>NC_041234.1:90221777-90249056 GCF_002837175.3 Physeter macrocephalus | reverse complement strand
GTGGCCATGGCTCACGGGCCCAGCCGCTCCGCGGCATGTGGGATCTTCCCGGACTGGGGCACGAACCCGTGTCCCCTGCATCAGCAGGTGGACTCTCAACCACTGAGCCACCAGGGAAGCCTCACAATGCCATTTAGTTTGTGTTTTTCTGTTGGCTAATAAACTTGAGAACCTTTTCATATATTGATTGACCTTTTGGCTATCTTCTATTGTGAAGTGTCTGTTTAAAGTATTTTGCACATTTTTAACTTGAGATCAGTGTCTTTATTCTTATTGATTTCTAGGAGTTCTTTATATATTCTGGATATTTATATATTAAGACATATACATAAATTGCAAAGTATTAAAAATATTGTCTCTCACACTGGCTTGTTTTTCCCCTTTCAATTTTTTTTTGATTAACAAATTTTCACAATGAAAATAAGGTCCAATTTGTTATTCTCATTTTTTTTCTTTTATAGTTATCACTTTTTGTGCCTTGTTTAAGAAATCTTTGAAAACTCCAAGGTCAAAAATATGTCCTATGTCTTCCTCTACAGAAAATTATTTTAGAACCTCTCACTAATAGATCTGCAACCTATCCGCAATTGATATTTGATATTTATGTATGATGTGAGGTAGGAATAGGACTCAAAATACACTATTTTTGTATGGACATCCAAATGATCCAGTAACATCTGTTAATAGATAACCAACAAGGACCTACTGTATAGCACAGGGAATTCTACTCTATATTCTGTAATAATCTATATGGGAAGAATGAACATCTTTGAATATGTTTAAGACATTTGTATTTCCTTTTCCCAAATACCTGCCCAAGTCCTCCAATTTTCCTATTGAGTTGTCCATCTTTTACAGATTTATTTTTAAAGATATTTTATGTATTAACAAAAATTAGCCCTTTGACTGCCATAGTTTAATATTTTAACATTTTTCTTCAAATTGTAAGTTGTCTTTTATTTTATTTGTGGTAGGTTTTTCTGGCCATGCATACTTCTGTAAAATTTATATAGTGAAATTTGTCTTTTTTAAAAAAAATAGGTCTGGACTTTAAGACATGCTCAGAAAATGTCATTCCCACATGAAGAGTATAAGAAAAAAATTTGATGTTATCTTCTAATACTCTTAGATTTTTATTTTTATGTTTAAATCTTTTATTCTTTTAGAATGTATTTTATTCTAGAGAATATATTCTATTCTAAGGAATCTAATGTGATTTTCTTCCTGAAGGTTATCCATTTGTTCCAAAACCATTTAGAAAATAATCCAATTTTCTCCAATGTTATGAATCACAAATTTTAATGTAGTACATTCCTGTATTTATTTGACTGTTTATATACCCCCTAATTTGTTCCAGTAATCTGCTTATCAATTCCTGGGCCAAAACAACATTGTTTAGTAATTATATCTATTCCTTCCTTATTAAACTTTTTTCCAATATATTCCTCAGTATTTTTGCACATTTATTTTTCCACATGAAATTTATTATCATATTATTCTATGAATTAATACAAATTGTCAGTTTTTCAACTTGCAATCTCTTAAATTAATGATATCTATAATTTTATTTATAACATTTGGCATTTCAAAGGTGTTAGGAGTTGTATAATATTTTTCTACATTTATATTTTATACATTTTATATTTACAAGCTTCTCTTTCTTATTTTAAAAATTTATTTGTATATGCCTTCCAATGTTTCCAAAACATTTAAGGTGACTTGCCATTAAGGATAGACAATAGAAGCTGTAAGAGGTAAATTACATTTATGTTGCTTCAGGCACCTCACTGAACACATTCTTTATAAAATATATTATTCATAACAATACTGTGAGATATTTTAAGTATTACTGATGACAAAAGAGGCTCAGGGAGGTTACAAAATTTTCCCAGGGTCACATAGCTAGTGAATGGTAGAGTCAGAATTTGAATCCATAAGTGTCGTGTTCCAAGTTCTGTCTCTCTTTACTGCTATGCTGCTCTCCACATACCACATGCCTCTACACAAATTAAAGATCAAAGTCCATTGGGTGGAAAGAGAATAGGAAGAAAATAATATGTCAATATTGTATAGGTGAGTGGTAAATTGAAAAAAAAAAAAAAAAGCTCTGTTTTTCATTGATGCAAAAAGGAAGAATAACAGCTTATCAGGGGAGATAAACTATTTACTGGCATCAAATTCTAAGAGGTTTCAAGAGTCTGGTGTCCTCTACCTCTAACATTCCAGGATTTAGAGAACATGCTGGTCTTCAAATGCTTTCTGACTTAATAAATTACCATTGGAAATTACTTGTAGCTCAGAATTTTACCAAATACTCTGAAGAAGATGCACTTATGTGGTATGTGCCAGAATCACCTCTGGACAATAATGATCTAAAAAATTGGTATGACTTTTAAAAGAGAAGACTATCAAATAATCTCTGGTGAACCAAACCTAAATATCATTTTTGATAGTGCCAAGAAAGTACAGTAATAGAAGTCAGAAATGGGAATCCAGCCATTATTTCTTTGGTGCTCCCCAGTTCAGACATGTAGGATGTGTTCCTGACTCCTCTGAACCCATTCCTCCACCCACATGCATGATTTCATGAGCCAATTAACCATAAATGTATTCAGTCAACACATATCTTTTAATGATCAATTATTAACTCCATTTCCAGCCCTCTCCCCATCTAGAGAAGTGGCGGCAGGGCTGAAAATTTCAAGCTTCTAATCATGGCTTGGTCTTCCTTGTGGCCAGCCCCCATCCTGAAGGCATCCAGAAGCCCTCCTAGAGTCAACTAATTAGAACAAAAGATGCTCTAAGTGCTCTTATTATTCAGGAATGTACAGGGGTTTTAGGAACTCTGTGTCAGGACTAGGAGTGAAGACCAAATGTAAATATTTCTCATTATGAATCACAGTATCACAACATATAAATGTTTATTTTCTTATTTCTCCTTTCTTACACAAATGTAGCATATGATATATGCTGTCTTGCACCTTCCTTTTTTAAATTTTTATTTTACATGTGTCTGGTGCCCCAATCTTTGTGGCTGATTCCCAGGGGATGCCTCTTGACTGCCTGGCTGTGGAGGACAGGGGAGCTTGCATTCCTCAACCCATGGGACTTTAATAATCACTGTCACCCAGAAAGAAGCTCATATCCTTGTCTGGTACCCTGATTTTTACAACTGCTTCCAGGGAACACCTCTACATCCCCTGGCTCTGGTGGCCAGTGGGCTTATACTCCTGGGTCCCACAGAACTGTAACTAACAGAGAGTTCTTAAACAGCTACCACACCCAAGGATCAAGCAAGGGGCAACAGGCCCAGGAGTTCAGTGTTTCTGTGATGAGGCCTATTAGTTAATCATCATGGCTGCAGACCAAAAGGCAGGCTTCCAATTACACACACATCTAGGGGCTAACTGTAATCCTTTCCAGAAACCTTGGAAGGCAGGCTCTATCTTCACAATTTCTCTCTGTCACGCTCCAGAGCACTAGTGTCTCCTGAAGGGGAGATTTATATATGGCTAGTGCCCTGGTTTTTATATCTGGTGCCTCAGTTTTTGCAGCTACCACCCAGAAGATGCCCCTTGATCGCCTGGCTCTAGTGGCCAGAGGGCTTGGATTCCTGGGTGCCACAGGACTGTGGCAGTCCAAGACATGGTTCTTGGTAGGCTGCCACTCCCAGCATAGTGCACAGACATCAGACTGAGGCACACCTCCCAGTCTTTCTGTGAAAGATGCACCTTTGCTTATCAAGGAGCATCAGCCTGAAGGACAGGTTTCAGGTTTGGCACACATCTAGTGGACTATGGAGCTGCTCTCAAGAAACATAGGCTGTGGACACCATCATGGCATTCGCCCTCTGCCTTGCTCCAACTCACCAGAATCTCCCAGGAAAGAGCTTATACACTTGTCTGGAGCCCCAATTTTTGTGACTGCCACTCAGGAGATACTGCCTGATCACCTGGCCAGCAGGGTTTATGCTTGTGGTCCCACAGGACTGAATAGATTTGCATACTATTAAAAGCTGCTGCCTGAGGGTCTGGCTCCCAAACAACCTAAATCTAGGTGCTGAGATTCTCCCCTTAGAGATATTGACAGGTCTTGGCACATCCTCAACTCTTAGGAACTGTTAAAAATATAATAGGCTTCTTGGACAAGCACAGAAGTTTGAGACAAAACAAAGAGCTGGGTTGAACAACAAGGTTCACCTCCTACATGAGACCACACCCTCAAGACTGGGAGAAGTGGTTTTTCTACTATATAGAAACCAACAAAGTGAGTCAAGCAAAATGAAGAAACAGTAATATGTTCCAAATGAGAGAACAAGATAAAACCTCAGAAAAAAAAAAAACAACCTTAATGAAATGGAGATAAGTAATTTACCTGATAAAGAGTTCATAACAATGGTCATAAAGATGCTTACTGAACTGAGGAGAATAATGGATGAACATAGAGAGAACTTCAGCAAAGAGATGGAAAGTACAGAAAGTACCAAGTAGAAGTCACAGAGCTGAAGAATACATTAACTTAACTGAAAAATACACTAGAGGAGTTCAACAGCAGACTAGATGAAGCAGAAGAAAGAATCAGTCAACTCAAAGACAAGGCAGTGGAACTCACCCAATCAGAGCAGCAAAACGAAAAAAGAATTTTAAAAGTAAAGATAGCTTAAGGGGCTTATGGGACTACATCAAACAGACTAACATTCCCATTATAGGGGTCCCAGAAGGAGAAGAGAGAGAAGAAGGAGCAAAAATCTTGTTTGAAGATATAATAGCTGAAAACTTGCCTAACTGGGCAAGGAAATGGACATCCAGATCTAGGAAGCCTAGAGAATTCCAAAAAGATGAACCCAAAGAGACCCACACTGACACATTATAATTAAAATGTCAAAATTTAAAGACAAGGAGAGAATATTAAAAGCAGCAAGAGAAAAACAATTTGTTATGTACAAGGGAACCCCCCCCATAAGACTATCAGCAGATTTTTCAGCAGAAACTTTTCTGTCCAGAAGAAAGTGGCATCATATTTTCAAAGTTCTGAAAGAAAAAAACTTCCAACCAAGAATTCCCTACCCAGCAAAGTTATCATTCAGAATGAAGGACAGATAAAGAGTTTTCCAGACAAGTAAAACCTAACAGATTTCATCACCACTAAACTAGCCTCAGAAGACATGCTAAAGTGACTTCTTTACACTGAAAAGAAAGAGCACTAATTAATAACAAGAAAACATATGAAAGAATAAATCTCACTGGAAAGGTAGATATATAGTGAGATAGTGGATTAATCAGTTATAAAGCTAGTATTAAGGTTAAAATACAAGAGTAGTAAAAAAAAACCTATTGTTACAATAATTAGTTAATGGATACACAAGATAAAAAATGTAAAATGTGACATCAAACCCATAAAACATGAGGGGGGAAATAAAAACGTTCAGCTTGAAAATGGGGCCAACTCAAGTTGTTGTCAACTTAAAATGACTGTTGTACCTATAACTTGTTATAGGTACCCCCTTTTGCTTCTGCTGTGGGCAAGATATGGTGCTAGGTGCTTTACATACATTATTTCAGTTTATTCTTACAAGATTGGTATTATTTTTCAATGGATGAGGTAACTAACATGCCCAAACCCTTCACTCTGATACCGTAACTCTTACCAACTCTACCATTCTGCCTCCCCAAATATCCAGCTATTTACTGTGCTGCATTGGTACTTTCTATGAAGGTGTTTAGGTATCCAAGCTTTCATAGAAGAGGCTATTTCAGGACAATATTAAGTAGACTTTATTGAATGTGATCCCAGATAGATCTGCCATGTTAGAACCTACAAGACTACATTAGAGTGAAGTTACAGTGTATTACCTACAGATACATGACTACATTGTATTAGGTTAGGTGTGGAGGTCAACACAATGTGTTGCCATCATGATGCAAATATAAGTGGTGAATAAATGACCATATGCCTGGCATATGTTTCATTTCATTAGGAATAAACAGTAAGTGACAAATGTTACATCTCATTTGAATCCCAATAACTAAATGTCACACTTCATAGATGATACTCATTGAAAGAGATGATTTGTGAAAAGAGGACTGGTGTCTAAATAGATACTTATTTCATGGGTCTAATTTTGTTTCAGTCCCTTAGATTTAAGCAGTAATTAGAAGCAGAGTAAAATTCTATCTTGGTCTTCCAAAGACAGCTTATGTTTTGCTTCCTGTAGGTTTTAATGTTCCCATGTCGAAGATGTGGAGCCTACCCTGGATGGTCATGAATACCCAATCTGTTCATCTTCAATAACTGGGGCATATGCTATTGGCATGGCATCCAGCCAACCAATAACTGCACTCAAGAATTTTGTCTTTTCTTCCCACTTCTGCTGTAGGAGACATATAGAAGCCAACACAAAGCCATGAAAATTTCCAGTTGTGCTCAGAGAGGAAATTAATATAGTAACAAGCAATTCCCCTAGTTCTTTCTTTCTTTTCTCCACGTTTGATTACTATATCCTTCAAAGATGAATGTGGGGGCTAGAGGATCCCACTTTGAAACACACTCTTATCTCAGAGAGGAAAAAAAATATATGTCACTTGTGGAATGCTTGAGAATTTGAAAGAGTCAGTGTAAACTGCAGCTAAAAGACCTTGGCACTTCCAGCCTAGGCCTCTGGTAGGGTAGCTGTTCTCCTGGCTTGCTCTTCTCTCCATCACAAATAGGTCTCTTGAAGCTTAAAAACATTTTGACCGTTGCATTATGTGATGAGATTAACAACAGTAGTATTAGTAATAATAATAATGATATTCTACTATGAAGCAAATGGAAATTCACCTCAGTATAGCTGAGAGGATGGCATTACTCTATTTTAGCTGAGCATTCAGGAATTACCTTTATAGAGGAGACAAGAGAGCTAGCTGAATGGGAAACAATAGAAAAAGACAGTAAATCTCCTGAACAGCTATCAGAAATGATGGATGCACCTCTTCCAAAACAATGGTTTTAATCTAGTTTTGAGTCTAAGAGGGCCTAGAAAGAAGCATAAGGTAAAGCACAACTTTTCTTAGTGAGCAACAGGGAAAGACTACTTGCTTCTCATAAATGAAAATATAAGAATGTAGGTCATGTTTCTAATTCCTATAATATCTCAAAAGGTAAACTGAATCTCAAGCCTTTGGAATAATCTGGTACAAGAACAAGAATCTTATTAAAGAAAACTGAGGATGTTCTCAGTAAGATGTGTTGTGGGAAGACATGAGCCTCTAGGCAGCATAACAAAGCCACTGAGGATTACACATAAACTTTTTGAAATTCTAACTTCCCATAATTGATATATGTGTTGATCCATGAATCTAGACCACTGCTATAATAAGCTGTTGTTAATTATGGAAGCATGTCATATTTGAGAGTATTTTAGGATAGAAATATGATTTGAATCACAAGTGCAAGAAAGAAAAAGATACAAAATAATAGGAAAGCAGTAAGAAGTTTATAAACTGTTAATCATTCAACAAATATGTATTGAGTACTTGACTTGGCATAGCATTGCACTAGAAATAAGGGGGTAAAAACTCAATTTCAGGAGAGTAATCAGAGGACATTGTGATATGGAGCTTGTCCAATGCCAATTTTAGATTGAAAGGATCTAAAAACAAAAGAAGAGTAGTGCCTTGAAGTATATCTGGAAAGTTGGTCCTGGTTTCTATTTAAGAAAATATTGAAGCTAAAAAATAATACAAATGAACTTATTTACAAAACAGAAACAGACTCATAGACACAGAAAATAAACATATGGTTACCAAAGGGGATGGAGGGAAGGAATAAATTAGGAGTATGGGGATTAACAGAATCACACTACCATATATAAAATACAAAAACGACAAAGATTTGCTATATAGCACAGGGAGCTACACTCAATATGTTGTAAAAACCTATAATGGAAAAGAATCTGAAAAAGAATATATATATAACCGA
Source organism: Physeter macrocephalus (assembly GCF_002837175.3). NCBI lineage: Eukaryota > Metazoa > Chordata > Mammalia > Artiodactyla > Physeteridae > Physeter > Physeter macrocephalus. The sequence continues at coordinate 90,241,097 of NC_041234.1, read as the reverse complement.
ATGTGTGACTGAATCACTTTGAAACTAATCACCTGAAACTAACACAATATTGTAAATCAACTAAACTTCAATTTTAAAATATCGGAGAGATGTAAACTGAAAGTAAAATTTGAGATCTTTGTAGTGCATCTCCTACATCTCACACATAAGAACAACGAAAATCTGTAATCTCTTAGCTAAGATTCATCAAGCTTTATCTTGAAAGCAAATTGATCCAAAGCTGTGATATTTCAAGACAGAGCAAAGCTCTTAGCTTCCTGACTTTCATAAATATCAGTCTTATAAGAATCATAGTCCCTGATGAAAATTTGATAAAAACTATGGACTTTCTCCCAAGAAAACTGTACATTATCTACACATATTTTAATTTGTACAAGTAATTTCAGGAATTTCAAGACTGTTTTTCAGTCCACCCATGAAACTTATAAGAGTATTTGAACTTCTTAAGAGAAGATCTACTTTATCAGAAGATATTCCAGAGCTCATGGTGTGCAGATATTAGTTCTGGGAATTGGGGAAATCTGTTCACTTGGAAGTTCTTGCATGGACAGAGAGCTCTTTTAATCTTAACAGGAGGATATAACTTGCTGATTTCCAAGCAGCCTTAAGCTCAGAAAGATAAACTTTGATTAGTGAGGCATGTCTTCTAAGATGGTGAGCAGGGGACCCACAAATTGTTCCAACTAGATTTCAACTCATATTCAAGAATTTTGATATACTGAGAAATTCCTTAGAGGAACTTCTGTGATGACTATAAGGTAACAGACTCCCTGTATGCATGTTGGACAGTCACCAGGAGAGGTGGGCTTCTTCCAAAAGGTATATAGGGCCTAGTACTTCCTAGAACAAACAGAATCTGTAACCTCTTATTTCAGGAAAGAATATCCCACAGAGACATAAGAAAGTAGAATAAGTAGAACAGCTTTAATATGTAGGATCCCTGAAGGAATAGATACTCCCTTTTTGGATGAAGTTGGTTTATGACATGTTAAGATTAAAGTATTATAGTACGATACTTGTAGAGTCTCAGAAGGACAGTTGAAAATATGAATCCAAAACTTGGAATACAGGTTGGGGTTGGATACATAGTTTTGTGAGTCACTCATTATCTAATTATCTTTTCCCAGTTAACCATTTATCCTTCATATTTTCCTATCCTTGTTAATGGTATCACTGTCTATTGGCCCAAACTAAAAACATGGGAGTATTTTAACACTTTCTCTTCAATTATTATCTACTTGTACCACATTTGAAGGATCATTAGTTGCTCTATACTTGTGCCATTACTTTAATTCAGGCCATCATCAGTCCAGGCTGTTGCAATAGCCCCCTCACTGATCTCCTAGAAATCAAACTCTCTCCCCTACAGGTCAGCCTCACCATAACAGCCAGTTATCTTCTTAAAGTTAATTTATGTCATTTCATCACATAAAAGGTCTGTTGTTCTTTTTTTGTAGATTTTTTTTTTAATTTTAATTTTTATTCTTTTTATTGAAGTATAGTTGATTTACAAAAGGTCTGTTGTTCTGAAGAAAGTCAGTACTGCATGATCCACCTTCTGAGGTTAAATAACTAGAAATTCTACAAGCTATGTTTTCTTCTAAGAGATGCATATAACATATTATTATATTCAAGGCTCTGACAATTCCTGTCCTTCGATCCAGCATTTTCCACATGTATTTGGCCATGGAATTTTTTTCACAGAAACTTTATTAAAACCCTCTCAAGTTAGTGTTAGCTGAAACACATTTTGGGAAATGCTCACCTATGGGTTAAAATATAAAATAGCTTGGAATATGAGACCACATGAAGTTTGAGTCCCACGCATTGTTACAGACATTTTTAAACCACTTATTACTCCATTCCTCCATTCTCGCTCTAACTACATCAAACCTTTTACCATTTCTACATAGTGAAGATTATCATTATTTTCATTATTACTGCATATACTACAGTAACAATTTTGAAAAGAAATAAAATCATAGGTATCAATTTAGTTTACCCATCCCCTATGCTCCTACTTAATATTAGGGATTGAAGATACAAAGAAAGAAAGATTAGGCACTGAAGAAGTCAAAATTTGGGGGGCAAAAAAGAATGAGGACAACTTGGTGGAGTATATGTTTACTTATTTGGAAGGAAAGATGGAAGGAAAGAAATAAGAAAATTTGACTCTTGGAGGGAAAGCTGACATTTAAAACAATGGACAAATGTTTTTTGAATGTCCACTATGTGCTGAGCTTTGCACCAGACACACAAAAATCTTGCAATGAATGTTTTAATCCCATTTTAAAGTTCAGTGAGAAAAAGTAAGCAGCAAATGTAGTTTCAAATACAGATCTGTTTGACTTTTTCCATGGCATTACACAAAAGTGAATTGGAAATAATAATAAATAATAGGTGAAACATTATGGATTAGCATATTATTAGTAATAATAATAAACTATTTGATAACATTTATTGAGTGCTTACTATGAGCTAAGCCGTGTTCTAAGAAACGAGACTGAAGAAAGTTATTTCCTTTCTATTTGTTATTTCTGGTCTCCAACAGTAGACTGCATATTGTTATCAATGCCACCGTTTATTAGGGCATCCACTGAGATTTTATAAGCAGAACGTAAGTGAAGTACTTACCCACTGAAAGACAGGGTTTAGAAATCATAAATACTTACTGTACTTGGTAAATGGTTCTAAAATGAGGGTCTCAAAATAAGTGATATCAACAAGTGATGTGGAATTTCTTATGAGAAAAACAACCTTTAAAAAAGAATTCTTGAAAAATAACAGTATATATAAACCAATAATGTATATATAAACAAATATTTCAAGAGAAGATTAGGAATAACTGAAAGTTCACAATTATAAACTATAATGAAATACACAGTAAATTATTAGTTGAAACCAAAATAAAAGCTATAATATTTAAGTCACTCACTTGTTTAAGACAAAAGTGAGGCAAAGGGGAAAAAAAGAGACACTAAATCTCTAACTGTACAATTGCAGAAAATGCATACTATATGAATGCATTGGGAAAATGTATTTACATACAAAAGTGGGAAAATAGTTCTAAAGGGGACGAGGTGAAGGAGGAGGAGACGAGGGGGTAAGAGTGAAATCTCTAAGGTATCATACAAAGACCTCATGGACTAACGGAAATTCAGGAATTATAGAAGCTTAAAGCAGTAGCTGAAATTTTTACCTTGAAGATAAAGTGGTAATAGAAAAAAGGAATAAAAGAAAATAAGTGGAACAAATTTATACTTCTGACTATGACACAGACTCTGGTACCAGACTTGTCCTTCCACTATAAACAATTAGAAAACTAAACGAAATATATGAATTAATCATTTTCATACATTGGGAAGTATGCCGTACAGGTCAGTGAACATTGAGAAAAGAAAACTAAACAAAGTGAGCCTTACTATTTCCCTGATTTTCTGCCTGGAGGTACTCTCTGCACTCCATGTGTGGAAGGGCTCCCAAACAGAACAGGGCATCTTGCTGATTTCAAGAGACAGATTGAAGTTTGGGAATGCTATGTGACTATAATTTGCAAGGCAGCACACTAGAGAAGAGAAAGCCACACAGAGAATGAGCTCTCAAGATCTTCATTGGTGATCTCCTAGAGTCTTTGGCTGAATACTTACTTTCAGAATATATAAAGAACCTCCAGGGCTTCCCTGGTGGCGCAGTGGTTGAGAATCCTCCTGCCAGTGCAGGGGATGCGGGTTCGAGCCCTGGTCTAGGAAGATCCCACATGCCGTGGAGCAACTAGGCCCGTGAGCCACAACTACTGAGCCTGCGCATCTGGAGCCTGTGCTCCGCAATGGGAGAGGCAGCGATAGTGAGAGGCCCGCGCACCGCGATGAAGAGTGGCCCCCGCTTGCCACAACTGGAGGAAGCCCTCGCACAGAAACGAAGACCCAACACAGCCAAAAATAAATAAATAAATAAATTTAAAAAAAAAAGAACCTCCAAATGTAATAATAAGAAAATGAGCAGTCTAATTTTAAAAAGAGTCAAACATTTGAATAGACACATCATTAGAGAAGATACACAGATGATAAGTACATGGAAAGATGCTCAACATCATTATTCATTGATGAAATGCAAATTAAAACCAGAATGAGTTATCACTGCACAACTATTAACATGGTCAGTCATACCAAGTGGTGAAGCTATGGAGAAACCGGAACTCTCGAATACAGCTTGTGGGAATGTAAAATGGTACAACCACTTTCAAAAATTGTTTGACAGTTCCTTAAAAAGCTAATCATGCACCTACCATATGATCCAGCCACTCCAATCTAACAGAAACAAATACACATATCCACACAAACACATGTAGACTAATGTTTATAGCAGTGTTATTTTTAATAGCCAGAAGCTGGAAACAACCCAATTGTCCATGAACAGGGAATGAACATACAGTTTGTGGTATATCAATAGAGTGAATATTATTTGGCCATAATAAAAGAATACATTATCAACATATGCAATAATATGGATGAATATATAAATACGTATGCTGAGTAAAAGAAGCCAGATGAAGGAGTATATTTTGTATAATTCCATTTATAGAAAATTATAGAAAATTAAAACTAAACTATAGTAATGGAGAACAGATCAGTGGTAAGATGACAGGGACCAGGGAAAAGCAAGAAGGTGGAATCACAGAAGCAAACAAGGAAACATTTGCAGGTAATAGATATATTCACTGTCATGATTGTGGTGACAGTTTTGCAAACATATATATACATCAAAATGTAGCAATTTGTGTAATTTAAATATGCTCACTTAGTATGTCAACTACACCTCAATTGAAAAGCCATAAAAGTAACAAAGAAAAAAAAGACATTAGAATAAATGAAACCTTAGAACAATATACCTCATAAATATAAGTGCAAAAATTCTTACAGAATGTTATCAAATAGCATTTAACTATATATAAGGATAATATATCGGGGCTTCCCTGGTGGCACAGTGGTTAAGAATCTGCCTGCCAATGCAGGGGACACAGGTTCGATCCCTGGTCCAGGAAGATCCCACATGCCACAGAGCAACTAGAACCATGTGTCACAACTACTGAGCCTGTGCTCTAGAGCCCACGAGCCACAACTACTGAGCCCAAGTGCTGCAACTACTGAAGCCTGCGTGCCTAGAGCCCATGCTCCACAACAAGAGAAGCCACCACAATGAGAAGCCCACACACCACAATGAAGAGTAGCCCCCACTCGCTGCAACTAGAGAAAGCCCGCGTGCAGCAATGAAGACCCACCACAGCCAAAAATAAATAAATAAATAAAACTTTTTTTTTTTTAAAAAGGGATAATGTATCATACTCACGTGGAATTTACTCCAGGAATTCTAGATTGGTTTTCATTGAAAAAAATAATCAATTTAACTCTTAAACAACCAATGACTCCAAGAAAAAATCCCAAGGGAAATTAGAAAATATATTGAGAAAAACGAAAATACAACATACCCAAACTCATGGGATGTAGTGAAAGAAGCTTTCAGAAGAAAATTTATAATTGTAAATTATACATTAACATTAAAACGAAGAAAAATCTCAAATCAGCAACCTAATTTTATACCTCAAGGAGCTAGAGAAAGGAGAACAAAGTAAACCAAAAGCTAGCAGAAGGAATCAAATAATAAAATTTAGAGCAGAGATAAATAAAATAGTAAATAGAAAAACAATGTGAAAATAAATAAAACTAAGGGTAGTTTCTTTGAAAAAAATCAACAAAATTCACAAACTTTTAGCAAAAAATGACATAGAACAAAGGAGAAAAGACTCAATCAACTAAAATCAGAAATGAAAATAACATTAGTACTATAATTTTTTACAGAAAGAAAAAGTATTATAAAAGAGTACTATAAACAAATATATGCCAACAAATTGGATAACCTGGATGAAATGAACAAATTTTTAGAAACACACAACCTACCAAGACTGAACCATGAGGAAATAGAAAATCTGAATAGATCTATAATAGTAAAGAGATGAATCAGGTTCAAAAGCATCCCAAAAGGAAAAGCTCTGTACTAGTGGCTTCACTAGTAAATTCTACCAAATATTTAGGAAGAATTCATGCCAATCCTTCCCCAAAGATTTCAAAAACTTGAAGCAGAGGAAACACTTCCTAACTCATTCTATGAGTCTAGCATTATCATGATATCAAAACCAGAAAAAGATACTACAAGAAAACTACAGACCACTATCCATTATGAATATTGATGCAAAAATCCTCAACAAAATACTAGCAAACCAAATTCAACAGCACATTTAAAGGATTATACACCATGACCAAGTGGTATTTATTCCTAGACTGCAAGGATGGTTCAACATACAAAAATCAGTCAATGTGATATGCCACGTTAACAAATGAAGGAAAAAACCACATGATCACCTCAATGAATGCAGAAAAGCATTTGACAAACTTCAACACCCTTTAATAATAAAAAAAAATTTTCAACTTAACAAACTAGGAATAGATGGAACATAACTCAACATAATAAGGGCCATATGTAAAACAAACAAACAAAAAACAAAATCAAAAACAAAAACCTGGGGACTTCCCTGGTGGTCCAGTGGTTAAGACTCCACGAGGCCCAGGTTCGATCCCTGGTCGGGGAACTAGATCCCACATGCTGTAACTAAGACCCAGTGCAGCCAAATAAATAAATAAATATTTTTAAAAAAACAAAAACCTGCAGCTAACAGCATACTCAATGGCAAAAGACTGAAAGCTTTTCCTCTAAGATCAGGAACAAGGCAAGGATGCTCACTTCCACAACTTCCTTTCAACATTGTATTGGAATTTCTAGCCAGACAAAGAAAAAGAAATAAAAGATATCCAAATTGGCAATGAAGAAGTAAAATTACCTTCTCTGTATGTAACATGATCCTATATGTAGAAAACCCTTTAAGATTCCACATACAAAATAATTTAGACCTAATAAACAATTTCAGAAAAACTGAGGATACAAAACCAACATGCAAAAATCAGTTGTGTATCTATGCACTAACAATGAATAATTCATAAAGGAAATTTAGAAAACAATTCCATTTACAATAGCGTCCAAAACATCAAATCCTTAGGAATAAACTTAACCAAGGAGGTAAAAGACTGCACACTGAAATGTACCAAATGTTGCTGAAAGCAATTAAAGAAGACACAAACAGGTGGAAAGACATCCTGTGTTCATGGATTGGAAGACATAGTATTATTAAGATGTCAGTAGTACCCAAAGTACTCTATAATGCAATCCCTATTAAAATCACAACAATGTTTTTTTGCAGAAATGAAAAAAATCTATCTCAAAATTTATATGGAATCTCAAGGGAACACAAATAGCCAAAACAATCAAAAAAGAACAAAGTTGGAAGTCTCATACTTCCTGATTTCAAAATGTGCTACATAGCTACAATAATAAAAACAGTATGATATGGTATAAAGACAGACATACAGACCAGTGGAATAGAATAAAAAGCTCAGAAATAATGCCTCACATATATGGTCAAATGACATTTGACAAAGATTCCAAGACCATTCAATGGGGAAAGGACAATCTTTTCAACAAATGGTGATGGGAAAACTGGGTATCCATATGAAAAAGAACTAGTATGGACCCTTACCTTATGCTGAAATGGAGCAGGACCCTATGGTCCTTCCCCACCCACCTACCATGTCCTCCACCTGCCTTTTGTCTGTGAAAAATCTTAGCCAAAGAATAAGTTTAATCTTTGAAGTGAGAAAACGCAGAAACAAAGGAAAACAGCTCAACAAGACTAAATAATAATAGTTTAGTCATTAAACATAGTCAAGGACTTTTAGTTCCTCTTTATGGGCTATAGATAATATTCTGAGCCGCATCCTGTGAGCTGTCTTATAGATACTGAAACCCACACCAGGTGGAAGCAGTTAACTACATGATGACCAGGCTATAGCCATAACATAAGCTGCCACAATTCCAAGAATTGGCCTCAAAGAAATGGGAACAAACCGACCCTGGAACTGAAGATTAACTGTACTTAAAACAATCAAGATGACGCTGGTCAGACCACCACATGACCGATTTCAAGATGACTGTCAGAGCTGACTCTGCTGATTCTACATGTAGCCCCCTCCCTCCATCTATAAAAGCCCTTGCCCACTGATTGTCAGTCGGGGGGAGTCGGGCTCTGGACAGGAGCTCGCCCTCCCCCCACACACACCAGTTGCCGGCATCCAAAAAAAAGCAAACTTTCCTTTCCACCAACCTTGCCTCTTTATTGGCTTTTGGGTGGCGAGCAGCCAGACACCCACTTTCGGTAACAATACTATATACAAAAATTAACTCACAATGGATCAAAGACCTAAATGTAACAGCTAAAACTATAGAACTCTTGGATAAAAACATAGGGAAATGCTTTATGACATTGCATTTGACAACGATTCCTTGGATATGACACCAAAAGCACAGGTAACAGAACAAAAAATAGATAAATTGGACTTAATCGAAATAAAAAATTTTGTACATCAAAGAACATTACCAACTAAGTGTAAAGATAACCCACTTATCTGGACTGGAAGAAAGTATTTGCAAAACATATGTTTGAAAGGGATTAATATCCATAATATATAAAGAATTCCTTCAACTAAGCAACAAAAAGCCAAACAACCCAATTTAAAGGTGGGGAAGGAGTTAAGTGATCATTTCTCCTACAGATGGACAATAAGTCCATGAAAAGATGCTCAACATCACTAATCATCAGGGAAATGCTAATCAAAACCACAATGAGATACCACTTCATACCCATTAGGATGGCTACTATCATAAAAATAGAAAATGACAAGTGTTGGTAAGAATGTGGTGAAATTATAATGCTTGTGCATTCTTAATGAAAATGCAAAGTGATGTAGCTATTGTGGAAAACAGTATTGTGGTTCCTCAAAATTAAAAATAGAATTACCGGGCTTCCCTGGTGGCGCAGTGGTTGAGAGTCCGCCTGCCGATGCAGGGGACACGGGTTCGTGTCCCGGTCCGGGAAGATCCCACATGCCGCAGAGCAGCTAGGCCTGTGAGCCATGGTCACTGAGCCTGCGCGTCCGGAGCCTGTGCTCCGCAACGGGAGAGGCCAAAACAGTGAGAGGCCCGCGTACCGAATAAAAAAAAAATAGAATTACCACATGACTGAGCAATTTCTCTCCTGGTATATACACAAAAGAATTGAAATCAGGGATTTGAACAGATATTTGTACACACGTGTTCATAGTAACATTATTCACAATAGCCAGAGGGTGGAAACAATGCAAACCTTCATCAATGGATGAATGAATAAACAAAACATGGTATATACATGCAGTGGGGTACTAATTTCCACTAAAAAGGGAAGGAAACTTTAACAAATATTACAACATGGATGAACCTTAAAGACATTTTGCTATGTGAAACGAGTCAGACACAAAAGGACAAATATGGTATGATTCTATATATTATGTACCTAGAGTAGTCAAATTCATAGAGATAAGAAGTAGAATAGTGGTTGCTAGAGATTAGGTGGAGGGAGAAGTGGGCAGTTAATGTTCAACCGATATAGAATTTCGGTTTGTGAAGATGAAAGTTCTGGATATGGATGGTGGTGATGGTTGCACAACAATGTAAATATACTTAATATCACTAAACTGTACAGTTAAAATGTTTAAAAGGGTAAATTTTATGTTATGTGTATTTTACCAGAATAAAAAATCAATTCAGTCCATCATATGAAAATAATCAGAGTAAAAATTTTAAAGTTCAGAAAAGGTGCAGAAAAAGCATTTTCCAAAGTTTAGCACACATTCATGAGAAATAGTCTCAGTTATTTAGGAATAGAAGGGATCTTCCTCAACATGATAAAAAGCATAAACAAACAAAATGAAACAAAACAGAAAAACAAACCTCAAACCCTTTGGCTAACATCTTGCCTAATCTTGAAAGACTGATTTTTTTCCCTTTAAGATTTGGAACAACGCAAGTATGTTATCTTCTCACCAGCCCTATTCAATATTGTACTTGATGTCCTACTTGGTACAATAAGGCAAGTAAAACAAATAAAAGATGTAAAATTTTTTTAAAAAAGTATACTCTTATTATTTCAGAAGATGGGACTGTATTCATACAAAGTCTCATAGAATTTTTTTTAAACCTTACTGGAAATCATAAGTAAATTTAGCAAGAAAGTTGAATACAGGATCAACACCCAAAAATCAACTGTATTTCTATATACTAGAAACAAACATTTGAAAAATGAACTTTCAAATAACTATTTACAATAGCATCAAAAACCACGGCATATGTAGGATAAATTTAACAAAATATGTTCCAGATCTGTACATTGAAAACTATAAAACATTATTAAAATAAAGTATTTTTAAACCTGAATGAATGTAAATATATTGTGAATTCATATATGGAAAAGTGCATTTTGTTGAGGTGTCAACTCCCCCAAATGGACTATAGATCCAACACAAAACCCCGGGAGACATTTTTTTGTAGGAATTAATAAGATGGTTGCAAATCTTACATGGAAATGCCAAGACCCCACAATACCCAAAACAAGTTTGAAAGAGAAGAGCATTGGAGAACTTACATCTCCAAGTTAACAACACTTATTATAAAACTTATAGAGACTTTAGGAATAGAACAAGACATATAGTCCAGTTGATTATACAAATGTGCTAATTTAATTCAATGAGAAGTGAACAGTTTTTATAACAAATTGTGCTGGACCAACTGGATATCTGTTAGGAAAAAATTTGGTGCTATCCTTACTTTTCAACACATACCAAAATGAACACAAAATGGAATATAGACCTAAAAATAAAAGATAAAATTGTAAAATTGTTATAAGAAAACATAGAAAATATCTTTGTAAACATAGGTTAGGCAAATATACAACATAAAAACCTTTAGCTGGGACCAGAAAAAAAGGTAAATTGGACTCCAACAATAATTCCAACACAATAACAAGAACAGCAGAACTTTGCTCTTCGGAAGGTACTAGTAAGAGAATGAAATGGTCAGTTACAGAGCAGGAACAAAATATCTCACAATAGAATTGTATCCAGAACCTATTAAAAATGTTTGCAGCTACAGACTATACAGCGTACACGGAGTTTTAGGTATGGCTGATGTTAACCGTGAAGTAGAATAGAATCCCCCCACCAACATTTCAGCATTCTCTTTATAAAGCAATGGCAGAATCACAGAGAGAGAAGTATAGTTGTCAGAGAGTTTCCGCATCATATTCACTTTAAAATCCTGTCATTGTCTTTATGCTTATTTCTAAAAATAAGAGTTTGCTGTATTCAATTGATTTTTAGAACTTGCCCAGAGATTTTCTGATGTGGGCAAAGATTTTAGAGGAAGGTTGTTTTCTCCTCTGTACAAAGTTTGCGTTTTCAAAGCTCATCGCTCACATCCTTCCAACTTTCCAAAACTAAAGTCTACAATTCCAAATAAAACTATAGAATTCAGGTCTATAAAAACCTCTTTTGCCACAAAAGAAATTGATGCTGGGGGGAAGGCAGATGTTTTCTCACAGACAACTTGTAAGTTTTATTCTAGGCATCAGATCTGGTTTCAGTTGGTGCAGCTGATAGACTGAGTCATTAAGATAAATGCCCTGACTATTCTTAGGTTTCTTTGGTAAATGTTTGTATTGTGACTGATAAATTTTTACACTGTTTAAGGCCCAGCAACCATAATATTGATTAAAATTAAAATAGCATACGCTCATCTCAGATGGAAGAAGCGGTATACAACGGACATTTTTAGACTTCTCTGTTAGTGTCAATCTGGGTGGGCCATGAACTGCTCAGAAGGTGTTAGGGTTCATAATTTAGTTAAGTAGAAGTGATCTACAAAATATTTCCTAGCTGGGTAGGTCACAAAACTCAAATACGAAAAAGAGAGAGAGAGAAAGCACTGAATGCAATCAGGAGACTTGCTAAGGTAGGACAAGATATAGGATATAAAATCCAGAAGGAGACAGTGATAGTTACAATAGCTACTATTTCTGGAGTGCCTTCAGTGTTGCAGAAACATCAGCCTTAAGAATGAGGTATTATTATTCCCATTTAATTAATGAGGAAATTGAGACATAGAGGGGTTACACACCTTATCCAAGATGATACAGCTAAAAAGTAGTAGATCTGGAATCTGAACCTCATCTTTCTTTAAAGCCAAATTATTGTCCCCCATAATAAAAAGGATTTGTGACTTTCAATTCCATCAGACAAACTATTTGTTCTCTGTACTATTTTATATTATTTTCTGGGTGTAGGTGGCCCTGGGACAGCTGGTATTGATCTGACTCCGAAGCAAGCCAAAGATATCCAGGTAAATCCTGATCTGATGAGGCAAGGATAGAAATTTTGGGATTATCTCATGGTAAAGCTCTGTTTGCTTTTATTCGGAATGTACATATACATTCCTGTCATCAGACAGGTTCAGTGATTACAATCATTAATGTAAACACTAGATTTCTATTCCTGTTTTGTTGAATAGAGCAAGGGCTGAAGTGTTTAACTCCAGTAAGTCATTTTTTTCTTCAGTGTTCTACAGATATATTAATTTATAAAACTGACACCCAGAAAACCAATAGAATCTTAGAGTTGAAAGAAACCTTAAGAGATGAAAGGTGACCCAGTTTAGTCCTTGCATCCCAGACTCAAGGTATATTAATTGTTATTGGGGTAGGGGAGGGAGGGTTGAATAGTGCACCTATTCTCCATGTAAAGCTGCTCATATTTAAATGATTCTTATTATTTAGGAATGTTCAAACTAGACAGGATCCAAAGAGATTGCCTAATGAAATTATTTCATTTTACAGATGAGGAAACTGAAGCCACACCTACTGTAAGACCACACCTATTGTTGAATTACGGTATAGGGTTTTTCCTTCTGGATATAATACTGGCAGTTTAAATTAAAATCATGTCAAGGAAATTTCAACTCTAAACCCAGGAAATCTGAGGAAGTGTTCCTTCTCTGCTTCTCCAAAGGAGAGAGTGTCTGTGTGTGTGTGTGTCTGTGTGTGCACACATGCGTGCATGTGCCCCCACGGGCAGGCACATGCACTTGGATGTGTGCGTAGGTGTTAGAGATTGCAAAACTATAAGCACTACTGGCTTTAATAAAGAAATGCCATGGACTTGAGCATTTGACTTAGACTGAAAATGACTTTCTGCCAAGAGAGGCTCTCTACTAGTTTTTGGCTAGTGGCAAATGCAAGATAGGTTCACTCCTGTTCCACAGCCACCAGCAATCCACACCAGTCATGGTTACTAACCTACACTCCAGGGGTGAGGAGGTCAGAATTCTTTCACATGGACTGATGCTGAGTTTGCCTAGAAGGAAATACACGCTTCCAAATACCTTCCACATCTGGATCCCACACTGTAAGACTTGGCAGTCCAACTGCTTTAAAAAATGTTGCAGCATTGTTAGATAACCTGCCAGGATATGTTGAAATGGTACAGTTTGGAATATTCCACATATGGGTAAGTATATAAGTCCCGAAATGCTGTTTTTCTTGTCCTTTATCTGGCAGAGAAGTGTAAACATACAGTCAGAGGTTCAATCATGGTTCATATTTAGCATATTTATTCATCTTTGTTTTAATTATATTTGGGGGGAAAGTACCATTTAAAAGGTGCATTGCCTAGTGTAATAGCCTAGTTGCCTGGAAACTCTTGTGTATAGAGAGCTCTCTAATATACTATATTTTCAATGTGTTCATCTTTTTACATAATTGCAATAATATTTTTCATTAGGGATTGCTCTGATTCAGTGGTAAATCCTGGAACACTGTGTTGAGAAGGATTCTGAAGTTTCATCAGGGTTCTCAGTGAGAAAGAGTACCCTGAGTGGTTAGTGATTTTGGCATTAGTGTGAAAAGGGAGAGTAGTAAAAAAATACCATGTGTCTAATACACTTGAAAAATTAATTTTTTTTCTATTTTTTTGTTTTTTTAAATAGGTAGTATAATAACATAGCAAATCATAAAAATAACACAGAAGAATATATGACAACTTATTTTCCCTTCCATTCTTCTCCCTCTGTCCCCAACTGCCACTTCTTAGAGGCAACTATTGTTGCAATTTCTTTCAGAGATAGTCTATGCTTTTAAAAGCATCTCTGTATAAATATCTACTTTTTACATGAATTTTAGCATAATACATGTATTTCTACACCATTCATTTTAAAATAGCAAATTTTATGTTATATATATATATCTTTACCAAAATTTTTAAAAATTAATAATATAGCACAAAACATTGAATTGTACCCTTTAAATGGATGAATTATATAGTATGTGAGTTATTCATATCGTTGGATTAATATCTGCCATATTTGTTATTGTTTTCTATTAGTTGCCTTTGTTCTTTATTTTTATCTTTCAATCTTTTTCTGCCTTTGTGGTTTGTTTTTTTTTAATTTATTTTTTAAATTTATTTATTTTTGGCTGCGTTGGGTCTTCTGGGTCTTCGTTACTGTGCATGGGCTTTCTCTAGTTGCGGTGAGCGGGGGCTACTCTTCATTGTGGTGCACGGTCTTCTCATTGCGGTGGCTTCTCTTGTTGCAGAGCACGGGCTCCAGGCACGCAGGCTTAGCACATGAACTCAGCAGTTGTGGCTCACGGGCTCCAGAGTGCAGGCTCAGTAGCTGTGGCACACGGGCTTAGTTGCTCTGCGGCATGTGGGATCTTCCCGGACCAGGGCTCAAACCTGTGTCCCCTGCATTGGCAGGCGGATTCTTAACCACTGCGCCACCAGGGAAGTCCCTGCCTTTGTGGTTTTAATCAAGCATTTTGTATGATTCTGTTTTCCCTCCTTTCTTGGCATATCAGTTATATTTCTTTCTTTACTTATTTTAGTGATTGCCCTAGGGTTTGCAGCATACACTTACACTTAATCCAAGTCTACTTTCAAATAATATTATACCACTTCACTGGTAGTGCAAGTACCTTGTAATAACAAAATAATCCTAATTCCTTCCCTTGTATCATCGCTGTCAATCATTTCACTGATATATAAGCATATATATACAAAAGCATACATAATTGAATACATTGTTGCTATTATTATTTTGAACAAGCTGATATCTGTAAAATCAATTAAGAATAAGAAAAATAAAAGCTTTTATTATACCTTCATTAATTCCTTCCCCAATGCTCTTCTTTTCCTTACATAGATTTGAGTTTCTGACTTACATATTTTCCTTCTCTCTGAAGAACTTCTTTTAACATTTATTGCAAAGCAGGTTTGCTGGTAGCAAATTCCCTCAATTTTGGTTTGTCTGAAAAAGCCTTATCTCTCCTTCACTTTCGAAGGATAATTTCACAGGGTATAGAATTCTAGGTTGGTGGGATATTTTTCCTCTCAACAGTTTAAATATTTTTCTCCACTCTCTGCATTGTTTTTATGGTTCTGAGGAGAAATCGGATGTAATTCTTATCCTTGTTTCTCTATAGGTAAAGGGTTTTCCCTCTGACTTATTTCAAGATTTTTTTCTTTATCTTTGAATTTGATATGCCTAGATATGGGTTTTTTGTTGTTCTTGTTTTGGTTCTTGTTTTTTTCAATTACCCTGCTCAGTGTTCTCTGAGCTTCCTGGTTCTGTGGTTTGGTGTTGGACATTAATTTGGGGGGAAATTCTCAGTCCTATTCCTTCAAATATTTCTTGTTCCTCTCTCTCTTTCTTATCCTTCTGCTATTTGTAGTATGCATAATTTTTACCTTTTGTAGTTGTCTCACTATTATTGGATATTATGTTATGATTTTTTTTTCAGTCTTTTTTCTCTCTGCTTTTCAGTTTTGGAAGTTTCTATTGACATATCCTCAAGCTCAGAAATTCTTTTCTCTGCTGTGTCCACTCTACTAATGAGCCCATCAAAGCATTGCTTTTTAGTTTTTTCTTAGAAGTTCCATCTTTCTGCCTACATTACCCATCTGTACTTGCATGTTGTCTACTTTTGCATTAGAGCCCTTATCATATTAATCAGTTGTTTAAAATTCCCAGTCTGATAATTCCAGCATGCTTGCATATCTGAGTATGGTTCTGATGTTTGCTCTGTCTCTTCAAACTGTGTTTTTTTGCCTTTTAGGGTGCCTGGTAATTTTTTGTTGAAAGCTGGACATAATATACCATGCAAAAGGAACTCTGATAAATAGACTTTTAGTGAAGTGGTGGTAAGTGGTGGGGTGGGCAGGAAAGCATTCTATAGTCCTATGACTAGGTTTCAGTCTTTTAGTGAGCCTGTGCTCCTAGGCTGTAAACTTTATAAGCGTTTCTCAGTTTTCTCCTCACCTTAGGTGGGACAGAACAGCTAGAAGGAACTGGCGTGGGTATTTCCCTTCCTCTAGGTCAGTTAGACTCTGATAAAATCCCAGGAGGTTAGGTTCTGGTAAAATTGTTTCTCTTGAGGGCTGGCCTTGTTAAAAAGAATAAAATGCTCTGGTATGTTTTATAATGGTTACATTTCCCCTCCTTCTGCAAGAAGCACAAGGGAATTTTTCTCTGATGTTTGCTCTGAGAACATGGTAGAGCTCCTAGAGGTGAAACTCACCAAAGTTTGGTGACGCTCCCAATGACTTGGCCCTCCCTGGCGTTTTTAACTCTCAGACTTGTCCACTCTAAGCCTCCAGCACTTCAGGTTTTCCTACCTCAGGTACCAGTTCCCATATGTGTTTCCGCTCATGGGTTTTTGCTCCAGTAAGTTACAATTCTCTGTATCTGCCTGTCTGCCTCTCCAATGTGGGGGGCAGTGGTTTTCCCTCACTTCTCTGACAGATCTAAAAACAGTTGTTAATTTTTCACTTTATACAGCTTTTTACTTGTTGTTAGGATGAAGTGACAACTTCCAAGTTCTTTACATGCAGGACCAGAAACCAGAAGTATCTGCACCATGTATTTTTCGTTAATAATTGATCTTGGAAATTGTTTCATATTATAATACAGCACCTGTTTTTTTTTCTTTTTAACAGGTGCATAGCATTCCATTATAAGAATATCTTATCACTTAACACTCCCCTATAAATTAGTACTTTGGTTCTTTTCATTTTTTATTATAAATAATGCTATAATGAATATCCTTTTACGTACTTCTTTGCACAAATATGCAAACAGATCCATAGGATAAGTTGTTGGTGCAAAGAATGTAGACATCATTGCTAAATCTTCCTTTACAGAAATTTTATCAATTTAGACTCTCACCAACAATGTAAGTGCCCAATTCTGTATATTCTCATCAATGTAGTATATTAGCAAACATGTTTAAAATCTCAAACAGTATAGTTGAGAAATGGTATCTCATTGTAGTTCTGTTTTGTGATTCTCTAATAATGAGTGGATTTGACCATTTAAAATTTTGTTCAATTGCCATTTATTTTTTTCCCTTTTCTGTGAACTCTCTGTTCCTGTCTTTCCCCCAAGTTTCTATTGGTCTGTTTATCTTTTTATTATTCATTTATAGGAGCTCTTTATATGTTAAGGAAAATAGCTCTTTGTCATGTGTATTGTATATATCCATTTTCCTACTATGTAATTTTCTTTTGACTTTTTAACAGTATTTTCTTGCCATGTGGAATTTTTTAAATATTTAGGTGGATAAATTTATTAGTTCTTCATTTGACTGCATCTGGATTTTGCATTATGCTTAAAAAGGCCATTCTTTACTGTTTTTATATTTTTGCTTTTTCTGTTTAAATTTTTTATTCATCTGGAATTTATTTTGGTTAAATTTGGGAATTAGGGATCCAACTTGATTTAGTAGTATTTTCTCTGGTGGCTACCCAGTAGGCCCAATTTTGAGTTGTGCTACTTTAACGAAATACTTAAACATTTTCTTATTTTCTGCATAGTTTTTGGCAATAGGATTTTATTATATCAATATTGTAATAGGAATATCATATTTAAAACTGTTAGTAGTTCCCAATTTTTGTTATTATATATTATGCTACAATGGCATTCTTCATGTACATTTTCTTGTTTCTGATGAATTATTTCTCTGGGATTCATTGTTAAGAGTGGAATAATTAAGTTCTGCTAAATATGGTCATGACGCTTTCCAAAAGTGTGGCAGTTATTAATCCCGTCATTGAGTAATAATATCTCATCAGTTTGGAGTGTTATTTTTTGACTATTAAGCTGAACAAATGAAAATCTAAGCTTGCTCTAATTGGCATTTATTTGATTATTAGAGGGTAGGAACACTTCTTTTGTGTTCATTTACTCTTTTCACTTAGTGGAAAGACCATGGGCTTTGGGACCAAACAGATCTGGTTTTAAACTTCAGCTCTGCCACTTCTTAGCTTTGGTATCTCAAATGAAAAAATGTGTATAATAATACCTGCTGTGTAAGGATTTTTTGATGGTCATATATGTGGTATATAAAAAATCTAACTTGGGTACTGATTTAATGAATAACAGCTATTATTATTATTTCCCTTTGTGTGAATTGTCTATCATATTCTTTGTAAAAAAAATTACATTGTACAGAAATACTAAAGAGGCTGGATGAACACTGGAATAGGAACTGGAGATATACTAGCCATAAGACCCTGAGCAAATCACTTAAATACTCTTGAGTGTTAATTTCCATGTAAAAATGGAGATAATTTCTATCCTGCTCACTTTGTTTTCGTGAGGATTGAATAAGACAGCAGACGTGACAGAACTTGAAAAACATTAGTTAAAACATTAATGTATTTTTGATATTGAGCTGCATGAGCTGCTTGTATATGAGCAGAAGACCTAAATAGAAATTTCTCCAAAGAAGATATACAGATTGCCAACAAACACATGAAAGGATGTTCCACATCACTAATCATTAGTGAAATGCAAATCAAAACTTAATTGAGGTATCCCCTCACACCAGTCAGAATGGCCATCATCAAAAAATCTACAAACAATAAATGCTGGAGACGGTATAGAGAAAAGGGAACCCTCTTGCACTGTTGGTGGAAGTGTAAATTGATACAGCCACTATGGAGAACAGTATGGAGATTCCTTAAAAAACTAAAAATAGAACTACCATATGACCCAGCAATCCCACTGCTGGGCATATACCCTGAGAAAACTATAATTTAAAAAGACACATGTACCCCAATGTTCATTGCTGCCCTATTTACAACAGCCAGGTCATGGAAGCAACCTAAATGCCCATCGACAGACGAATGGATAAAGAAGATGTGGCACATATATACAATGGAATATTACTCAGCCATAAAAAGAAACGAAATTGAGCTATTTGTAGTGAGGTGGATGGACCTAGAGTCTGTCATA
>NC_041234.1:90190215-90221759 GCF_002837175.3 Physeter macrocephalus | reverse complement strand
TAAAGACACAGACGTAGAGAATGAACTTGAGGACATGGGGAGGGGGAAGGGTAAGCTGTGACAAAGTGAGAGAGTGGCATGGACATATAGACACTACCAAATGTAAAATAGATAGCTAGTGGGAAGCAGCCGCATAGCACAGGGAGATCAGCTTGGTGCTTTGTGACTGCCTAGAGGGTTGGGATAGGGAGGATGGGAGGGAGACGCAGAGGGAGGCGATATGGGCATATATGTATATGTATAGCTGATTCACTTTGTTATAGAGCAGAAACTAACACACCATTGTAAAGCAATTATACCCCAATGAAGATGTTAAAAAATTTTTAAAAATTAATGTAAAGTATTTTTACTGTTACTATTATGATGAGGAAAAGTAGATGATCAAAATCCCTATGGCTAAGACTGGCTTCCAAAATCTACTATCTCTTTCCCTAATAGTCTGAATTATGAGATGCTATCAGTGTGGACTATGGTTCCCTTAGAGAATTCTCCATGTCAGCAGCAATTTGAAGTGGGGAGGGGAGCAGGCTTTTGCTTTTGACATAGGGTATCCCTAGAGAAAGAACACATGCATGTAGCAATTTAGGACACTTACAGGAAATTAAAATCTGCATATACTTATGGAGAATAACTCATAATAGGCCATGGTAGTCTCAAGGGTAATTCTTAATCCCTGGACCTTTGGAATTCAGGATCACAAGACCTTCTGATATCTTAGAACAGTCGAATGGAAAAAACATTGTAATAACTCATTAGCATAGGAATATATCCATAACGGAAACTGAATACAGTTAAACTGAGCCAAGATGGTGCAGCATGAGGGTCACGAATGTCATTTCTTGAGGCAAGCAGACCTGAATGCCAGTCTTGTGTTTGTCACTTATCAGCTGAGTGACATTTGTCAAATTGTCCCACTTTCCTGTGAAGTGGGACTCAATAGTTCCTACCCCAAAGTGTTGTTATGAGGGTTACATGAAAAATAATGGTACTTGTAACGTGCTTACTTAGTACAGTTCCTAACACATAGTAGGTACAGAAGATATGGTAGCTATTAATACAGTTATTATTAGCAGTATTATTAATATCTCAATTAATTAGCATAATCAAAAATTTCACGTGTGTGTGTGAGTAGAAGTAACCATGATGGTTAACTCTTTTATTGAGTAACAACCCTGAACAATACTCTTTAAAAGGAGCCTCATAAATGCAAAATCTGAGAACTTTAGATGGTAGTACTGGATCTGTCTAGAGAGGAAAAGTAAACTGTTTCTCTCAAACTTCACAGAGGTACCTTCACACAGGTTGAAAATACAGGAGAAAATAAAAGTTAGTTACAAGTGGACATTTGGTTAGAAATATACTAGACTCATGGTAATTCGGAAAAATTATGAGAAGATCTGAGAGAGCCTGTTAATTAGCCTGATAGAGTCATCAATAGAAAATGTACATCAGAAGTTAGTGGTTGATTGTGTTTGCAAAATAAATCCAGATGCAAACTAAAATCAATTTATTTCCACAGGTCAACACTGCTTTTCTATAGACTGCAGCATAACAGGTGAAAATGTCAGACAGTTTTAGGAAGGGCAAGCAGGTGGATTATTAACCTAACAAACCTTTTCATCAAACCAAACAACAAATTCTGAACATGCCATGACCATAGTTTTTTTTTTCAAACTTTTCTTTGACGATGAATTTCAAGTCATATTTGAGGTTGGCAAGGAGCATAGAGTATGGAATTTTACACCAAACATCCTAACAGGTCTGCATAGCTCTAATTTCTTTCTTTCTAATTTCTTTCCATTTATCCTGCCCATGGTTGTAAGACCAGTTCTTTTTTAAAAGGACCTAATTATGCTAATTTTCTGCTTAAAATTTACCCACTATCAGTAGATTAAATCTAAACTCCCTAGTAGGGTTATAAAGTCTTTTACAATAATGCTTTGACATGTATCTTCTAGCCTTATTGTTCTCTACTCTTACTTTTTCTTCTCTCCTCTAACCACCACCCATGCCATACATCTGGTTCTTACATTTAATGTGCATCAGAATCAGGTCAGAAGCTCATTAAAAACCACAGATTCTTGGGCCATATCTCTTGAAATCTGGCAGTGGCCCCTAGGAATTTGAGTTTCTAACAAGCAAAGCAGATGATAATCAGATCTCAGTTTGAAAAACAGTGGCCTACACCCTGTTCCAACAAATATCTTCTCATTCCTTCAAAAGTCCATCTCAGTTTGTACCTCCCCACCTTTGCATCCTTATGTTTAAATTCCTTTCTTCCCTTTTCTCTGCCTGATGGACGTTACTCCCCCTCTGAAACTTTTGCCCAAAGAGAATTACTGTTCCTTCTATACTTTGCTGAAATTTCTATTAACCTTACTCAATCAATTTAGACTTGCTTCTAAGGGCTGAGACTTTCTTGGTCATTTTTGTATCACACTCTAGAGCTTAGCACAGTGTCTAAGGCATAAAAATAGATGCCCAAGGAATGCTTTTTGAAGGAATAAGTGAGTTGATGGAAGTCCTTGGCTTTTATATTCAACATCAGATGAAAAAATACTGTAGTTTAGAAATTATTTGGTTGGATTCTGCCTTGGGGCATAGATATTAAGCAATTTTCCTTAGTAATAACAATTAGGAATTTTGACAAACAGCTCATAATATAAGGTTTTATTTCATTTATTAGTAGTTGAATAATTGAAATCCCGTTTTAATATTGTACTTGGTATGAAATTTTCTAAAATTCGAATAGTACAAATAAAGCTCTGTGCCCCACACCTGATGAATTTATTTAGCAAAAGAAAGCTTCAGATTGCACTTCAATTACATGACTTTAAATAGACTTTGAAATGTTAATATATCAAAGCTAATGGTGACAAATGTTTGCCATAAAAAGGTGGTATTATTTTGAACCTAGGAGCAACAACAGTGAAAACCAACAGGAAAGAAATCTTTAGATCTACTCCAGTTATAAAAAAATCCATTTGGGGGATACATTTTTGAATGGAGGGTTGTCAGAAATCTAGGTGTAATTGATATGAAAAATTTCCATCTGGTCCTCTGTTTCATACTAATAAAAAGCACTTCTAATTAAAGAGCAAATTTGTTTAAGTGACAGTTGTTCATTCAACAAACATTTATTAAGCTCCTATTTTGTGTCACATTTGGCTCTAGGACCAAAGTTTACATCAGTGAACTAAAGAGGCAAAGTTTTTACTAATAGAGATTACTTTCTTGCATGAGAAGAAAGTCAGTAAACAAAATATTATTATATACGTGTATGCGTGTGTGTGTGTGTGAATGCTGTGTCAGATGGTGATAAGGGCTATAACGTAAGATAAAGCAGGGTATGGGAGATAGTTAGGGAGGGATTGGAAAGATTCTTTAATAAGATGACACTTGAGCAGAGATCTAAGAAAAGTGAGTGAATAGGTCATGTGACTATCTAGGGAAAGAGAATGCCACATAGTGGGGAGAGCATTTTTGACGACCTTGAGTGCAGAATGTGTTTGGGGACTAGCTACATACCCAAGGAAGCCAGTGTGACTGGAGTGGAGTAAACCAGCAGAAAGAGGTAGGAGCTGAGGTCTTAGAAGTAGTGGTGATGGTGATGTGTATGTGGGTTGGGAGGGGTGCAGATTATATCATGAGAGGCCTTGTAAACCATGTTGAGAGAGGAGAAGCCACTGGGAACTTTTGAACAGAGGAGTGACATGATCTGACATTTATTTATACATTGTCTACATAAGCTGTGGCTTTCATTCCAAATTCTTCATTAGTCATTACTAGGCCACACTTTAGTTCATTACTTTGTTTAGAAGTCAAAGAGCATGACCAGAAACAGCTTAGGCAGTTTTAGATAATTATGAATAATGATAGTAATGAATGTTTAATAATAATAGTTTTTAATTTTAAACATCATCATAGTAACAATGCAGCAGCAACAATAGCAAAAATGTATATAAATGGTACCACTTAAGCGACTGCTCTGTGTATTCTACATATGTTATTTCACAGGATCCTCACAACTACCTTTAAGGAAGTACTATTATTCTTCCTATGTTATGAATCACTTAATCTCCAGAAAACATTTTATTTCTGCTGTCATCTATCTTACACAAAACTACGTTTATCTTGTTTTGGTATAAAATGACAACACGGAGTAATATAGTGCACGACTTATTTGACTTGCTTCTGAGAAGTAATAACAGTAGTTTAATCAAAATGGCAAATATTAATTGAATATACTATATTCCAGGTACCATACTAAATGCTATATACATTAATTCGTTTAATACTTACAATAACTCAGACAAGGAAACTGGAACTCAGAGATGCGAAGTAAGTTATCCAAGGTTACACAGCTAACAAATGGTAGAACAGGGACCAAACCTAGGTCCATCTTACTCCAGGGCTTGTGTTTTTAACTACTGTGCTATATGACTAAATGTGGGTGAAAATAGATTGATGCATTCAAAATCTTCTAAAGTGTATTTGGTGTAACATATTTCAAAACACTCTTTATCCAATTTGTTTTTAATCTTTGAACATAGAGTCATCAGCAGTTGGATGCTTAGGTCCATTTGGAATGATCTTATAAACCTAAAGCACAACTGTACTGTTTCTTCTAGATTAGCCTCTGTGACAATCAGTCACATTATTACTTTGATCTGTCCACATGATCCATATGTTGTTTATCTAACCATTTGAACTGTCTGGTCCTTGAGACCAGTGATGGCCATGGCATGCCTATCACTTTGAATATGTAACGTGGAAAAATACGTTTGTCATTTCAGTCTGTCCAACACAAGTTAAAAAATAGTAACAAGGACAAAATGCTAAGATGAATTGCTGAAAAATGAGAGAGGAAGAGGAAGGGCAATGAGAAGAAAGGGGCTGGCAGAGAGAGAGAGAGTCAGAGAGACTGGACTCTGCCAATGACAAGTGGCAATATAGTACCAGCATCAGTCTCCCAATAGCCACCAGTCTACTGTAGATTCTGAAAGATTCTGCTTTCACTCCCCTCTCCTAGTAGAAAACACTAAAGAGGATGGGTGAACCGCATTACTTTCCCTCCTTGCTCATCTCCTTATCCTAAGAACTCCCCCTAAGGCTTGTCTATATTCACAAAGTCAGAAAGAGAAAAAATTGTTATGAAAAGTTTATTCTTTGAAATAAATTAGACTGGAAGCTCCTGGAAACCAAGGGGCAAGTTTTATTTATCTCTGTAGTTCCAGTACTTGGCCCAAGGCCTGGTACATGCTAGGCCTTGAAAAAATGTTTGTTGAAAGAATGAGTGCTTTAATGAAGCTCAGGCTATAAAATTGGTGTGGATAATGTCAACAGTATCCTACATGAGCACTCAAAGGTTTAGTATTATAAAATATTGAATCCAACTTTTCCAGTACTGACCATATTTGGCCCAATTGGCTGGTGAAGGAGATAATCCTTTCATTCCTTCATTCTCCATGTGCTTCCTTCCCAGAAAGAGGAGGACCATTCTCCTCTCTAGCTTCCACACTTGAACCTCCAAACGAGCACAGGACTGCTGTAATTAACCTACTGGCCCAAATCAGTTAATTATTCTCAAAGATTTATTTTTTAACAGCTGAAGCAATGAACTTGGATCCTCCTCACCCGCCTCCTCTACTGTCCTTTCCTGCCTAGAGTTTGCTGTCTTGTGCAGTGGGAAGGCATTATTAGGTTAGCTAGCTCAGTATTTAATGGAGCTCGCATTTCTCTTTGACTCTATTAGTATCTTAGGATACTAAGTCTGTGTGTCTGCAGGGCCTGGAACTTCTCAGAGTATCTGGCAAAATTTCAAGGGGAAAATTAGACTTTTTTAGAAATTTACAATCTGATTTTTAAAATTTATTTTGAAAGTGTAGGACAAGTTGTGTATGCATTGTTCTTTATTTTATATATTTATACAGTTTTAGATTTCTTTTAAAAGCTTTTCCAGTACTCTGAGGAGATTTGTACAGTCAATTAAATTATATAAACAAAGACCTAAACCGTTGCAATTCAAGCTCTTTTCATCTTAGTGAGTTCATCTTAGCTACAGGAATTTACCTTTGAGTTAAGATTCTGAAAAGAAAAATCTTCCTTTTACAACATTTTGCCTCTGAGATTTGCCCTAAGTATATATTTACGAATTATTCTCTTTTGCTGAGCTATCCTGCTTTTAAAACATTTTTCTAATTGACTTTTACCCAGAGATTCCCAGAATGCTTAAAAGTTCCACTTGAATTGGGGAAATTAATTCACCTTGTACCTCATATTTAACTGAATGGTATATGAGAAATAATGGCTGGGGTTTGAGCATCAGTTCTATAATTTACTAGCTGTTTGACCTTGGGCAAGTTATTTAACCTCTTTGTACTTCAGTCTCCTAATTTCTCCTCATTTAGAAAACGAGGATGATAACAGTCTCTCGGGATCACTGAGAAGTACACGTGAAATGTGTGTCTAGTACCCAGCACAGTGCCTGGTGCCCTCTGCTGTACTCTACTCACGTTCTTTAATGTCAGCACCTCCCTAACAACCCCAGGGGACTTCATGTCTGGGGAAATGAAAAGTGACTTCTCTTCATAAAAAGGTTGGGGACCTTCAGATGGAATCAACCTTGGAGGCTATTTACATGACATTTATTTTTTGCATTAACGCCAAACCTTCTGACTGGGAGTTCAGTACAAATAACTCACCAAGAATGTATACAGTTGACGGGAAGTAGACTTACACTAACAGTACTAAATGTTCACTGAACATGCCACTGAAAATAACTAAAGTACAATGAAAATAGTAATGCAATTTGTTCTTGAAGTTCATTCATTTACGTGTTGATTTGTTATCTTTTCCTCTCGACAATGTCTTTTGGAATTTCTAGGCTACAGCTCACTTTTTTAAGCTCAACGTAAAAGGAGAATAAAAGCAGGGGAGGCGGGGAATGGGGAGCTACTGCTAATGGGTATCAGTTTTCTTTTAGACGTGATGAAAATCTACTGGAATTATATAGTGGTGATAGTTGCACAACGTTGTGAATATACTAAAAACCACTGAATTGTATGTTTTTTTTTTGTTTGTTTTTGTTTTTTTTTGTGTGGTATGCGGGCCTCCCTCTGCTGCGGCCTCTCCCGTTGCGGAGCACAGGTTCCGGACGCGCAGGCCCAGCGGCCATGGCCCACAGGCCCAGCCGCTCCGCGGCACGTGGGATCCTCCCAGACCGGGGCGCGAACCCGGTTCTCCTGCATCGGCAGGCGGACGCGCAACCACTGCGCCACCAGGGAAGCCCAAATTGTATGTTTTAAAAGGTTAAATTTTATGGTATGTGAGTTACGTCTCAATTTTTAAAAATAAATAGAAGCTGAATAATTTCAATTGTGTGACATATAAAAGAGGACCAATATAAAACATGGGTGTTAATACTGAAATAATGTGCAATAACATAATCGTAAAGAATTCTATCAACTTCTAGATATCTGAAAATGAACTAGTGTCTTGGGGGATACATTGAAAATTATTTACAATAAAAATTCTGCTTTCAGTTATAGATTTTACAAATCTGTGTTGAACACCATGAATCCAAATATCTGCAGGATAAATGTCTAAAAGCTCAAGCAGTCTCAGAATTCCCAATGATAAGTCTCCTGTTTTCACTTTCTTGGAATTAAGACCCCAGAATCCGCCCAGAACCCCACCCCCAAACTTCCTGTCATCTTCCTCTATCTTCTAATCTTAAATCATTTTATACCCCAAAAGCAAAATATGCCCAAAGTTGTACATCATTTTGTTGTTTTTCTGTTTTTTTAGGGGCCTGAGGAAGAGGTTGGGGCAAATGAACCCCTCAAACAAAGCCAAATAACCATCTGTTTTTATTATTCTCTGTGAACTGATGGCTAGTTTTGGAGAGATGCTATCCCCTCCCCCTTTCCCTCTATCTTTGCTGTAGACACAGAGTGGGGCATTGCTTCCCCTCCCCCAACCCTTGCCCATCCTCCAACTTTGTTTGTCTAATTAATCAAACAAGAGCTTTAATGTCTTCTAGGCTGCCTGGAGCAGGGACGTGACTATAGCTTCATCAATAATAGTAATACTTAAAATAATGTATCGATAGAATTGGGTGGCTACCAGAAATTAGGGTTCAGAGAGGCAAAGCTAGCAGAGAGAATGGTTTGGGGGAATCATCAATCTGGCTTTGAGAATGATAATCCCTGCTATAGAATTTCCCAGAGCTGAAGTGAAATATTCTCCCAGTTACCAGCTTTCCTGGTCTGATTTGCCTAGTCACCAAGCCAGATTTCCCCCCTTTATTGATATTGTGAAGGAGATAGAGTGCTTTAGATAAAGAATACAGCTTTATGGTCATTGCAAAACAGTATATCCTTATTATAAATGAATACATTAGCAGTCAAGGTGGTACATCAGTTTTGTAAGAATTTTGTTGGCACAAGTTTATTGCTGAAAATCTGGGTATCCTGAGAAAATTCAGTCTCTGGACCTCAAGCCTGAGGACCAAACCCTAGACTTAATGATTTGTTGATCCACTGCCCTATGAGAGATCCAACCTGAACACATATCCCCCAAAACATCCTCGTTACCTAACAGTGATATTTAAAGCTTGATAAGACAACTGGTTGGTTTGTTCAATTTAATTAACTGGCCATTTGGGTAATTTAATCAAACTAATCATAGGAGAAAACAAATTACCCACTTAGGTTCAGTGGCTGGGACTGCAAAATTCACTGATAAAAGACAGATTAAGTAGAAAAAAAACCAGTTTATGAACATACACATTCTGCATTTGGGTGGGAGAACTCAGTCATGAGTAACTCAAAGGGGTGGTCAGAACTTGGGCTTATATAGCATCTTAATAAAAGAATAATTAAATTGTAGAGAACTGACAAGACAAAGGAAAGGGGGTTTAGATTTTTAGTGGCAAACTGTGGGAAGGTAAGATGCTACGGAAAAAACCCAAATGAACTTTTTGGCCAACCCAATACAGTTGACCTTTGAACAACATGGGTTTGAAAGGCAAGGGTCCAGTTATACGCAGATTTTTTTCAATAAATTCTTCCTACAGTATACGATCCCCTGTTGGTTGAATCTGCCGACTTGCAACTGTGGGTATGGAGGACCCATTGTAAAGTTACACATGGATTTCCAATTCCCCCGGGGGTTGATGCCCCAAAACCCCTGCCTTGTTCAAGGGTCAACTGTATATGGGGGAAATTAATGGAAGATAAAGATTATTTAGTAAGACTTGTTATGTAGATTCTTCTCGGTGTCCATCTCTGGGCCGATAGAGTCTAAAGTTTTCTCCTATTCATTAAGAATTCTGTCCTTCTTGGTAAAGGAAAGGGAGACATGTTTACAAATTTATGTCCTGCTTTTAGGCAAATAAGGGGAAGGCAGAGAGCTTTTCTTGTATCTGCTTCTTATCAATCTTCTTTAACTCAAAATAATCCTTATGCCAAAGTGGCATACTCTGGAGTGGCATATTGTGATACCCTACATAATCAATTTAGTCAGATAAATAGGAGAAAATGTCATATCAGTTAGCTGATATTTTGAATATGAGTCAAAAATATAGACTATTTTTAATTGTTTATTTTTCCAACAGTTGGGTTACATATATTGAGATGCTATTTGGTAGAACTAGGGTGCCTTTTGTGAGATCCTGCTCTGAACATGATGCTCAGGCCTGCAAATGCCTTTGGGGTAAAGGGAAATTGGAACTCTTCCTTCTCCTTATGTTTTTGGGACCAGATTCAGCTGGAAGCAACCGGTCTCAGGAATGTACTGAGTCAGACATCCATTCATTTCACTGCATGGATTCCACTTGTTAACTGATTTAATAGTCCTCTCACTCACTATGTGATGCCTAGGCAGTCAGTTAATTTGATACAAACAATCACTCATATTGGCCATTTTACTGAATTTTTAGGCTGGTTTCTACAAAATGGTCAATCTAATTATTTCTGATTAGAAGTCCTTATTGTTTTTTCTCACTTGTTTTCATCCTGACATTCTTGTTCTCATTGTATTGGAAAGTAAAGAGAGGCACAAAAATAATCTGCAAGGACATATCAACAAGGCAATCCTCTTAACTCTCCTCCTTTCAGGCACCCCCAGGTTTGGAAAAGTCCAGTGGCAATTCAAGTAAGGCTTCCCTATGGTAACCGAATTGAAAAAAGATTAGTGTTAAGTATATATGTGGGTAATGGCGGTGGGGTACTTGTGTGTGTGTGTGTGTGTGTGTGTGTGTGTGTGTGTGTGTGTTGAAGTTGGGAAAAGTGGAAATGCTAATCCTCTTAACTCTCCTCCTTTCAGGCACCCCCAGGTTTGGAAAAGTCCAGTGGCAATTCAAGTAAGGCTTCCCTATGGTAACCGAATTGAAAAAAGATTAGTGTTAAGTATATATGTGGGTAATGGCGGTGGGGTACTTGTGTGTGTGTGTGTGTGTGTGTGTGTGTGTGTGTGTGTGTGTGTGTTGAAGTTGGGAAAAGTGGAAATGCTACTGTTCTGGACAGGAACTCAGAGAGATGACTGAAAAACAAACTAAAAAGGAAGGCTGATATACATTTAATCATTTCATGATCTGCACCTCTAATCCTCACCTTTATAACCAGGGCATGTATATCCAGACTTTTGCATTTAATAGTTTCTTTTCTCCTTCAAAACCTCATCTGGGGACTTCCAGTGGTTAAGACTCCGAGCTTCCAATGCAGGGGGTGCGGGTTCAGGGAACTAAGATCCCACATGCTGGGCAGTGCAGCCAAAAAAAAACAGTGTGAGTCGGGGTAAGAGGGACAAATAAGATTTTTTCCTGAGATTTTTAGCAGAGGAGAAATTCCTCTCAAGAGCATCTTTTTTTTTTTAAACTTAGCATTAAGTAATCTCACAATAAATAAAAGGTATTAATTAGAAAAAAAATTAATTCAATGTGATTTACCATTGTTTAATTCTGCTAGCCAAGCTGCACTTGTCCTGAAGAGCTGCATAATTTATTCAAATGACCTGGGGCTTTTAAAGTCAATCTTCCAGCAGAAAAATTACCCTCTGCCCCCAGGAGAGCGAATTTTTTTGTGTTGTACTGCTTCCCATGACTGACATTTATTTGACTCTCAAGTGTATTTACATTGTTGGCTCAACTTGGAGTTCTTTACTGAATCAGTAATATGCTATATTTCTCACTTCAAGTGGTGTCAATATTATTATTCCTTTGCTTTTCCTTTTTGCTTTTTTTTCCTTATTTCCCTGCAGTTACATAGTTTTTCTTTGACCGGTGAAAATTTTTACTCCTAAGATTATAGAGAAACAGAGTAAATGTCCTCTTAATCTTCTGGGAAATGTGTGCCTCTTTAAACTTTATTTACGTCAGAACTTACTGTAATGAAGGACAAAATCTCTAGACAAGGTCCCCTGCTCCTCGGGGGTGTTCAAGGCTAGGTCTCCCAGAGGCGAGCCTGCAGTTTGTTCTCAAAAGTTTATAGCTCACCTCCTGGCTATTTCTTTAAAAGGGGCATGAGAGGGGGCTAGAAATAGAGCAGGGTGGGAATCTGACCCATCGTGACCACTCAGGAGGCTCTGGCCCGGAAAATTCCCCTGTACGTGGTAAAAACAAACATTCAGAATAGAGGGAGAAACCAGGCTTAAACAAAGAGTGAAACCAGTTCCCATTTCAACTCTCCTGCCGATAACCATATGTGCCCGCTCATTTGTTTCCCAAACATCAGTTTTCCATCATTTGGACAGAGTCTCAACCTGAATCTGTCCAGAGCATAGGAAGCAAATATTTTGAGATTTCATAAAATGCTGTGTCTGTATATTAGGAGCATTTGCTTCATGTTCAGTCTACCGAAAGAAACAGTAAAATGGTATTGTGCAAACCTTTGAATCCTACTATATTTTTCAGGCAATGGTGACCTCTTCTTGCTGGTCCCATCCGCCTGTGCACTGCAGGATTGACTTCAAGATGAACAGAGAAACAGACAAATGTCAAAAGCCATCTGTTTTGTATCATGTCATTTGTAATTTTGTCTTCCGTCACCCACCCTCCCTTCTTCGTTGCGCTCCTTCTGGCAGACCGTTACTTAGGTCCCCAGCTACTTCCTCAGAGCCTGCCTGCCCTCGTCCTCCACCTGCAGCCTGCAGCCTGCAGCCCGCAGCCCGGGTAGGTGCACTCTTACTGCTCTCAGAAAAATATGATCAGTAGAAATAACTGGAATCCTTTATACCCATGTAAGTGTCCTGGGTTCTCTGATTTTCTGTACTCACTGTAGTAAACTAGTCACACATTTCACCTACCTGTGGTCTCCATTTTGGGAATAAAATGAAGAAAAATATTTTCTCCCACATAACAATCTTCAAACTCTTTCTCCCTTCTTTAATGCTCTGTAACAGCTTATGAATGGTCAGCAGGGACTTTTTGTAAATGTTGCATGTTCTCTCTTTGCTAGGACAAAGGTGAGATTAAAGGACCAGCTAATGCTCCCTCCTGTAGTGCGGAGGTTAAGAGAGTCAGCTCTGACTTTAGAGTGCCTTAGTTTGAATTCAAATGTTCTCATTTAATAGCTATGTGACTTAAGAAAAGTTATTTAAACTCTGTGAGCCCTAGTTTCCTGACTTTTAAAATGGAGGTAATATTAATAGCATATAATAGCATCTACCATGTACTAGGCACGGTTTTAAGCACTTTAAATATATAAGCTCATTTAATTTTCATAACTCCATGATGCAGGTAATTAACATCATCCCCATTTCTCAGATGAGAAAACTAAGACATGAAGAAGGAAAGTAACTTGGCCACGGTCATGGAATTAGCAAGTGGTATAGCTGAGCTTGTGAACCAGGCAGTTGGAACCCAGAGGCCATGTCCATACCAGTATGCTACATTGCCCCTCCATTAAAGTATCGAGCAAAAAGCACTTGGCACAGTATTTGGCACATGGCATTTATTGTCAGCTGGTATTATCACTTCTTATGTACTTAACTTTCTTCTTTTTGTCACTCCTGCTTCTACTAGAGTTATTGTGTAAGGCTAATCACCCCCACTCCCACAAAAAGAAAAACAACAGTGATCTAGGCTGCAGTAGCTGCCGAATCCGTCTCACCCTGTGTGCTTTGTATTTAAACCGCAAATATGACAGAGACCCATGAAAGGAGATGCTACATGTTAATACTTCTTTTAGAAGACATGAGAATTATATCCCTACTATCACCACCTCTCCAGCAACAAGTCAACAAAAATTGCTTAAAGCAAGGGAGAAATTTTAGACTTCAAGTAAAGTTGCTGCTGTTCTTTAATAAGCAGGGGTACATTTTTCAAAAATTAATGAAGGTTGCGAAAGATGCTGATGGACAAAGACTCTACTACTAGAATAAATTCCCTAGTCTCCACTCCTTAACTCATTTTAGAATGCCAGTATCAGGGTAAAAGAAAGAGAAAATTCTGCAAATAATTATATTCTTCTTTTAAAGTAAGCCACTGACTTCAAAATTCTCTAACACATTTGTGGAAACTTCATTTTTTTGTTTGAGATTTATTTGAATGAGCTGTTATGATTGGAGACAGTGAGAATTTCAGATTAATGTTTTGCAGCCAAAAAAAAAAAAAAAAAAAAAACTCTGGAAAACTGGCAAGTGTTCATAAGTCAGCCCTAGAATTATGTATGTTGAAGGCTCCCAGTGGACAGACCGAACATATAAGAAGGAAACCAGAGATCTGGTGCTATTACGTCCCCGAGTCTAAGGGAACGAATAAGCACAGAATTAAAAGCATTTTCAGCCTGAATTTTTAAGGTAGGTCTGCACAATTTATATATACTCTGTTTGGAAAGTAGAACATACATTAAATGAAAATATTTTTTATGGATGAACTTTTCCTTTTTCCTGTATTTTAACACTATTTTGCAAAACTCCTAAGTTATTTAACTGCTGTTTCTCTTGCAGGGGTGCACTTAGGAACTAGGCAAGCTGATTTATGATAACTAAGCTTTAAACTCCAACAACCAGTAAGTCTTCAAGTGGGTTTATTTTAGATTCTTTCATGTTAATTTGTTAGGTCAAGATTATGAAAGAATAAGCTTTAGACAAAAATTGTAAGTTTGCTGTTTATTAGGAGATTCTTTGCTGATTACATTTTCACTGAGTAGTTTATTTATCTGTGTTTTGAAACTATCTAAAGGAATAGTTGTTCCTTTACTGTGTTTATCTTCAGCTAATTTTCTTTTGTTTTAAAATAAAGTTGCTACTAAAACTAACAGTATCACAAAAACCTGAATATTGATCATAACATTTGAGAGCCAAGTAGCACTGTTACTACTTAGTTGTGTTAAACTAAAATAGCAAAGGAAAAAATGATATGATTATATCATGATTAATCATTGATATTCAATTCTTATTTCATTGAGCAATGTAACTTTTTCTATTTGACCCTAAATCAGATTTGGCTATTTTTTTCTTTTTCTTTTCCTAATTGAAAAAGAAAATAGATTTTCTTTTAAATGGATTAAACTTAAGTATCTATATGTAAAAGTAATAGTCTCTGTTAAAATGTGATGGGGGCTTTTAAAAATATGCACATATTCCATAACTACCTTGTAATTATATTATTATTGTGAAAACAGTGGAAAAGTAGAACTAAAGGAATGATTTTTAATCAGTAAAAACCAACCATAATCCCCCATCCCAATATGTTCCTTTTTGCATATTCTCTTTCAATCTTTTGTACACTTACTTATTTTTTCCATAGTTTATGTTACTTATATTTTCCATTGCTGGAATGATTTGTATATAATTAGTTACTTGAATAAGGCATTTCTCTACGCAATAGCAGGCAGCAGTGTGGTTTCTAGAAAGGATATAGAGTGAGATATGTGCTCAAGTGTTTTTGAAATGCTAACTTGTCTTATTTCTTAGTTCCTTCTTGTTTCATGCGTTTCCTATTCTGGCTAACCTTCTGAAATATTAATTTTCTTTAAAACTTTTCACAACATAATAGAAAAGATGGGCAAAATGTAGTTTTGTTCAGAATTTTCAGTCTTGATGCTAGAATGTCTTTTAACTTCTTGGTATTATTCAGAAAACTCTCTTTTCTTCTTCAAGAAGTAAAATCCATTCTTATTTCATAAGGCATGCTTCCGTTTCCCAATATTGTCTATAACCATCCACCATTTTTTGCTTCCAACAAACTTTTAAAATGCTAACGACTTGATGATGTCCTAAATTCTGTATGTGCTCTGAGAGGTTTTTGTTGTTGTTTTTTTTTTCCCCCAGAAGGTGTAAGAATTAGGAGCTGCTGACATTTCAATCAATATGAAGGACAACTTCACCCTTGCCACCATCAGCAAAAACATTACCAGCAGTCTTCATGTCGGACTTGTGAACATTTCTGGCAATGAGTCTACCTTTAACTGCTCACATAAGCCATCAGATAAGCATTTAGATGCAATTCCTATTCTCTACTACATTATTTTTGTGGTTGGATTTCTTGTCAATACTATCGTGGTTACACTGTTTTGTTGTCAAAAGGGTCCTAAAAAGGTTTCCAGCATTTACATCTTCAACCTGGCTGTGGCTGACTTACTGCTTTTGGCTACTCTTCCTCTCTGGGCAACCTATTATTCTTACAGATATGACTGGCTCTTTGGACCTGTAATGTGCAAAGTTTTTGGTTCTTTCCTGACCCTGAACATGTTTGCAAGCATTTTTTTTATCACCTGCATGAGTGTTGATAGGTACCAATCTGTCATCTACCCCTTTCTGTCTCAAAGAAGAAATCCCTGGCAAGCATCTTATATAGTTCCACTTGTTTGGTGTATGGCCTGTCTGTCCTCATTGCCAACATTTTACTTCCGAGATGTCAGAACAATTGAATATTTAGGAGTGAATGCTTGCATTATGGCTTTCCCACCTGAGAAATATGCCCAATGGTCAGCTGGGATTGCCTTAATGAAAAATATCCTTGGTTTTATTATCCCTTTAATATTCATAGCAACATGCTATTTTGGAATCAGAAAACACCTACTGAAGACCAATAGCTATGGGAAGAACAGAATAACTCGTGACCAAGTCCTGAAGATGGCAGCTGCTGTTGTTCTGGCGTTCATCATCTGTTGGCTTCCCTTCCATGTTCTGACCTTCCTGGATGCTCTGGCCTGGATGGGTGTCATTAATAGCTGTGAAGTTATAGCAGTCATTGACCTGGCACTTCCTTTTGCCATCCTCCTGGGATTCACCAACAGCTGCATTAATCCCTTTTTGTATTGTTTTGTTGGAAACCGGTTCCAACAGAAGCTCCGCCGTGTGTTTAGGGTTCCAATTACTTGGCTCCAAGGCAAGAGAGAGAGTGTGTCATGCCGAAAAAGCAGTTCCCTTAGAGAA
The DNA here is from genome assembly GCF_002837175.3 of Physeter macrocephalus. Classification (NCBI taxonomy): domain Eukaryota; kingdom Metazoa; phylum Chordata; class Mammalia; order Artiodactyla; family Physeteridae; genus Physeter; species Physeter macrocephalus. Next base: position 90,205,376 of record NC_041234.1, on the reverse strand, counting down.
ATGGAGACCTTTGTGTCTTAAACATGAGAGTGGAATGCATGTTATCAACATGGTTACTTGGTTTGAGATCTCCCTGAATTATCTCTTAATGGCTTTAGTAAAATAACAAGTTTTTCCCCTTCATGTAATCTTCTCTCACTCTTCCAGAACAGGAAACCAAGTGTAACTCTAAGTTTTATCCTCCAGTGACTTTCAAGAATTGCCCACCTTTTTTTTTTTCTGGTCTATCTGTACAAGACTGTCACTGGGGAGATGTATCCATAACTGAGAAGTAACTGGGAATTTATCTCAAATTATAATTAATAGGAAGTTATGAATGATGATTTGGAGTTTCAGATTTCTCCTTGAGATATGCTGGAGTTTTTATTGGTTCTTAGATCCATTTTCATCAAGCTTTCCTCTTGAACCAAGGCCGGTCTTTTAACTCATTGCATTATTTACAAGACATTACGCTAAAAGAAATGAGCACTTCTAAGTGCAGTATACTACAATAGATTGGTACCAGTTATTCAGGCTCTTGGCATATGCCTTCTACTTTATATTATAAATAATAATCCTTTTATATTTTGCTTGAGCATAAGTTTGTATTTAAGATATAGCTACTTATTGAGCAGGGTTAGGAATATAGATTAGATCACATGTACTCCTGCATTTTAGCTTTTATTTACAGTTATAGGAAGTAAAATGTATAATAACATAGATTTGCAATAAACAAATATTTGACTGTTCACTAAAGTCTGAATAAACACTTTTTAAACTTTCTATCTAACTACTGTTTGAAGGTTTCTATGTTCTCTGATAATTTTTTGAAAATAACTAAACAGTGTTTAGTGTATAAAATGTAAAGGTCATTTTTTACATCCTTGACCTTTGGGATGTGGTGCTTTGATATATAGGAAGTTGACTTGAGTTTTATTATTGATGCTTTGGTTCTGGGTTGCTTCCCAAAATATCTGGGTGGCTTATTTAACTCTTTACTTTGTAATAAACCCTTAATGGGCATAGGAAAAGATTATGTCAAAACGGAATTTTGACACCCAAGGAGGACAAAGAGATCCAGCAAATGACACATTTGGTGTCACACAACAAACCTGTCAGGGCAATGCAATGTGGCTTTGAAAATATAGACCATGGGGTAGACTTAACCTATACCTATGGATACTGCTTGTTCCCGAATTTATAGAATTCTGTGTAACTCTTCTATACCAATCGCTGGTCCATAGATCTCCTTTCAACACTATTAGAACTCCTAAGTTTGAGGAGTGCCTGAAACTGAGTGAGGTACCTAGAGTTAACTTAGAGTATTAATCCTAATTTTAGAAGTTAGAGATTTCATTCTGCACCAGCCCCATATTATATCAGGTTATCTAGGACCTTCCTAGACCAATACTGACCTCTGAGGTAGAAATAAAGTTACAGAAGCTTGGTGTCTTTGCCACATTCCAGGGCTATAGATCCAAAAATACTCTGGCTCCACTTTCTGGGAAAGTCCTAATTTCATGTAATCTATTATTATCAATAAAAACAAATAGCTAAATGTATAAGCAAACATGACTTCATATTTTAAATAATTTTGTAAAACATCTCATATAAATAAAAACTTTAATTGGAAGATCATGTGTGCTTTACTTTTTTATTGTAACTACCTCCACTTATGGATTCTTACCTTCTCTTGTATCCTTTTTTTCCTTATAGCCCCCACTGATATTTCTTAGTTTCAGCCCCCATCATTCCTTATCTGGCTTCTTGCTATACTCTTCTAGTCTCCCGCTCTTGAGTCTTCAGCCATAAAACCTTATTAATTATGAAAGGAAAATCCAGATTTCTTGTTACAGTCTACAAGACCACCAGAAATCTGATTCTTCCCTGCCTCGCTGGCTTTTTTTCTCTTTGCCATCTCTCTCTTGCGTTCTATGTTCAAGCATCACAAAAGGACTTAAACTGCTTTTTTTCAAGCCTAATGCTCGCTCACACCTGTCTGCTTTGGCTCACACAACTCTCTCTTCCTGAACACCCCTCCAATCACCCCGCCCTCAGGGTCTCTCATTCAATTGACCAACACCTACTCAGCTTCCAACGTTAGTTCACGTCAATTCCTCTACCAGGATAACAATGATTATACTAATTATAATACAAACCTCCCTCCCCTGGGAGTTCCCTTAATGAAAAGAATTATTTCTCTAGTTCTTGGGATTTTAAGCCTGGCCTCCACTTCCTTAGGTGCCCAGTATTGAGCCCTAAGTAATTCTCTGAGGCTTGGACTCCAGTGGTCTCTCCTGGGACTAAGAAGAAATGTCATTTAAGAAGATGGTACACAAACATGGGAACTCTGATTGCAGGAGTATACAAAGGTATAAATGTCCTCTTTTTTCTTTGAAAATGTAAGCTTCAGGTAAGTTTCTCAGATAGCAAATGAAACTGTATTCTTCTCATTGTGTTTGTATCATTTCCAGGTATTACCTAATCCCCTTTCCTTTCCATGGTTCCACCTTTATTCCCCTCACCCACATGATGCCCAAGAACCGCATAATAATAACAATAATAGCTACAATTCTGTGAGCACTATATGATATATACTACTGTAAGTATTTTATTATCCCATTTATTCCCACAACGACTCAATTATTCTCATTTTACATATAAGGAAACTGAGGCACAAATGAGTCCCTATTCATCTTTAAGTTTGCCTCTGACCAATGATCTGGGTAATCCTAATAGAGGTATTTAGTAGTTTAAATGAATCTTAGGCTACCAAGCAGATATTTCAGAGACAGTCTTGCTCAGTCCTTCAACTTTCCCCCCAGACCACACTGCTTGTATGTCCCTGACCACGGCAATACTAGAGCACTGGACAGGTGGTATATTTGCACGTATGGAGAAAAAGAGAGGAAGCAAATTGATGAGGCTTTCTTCCTGGTTCTCCATGAAGTAACCACTACCCCCTACTCCTGCTGCTGCCCCCCTCTACCCCCATACACAAAGCAAGACTGACACCTCAAACATTTCTTTTGAGGAACAAAAATGTTGACACAAATGCCAGCTCTGTGAAATAAGATTATACAGGATTACCAGAGAAATTCATCTCTCACAATTTGCAAAACATATATATTTTTATTATGGAAAGCCAAGTATTAATTATTGTTACATTTTATATCCTTAAATTAGATCTGCTAAATAAAATGTTTTGGAAAAATCCCTTTTTTTTTTCTGATCTTTTGAGGTCTGTAGCAAAATAAGAGGGCAATCTGAAGGAAAGCACATTCTATTTTGACTTTTCTTCTTTTTTCTTTATCCACAGGGATCTGAGAGTGGGCAACTGTTTGCTGGCCTGACATATCAACAAAAGAAAAATCCAAACTTGACAAGCTGAATTAACCACATGAGGTGACTGAAGCAAGAATGGATTGAGATAATAAGGAAAATGTAGCACTTAATTATTTTGTTAACTCCTAGATGAATTACATCAACAATGATGATTCACATAAAATAACAGAAATCCATATGCTATCACAAAAAATAATCACTTTCCCTGCAAAAAACCAGTGGCCTACAGCTGAGTTGAATAGCCTTCTAAACATTGACTCTCACTTGCACAAACATACCTACAAAGGGTTAACATCCTCAGAATGAGAATTCTTTCTTTTTGAAATTCTTTCTTCTAGGAAGAGAGCATTCTTTTTAAAATTAAAAATAATTTATATGTATTTCTTATTAAGAATCAATACTTTCTCGTTGAAAAATTTAACTGTATGGATAAAAATTAGCCACAGACATAATGACTGTTAGTTGCATGAGGTAAAATTATAAATATAAATATAGACATAGATAGGTAGATAGATAGATAGTGTATATAATGTGTGAATATATATGGATACTGTATATATATGTATATTATATATATATATATAAAATCTCTTTATCCATATCCATATTTCTTTCTCTTTTCATCTATTATCTAATGGATATATCCTTCATCATCCTGTGGTACATTTTTCTTAATATTTAAAATATTTTGATCCCAAACTCCCAATTGGTTTACTGGAAAATATTGTTTCTTCCCTTGTTGGGTCTTCCTTTCCTATGATAAGTCCCAAATCTTCAGGGCTTTAAACAATCCAAGAGATCAAACCCGGTTACTATTGCCCAGTGGGAGAAAATATTGGAAAATCTGATAAGACTTCTCGCCTACTTTCTGCAGCTGTTTTTGCTACGTTATATATCAGTTGGTCCACATAAGAACAGATGGTTCAGACTGTTCCAGACTGACTGGTACCAGTTCAGACTGGTACAGACTCCTGTACACATTAAGAAGTTTCCAAGTGATCTACACAAGCCATCTGATAGAGTGTAAGAGAAAGAAAAAGGAAGCTTCTTCTTTCAGTGTTACACTCACCTATATATGATGCATGCCACAGTAGACAAGGTCTCAAACACATCTTTATTTGTTTTGGCATCTTCATGGAGCCAGGAGGGATCAACAGAAATCCAGCAGGAGGAACATGCCATACCAGCGTAGGGGAGCAAAACTTGCCACCTCAAAATGTGGTAGCATGCGGATTATTTTGAGCTGAGAACAATCAAGGCCCAAAAAACTCAGAAAGAAACTTTGACCTTCCCCCTAAATGCCTAAAGAATGTAGATATAGGACCTGTTCCAGGAAGGGAGATATTACCATAGATAACTATAATATGAACTAGGTGTGTAGACAGGGAGGAACCTAGCAATGTTGGTTACAATTCCTCTCTGTCTCCCACTGTCTCTGCCTGGCCTAGCATACATTTATTTACCAAACATTTGCTTTTCCATCTCCATATAAATTGCCTTCCTTCCCTTTGAAGTCCCAAACCCCTATTCCCAACATCCCCTTTTGTCTTTAGCTGAAGATGATATTTAAGGTGATGGCTTCAGCCATTTTGGCAAGTTACTCAGTTTTCCTGGGTCTCTCTCATATATACATGTTATTAAACTTTTGTTTGATTTTCTCATGTTAACCTACTCATGTCAATTTAATTCTTAGACCAGCCAAAAGAACCTAGAAGAGTAGAGAAAAATTTATTCCTCCCTGACACCAGGAATCAATCCTCTCCTTTCTTAAATGAAGCTCTCATATGCAGTTGAAGTCACAGTTCAAACTTCTTCTCAATAAAAATGATTACCCCTGGTTGGCAGAGTGAGTGGGTAGTAAAACTGATGTTGCTTCTTGAACGATCACATTAGTAAGCGACACCTCAGGGCATAAGATATACTGCAATAACTTTGAACTTCTTAGAAAAAGGGTCTAGTACTTGATTCCCTTCCTCTCAGAAGGCCCCTTTGCCAATTGCCTCTTCCCAAAAAATTCCCAAGGTCAATATACCAATATGTATGGGATACAGTTGGCACAGTTCCAGTTGCCTGGAACCACCAGACCATTGCCAAGCCCTCAAATTTCCAGTTGTAGCCTTTTCTCTGAAAAATGGATCCCTACTTGCTCCACATTCATTACCACTGAAGTGATCATTCCTATAACAACAACAACAACAAATCCACTGCAGTGTTTCTTGATGTCTTAACAACTTGAAATATTTGTGGATAATAATTTGAAATGGTCTCATTGAGTATGCTATTATCTGTTGTTATGAACTGAATTGTGTCTCCCAAAATTCACATGTTGAAGCCCCAACCCTGAATGTGATTATATTTGGAGTAGAGCTTTTAGGAAGTCATTAAGGTTAAATGAAGTCATAAGGATGGAGTTCTAATCTGATAGGACTGATGACCTTTTAAGAAGAGGAAGATCTGATGTTGCCGGACAAAGTGGGGAAAGCAAAAAATGAGCTCAGAGATTTGAATTCCCAATTCAAGGGAAAATCAAATGCAGTATCTCTTCCTGCAATTGGTTAAATTACAATGCGAACTGAATTCCCAGTCTCACATGGTCTGTGGTTTAACATTAGGGCATTGATTGGGAAAGAATGACATCCTGTAAATTGGAATGGGGATGTGTGGGAAGACCCTGATGAAGCTGAGGACACTGAGCCCCTAAATTCTGACAAGTATTCTTTGCCAGCGGAAGAAGCCTCTCCACCCTCAGTGGTAGCAGCCTCTTTACCCGCATTTGAGGGGATTAATCCAGCATTACCTGAGGAAACTGTAATGGTTTCTCCTGAGGTAGTTGCCATGCAAAAGAATTCTGAGTCTCCTCAGGACCCACTCCATCACCAATCGTTGCTTCTAGTTCTGTAACTAGATTCAAGTTCCAGCAGGACTCTAAAGGTGAGACACAAACTGTGACCCATGGGGAGGTGCACTCTACTCCAAAAGAACTATTTGAGTTTTCTACCTTATGCAGACAGATGTCTGGAGAAAATGGGTAGGAATGGATATCAAAGGTGTGGGATAATGGTGGAAGGAATATAAAGTTGGATCAGCCCAAATTTATTGATACGTGCTCGCTAATCAAAGATTCTGCATTTAATGTTACAGGTTGGAGAGTTAGAAAAGGCTCTGACAGTTTGGTTGGTTGGCTAAAACATGGGCCAAAAGGCAGACCAAAGTGAGCAAGTTAGAAATGCTGGACCTACCTTGGTCTAATGTAGAGGAAGGGATTCAAAGGTTTAGAGAAATAGGAATTTTAAAGTGGATTTGTCATTTTAGATCTACTCACCCACCCTGGGAGGGTCCAGAAGAGATACCTTTTACCAATACAATAAGATATAAATTTGTGACCTGAACCCTGACATCCTTGAAGAACTCTGTGCTTGCTCTTCTCTTTAGGCCAGAACATACAGTGGGAACTGCATTTTTCAATTGGGAAACCTAAATGCAATGGGAGTAATTGAATTCTGGGGTGGCAGGGACCAAGTGGCAGCACTCAACTGCCAAAAGCAAGGTGAGTATTGTTACCACAATGAACAGCATAGTCAAAGAAGGAGTCAGAATAGTCTGACTAGCACAGACCTGTGGCATTGGCTAGTTGATCATGGTGTTCCTAGAAGTGAAATAGATAGGAAACTTTCTTAATTCTTACTTAATCCATACAAGCAGGAAAGTTCTAGTTCAAGTGAACAAATGTCTAACCTGAATCATAAAAACAAAGAGTCATGCCCCCCCCCAAATTAAGTCATAGTATTGAGCCAGTTTACAGACCCAAAACGAAGGGAAGGCCATGATTCTTGAGGAAGGACCTCAGCACACTATGAAATATTTATACTGTTCATCTTTCTTCCAGCCTCTCATAAAAGTGTCTGTGGTCTTTTAGCAGGGTAACTGTGCATTGGGGAAAAGGAAATAATCAAACCTTTTGGGGACTACTAGACACTGACTCTAAACTGACACTAACTCCACAAGACCCAAAAGGTCACTGTGATCCACAGACACAGATCAGGTGATCAGTGGAGTTTTAGCTCCAGTCTATCTCAGTCGGCACAGTGAGTCCCCAAATTCATCACGTGATTATTCCTCCAGTTCCAAAATGCATAATTTGAATAGATATACTCAGCAGCCTCACATTGGTTCCCTGACCTGAAGTTCCCTTATGGTGTGAAAGACTAAGTGGAAGCAACACCTCTACCTAGAAAAATAGTAAACGAAAAGCAATACTGCATTGCTGGAGGGGTTGCAGAGATTAGTGTTATGATCAAGGACGTGAGATAAACAAGGGTGGTGATTCCCAATACCTCCCCATTCAACTCACATATTTGTCCTGTGCAGAACACAGATCGATTTTGGAGAATAAGAGTGGATTATCGCAAGCCAAACCAGGAGCAGATTCCATTTGCAGCTGCTGTATCAGATGTGGTTTCATTTCTCCGGCAAATAAACACATCCCCTAGTACCTGGTATGAAGCTACTGATCTAGCAAATGCTTTTTTCTCTAGATCTTTTAGTAAAGAGTGCCAGGGCTTCCCTGGTGGCACAGTGGTTGAGAATCTGCCTGCCAATGCAGGGGACGCGGGTTCGAGCCCTGGTCTGGGAAGATCCCACATGCCGCGGAGCAACTAGGCCCGTGAGCCACAATTACTGAGCCTGCGCGTCTGGAGCCGACCCAACACAGCCATAAATAAATAAATAAAATTAAAAAAAAAAAAAAAAAAAAGAGTGCCAGAAACAGTTTGCTTTCAGTTGGCAAGGCCAGGAATGCACCTTCATTGTCCTACCTCAGGAGTATACCAACTCTCCACCCTGTGCCATAATTTAGTTTGTAGACATCTTGAATGCCTTCTCATTCCACAAGATAGGTCCATTACATTGATGACATTATGCTAATTGGACTAGTAAGAAGTAGCAACTATTTTAGACTTATCTGTAAGAATTTTGCCCATCAGAGGGTAATAAATTCAACAAATTTCAGGGACTTTCTACTTCAGTAAAATTTCTAAGGGTCCAGTGGTGTGGGGTATGTAGAGATATCCCCTCTAAGGTGAAAGATAAGTTGTTGCATCTGACCCCTCCTACAACCAAAAAAGAGGCATAGTTTTTCATAGGTGTCACTGGATTTTTGGAGGCAACATATCCCTAATTTGAATGTGTTATTCTGGCCACCTAGTGAGTGACCCAAAAAGCTGCTAGTTTTGAGTGGGACCCAAAAATGAGAAGCCTCTGTGATAGGTCCAGGCTGTCAAGCAAATATGATCCAGCAGAATCAATAGTGCAGCAGGGACATTAGGACTTGTGAGCAAAGCCCTGCCACCCTCTGCGTTTATCTTCACCACTTTTGAGAAACAGCTCTTGGCCTGCTACTGGAACTTAGTAGAGACTGAATGCTTAACCATGGGCCACAAAGTTACCATGTAACCTGAGCTGCCCATCAGGAACTGGGTGTTGTCTGACCCACCAAGCCATAAAATTGGGTGTGCATAACAGCATTCCATCATCAAATGGAACTGTTATATACGTGATTGGGTCCAAGCAGGCCCTAAAGGCACAAGTAAGTTACATGAATAAATGGACCAAATGCCATTAGTCCCCATTTTTGTTACCCAACTTTCTCTCTCCCAACCTGTACCTATAGCCTCATGGGGAGTTCGCTATAATCAGTTGCTAGAGGAAGAGAAGATCGGGGCTTGATTTACAGATAGTTCTGCATGATATGCAGGTACCACCCAAAAGTGGACAACTGTAGCACTGCAACCCCTCTCTGGGACATTACTGAAGGGATAAAGGGAGATCTTCCCCTTGGGAAGAATTTCAAGCAGTACACATGGTTGTTCACTTTGTTTGGAAGAAAAAATTGACAAATGTGAGATTATATACTGATTCATGGTCAGTTTGGCCAATGGTTTGGCTGGATGGTCAGAGACTTGGAAGAAACATGATTGGAAAATTGGTTGACAAGGAAATTTGGGAAAGAGGTATGTGGATAGAACTCTTTGAATGGGCCAAAAATGTGAAAATATCTGTGTCCCATATGAATGTTCATCAAAAGATGACCTCAGTACAAGGGAATTTTAATAACCAAATGGATAGAACGATGCTTCCTGTGGATACCAGTCAGCCTCTTTCCACAGCCACCCCTCTCATAGCCCAATGGGTTCATGAACAACGTAGTCATAGTGGCAGGAACAGAGGTTATTCATGGGCTCAGCAACATGGACTTTCACCCACCAAGGCCAACCTGGCTAAGGCTACTGCTGAATGCCCAATCTGCTAGCAGCAGAGACCAATGCTGAATCTTGATATGGCACTATTCCCTAGGGTAATCAGCCAGTTATCTGATGGCAGATTGATTATACTGGACTTCTTCCATGATGGAAGGAGAAGTTTTTTTTCTCTTACTGGAATAGACACTTACTGCGGATATGGATTTGTCTTCCCTCCATGCATTGCTTCTGCCAAAACTGCCATCCATGGACTTATAGAATGTTTTATCCATCACTATAGTATTCCAGACAGCATTGCTTCTGATTCAGGAACTCACTTCACAGCAAAAGAGGTGCAGCAATGGGCCTATGATCATGGAATTCACTGGTCTTACCACGTTCCCCACCATTCTGAAGCAGGTAGCTTGATAGAGTGTTGTAATGGCCTTTTGAAAACTCAGTTATACTGCCAGCTAGTTGCAATACCTTGTAGGGTGGGGACAAGGTTTTCCAGAAGGCTGTATATGCATTGAATCAGCATTCAATTTATTGTCCTGTTTTTCCCATAGCCAGGATTCACAAGTCTAGGAAAAAAAGGGGTGGAAACGGGAGCGGCACCATTCACCGTTAACCATAGTGACTCTCTACCAAAATTTTTGCTTCCTGTTCACACGACCTTATGCTCTGCAGACCTAGAGGTCTTAATTCCAAAGACAGGAATGATTCCGACAGGAGGCACAACCATGATTCCACTGAACTGCAAGGTAAGACTGCCACCTGACCACTTTGGGCTCATAATGCCTCTGAATCAAGAGGCAAAGAAGGGAGTTATTGTGCTGGTTGGGGTGATTGCTCCTGACTGCTACAGGGTAATTGGACTAATATTTCATGATGGAGGTAAGGAAGAGAATGTCTGGAATATGGGAGATCCCTTAGGGTTTCTCTTATTATTACCATGACCATTGATTAAGGTCAATGTAAAACTACAACAACTCAATCTAGGCAGGACTATTAATGGCCCAGACTTTTCAGAAATAAAGATTTGGGTCACCCCACCAGGTAAACAACCAACATGACCAACTGAAGTGCTTTCTGAAGGCAAAGGGAATAACAGAATGGGTAGCAAGAGAAGGTAGTTATAAATACCAGCTATGACCACATGACCAGTTACATACATAGGACTGTAATCGTCATGAATATTTCTTCCTTATTTTCTTATGAATACATTTGTATATCTAGATAGATAGATCTTCATTTTCTTTACTCTCTTATTCCCTGGACATATAGTATAAGATGTATTGACTATATATCATAGTATTTAAGTATTGTTGTTCATTTTACTTCATGGTATTTAAGTTAGGAGATATCAAGGAAAAGAGTAAGCATCACTCAAGGACTACCTCCTCTTCTGGGAAAGAGGCTAGTGTGTTTTCAGTTGTACGCGGGATAGCTGTATCATGTTAAATGGAATTATGAGCTTCTTATTGTCTTTATTTGGTGATTAATTGTGATTTAAGGAGATGTGTATTGGGGCCATGTTGACAAGGGTGGACCTGTGATAATCTTATATGTGAACATGACTGGGCCACGAGGTGCTCAGATATTTGGCCAAACATTATTTTGGATGTGTCTGTGAGGGTGTTTTGGGATGTGATTCATATCTGAATTTGTAGACTGAGTAAAGCAGATTGCTCTCTCTGACATGGGTGGTCCTCATCCAGTTAGTTGAAGTCCTGAATAGAACAAAAAGTCTGATCTTCTTTCAAACAAGAAAGAAATCCTCCTCTCTGACTGGCTTGAGCTGGGACATTAGTCTTTTCCTGCCTTTAGACTCGAACTGAAACATCAGTGATTCTTGTATCTCAAGCCTGCCAGATTTTGGACTGGAATTTATATCATTGGCTCTCCTGTTTCTCAGGCCTTTGGACTAGGACTGGAACTATACATTGGCTTTCCTGGGTCTCCAGCTTACCAACTGCATATCTTGGGACTTAGGCTCCATAATCATGTGAGCCAATCCCTTTACATATATAGGTATAGATAGATAGATCGATAGATAGATAATCTCCTATTGGTTCTCTTTCTCTGGAGAACCCTGACTAATACAGGTATCTATCTAGCTATCCATATGTCTCTCCAACTAACACACACACACACACACACACACACACATCATATCTGAGATCTGAGTGCTTCACTCAATACACTGTGAGGACACATTTATGCTGATATTCTTCTGTGGTATCTTTTGAAGTGGCTGTATTTTACCTCATAGAAGTGCCCTAATTTTTTTTAAACAAAGATCCTCTATGAAAGACACTGTCAAGAAAATGTGAAGACAAGTCACAGACTGGGAGGAAATATTTGTAAAAGGCATATCTGATAAAGGACTGTTATCAAAAATATACAAAGAATACTTAAAACTCAACAATAAGAAAATAAAGAGCCCAGGTAAAAATAATCAAAAGGTCTGAAAAGACATGTCATTTTAAAAGATATACACATAGAAAGCAAGCATATGAAAAAATACTCAACATCATATGCCATTAGGAAATTGCAAATTAAAACAACAATAAGATTCCACTATATACCTATTAGAATGGTGAAAATCCAAAACAATGACAACACCAAATGCTGTCAAGGATGTGTAGCAACAGGAACTCTGATTCACTGTTGGTTGGAATGCAATATGGTGTAGTCACTTTGGAAGACAATTTGGCAGATTCTTACAAAACTAAACATAGTATTACCAAATGATCCTGTAATTGGGCACCTTGATATTTACCCAAATGAACTGAAAACTTATATCCACACAAAAACATGCTCATGCATGTTTATAGCGGCTTTATTCAAAGTAGCTTAAACTTGGAAGCAACCAAGATGTCCCTCAGTAGGTGAGTTGATAAATAAACCGTGATGCATCCAGACAATGGAATATTATTCAGCACTAAAATAAATGAGCTATCAAGCCATGAAAAGACAGGAAGAAAACCTAAATTCCTATCACTAAGTGAAAAAAGCCAACTTGAAAAGCCTGCATGTTAATGATTCCAACACTATGACCTTCCAGAAAAGGCAAAACTATGGAGACACTTAAAAGATCAGTGGTTGCCAGGAGTTGGGGTGGGGAGGAAGGGATGAATAGGCAGAGCATCAAGGATTTTTAGGGCAGTAATACTACTGTAATGGTGGATACATGTAATTATATATTTGTCAAAACTCAGATTGTACAACATCAAATGAACTGTAATGCAAAGCATGCACTTTGAGTGATAATGTTGCATCAATACAGGTTAATGAAGTGTAACAAATGTACCACTGGTGCCAGGGTGTTGACTGTGGGGGAGACTGTTCATGTGAGGGGAGGAGTGCAGGGAATACAGAGGAACTCTGTATATTCTGCTCGATTTTGCTGTGAATGTAAAACTGCTATTAAAAAATGAAGTCTATTAAGGGTAAAGAAAAAATGAAATAAATATCTAATTATTAAATTGATATTCTTTCTAATTTTTTCACTTTAATAAGTAATATTATGGTTGATATCCTTGTAGCTAAATTTTTACATATTCCTTTGTTCAGTTTTTTTTTTTTTTTTTTTTTTGACCTTGTTGTGTCTTTGTTGCTGTGTGTGGGCTTTCTCTAGTTGCAGTGAGCAGGGGCTACTCTTCCATTGCGGTACACAGGCTTCTCATTGCGGTGGCTTCTCTTTGTTGCAGACCACAGGCTCTAGATGTGTGGGCTTCAGTAGTTGTGGCATGCAGGCTCAGTAGTTGTAGCTCGCGGGCTGTAGAGCACAGGCTCAGTAGTTGTGGCATACGGGCTTAGTTGCTCCACAGCATGTGGGATCTTCCCGGGCCTGGGCTCGAACCTGTGTCCCCTGCATTGGCAGGTGGATTCTTAACCACTGTGCCACCAGGGAAGTCACCTTTGTTTAGTTTTTTATGATACATTTCTAAGGATAGAATTGCTATGCCAGTGAGATTGGACTATTATTATCATTTTTGGTACAATTTGCCAACACTGCCCGCCACAAAAGATATAAGAATTTACACTCAGACCAGAAGTTTAGGAAAGTGCATGTTGCTCAAAATGCACAAATTTAAAGCTTTTTTCAACTTTATATGCTCCAGGCTTTGGCTTACCGATTCCTATAAGTCTATGTGCTTTTTCAGTCAACACGAGTGGCCACTGCTCTTTTTTTTTTTAGAATTTATAGATGATATAATTTACTATACACATACTTTAAAAAAATATGAACATCACACCCTAAATACAATATAAAAGGAAACAAAAGGCAAGTAATTTATATAATAAACATATATATCATTATGTATAAGCTTGGGTATAGAGGTAGCATAGTCAGATTACAAATAGAATCACTGTGAATGCACTAGTTATAAATAGAAACCAATAAAAATATGTTGGTTTAGGACTTAAAATGCCACAGTGACGCAACTTTCCAAAACGTTTAACTCTCTATTTACATCGTGGCTGTACTCCTGGAAAATTCAATGTATATTAAAAACATGACAAAGGAAAAAAAAACAACAAAAAACTGTGGATGAATTTATCTGTCAAATGTAGCCAGGCACTGGGCCCAGGATAATAAAGATTGTTCACCAACATGAATGTCCACCAAAATATTTGTAGATTGTATGGGACACAGGACAATTGTTCATTCGGTGAGACTGCCCTATGCACTGCAGCATGTCTGATGTCCCAGCACCTTATTCCACCCTCCCAATCAGTGTGACAACAGAATACCCTTTCTCCTACAAATTTCCAAAGCCCCTGCGGGGCAGTACTGGTCTACCATCTTTGAGCTGGCCCACTGCTGTTGAGGAGATGGGGCCAGACTGAGTTCTCACTTCACTTTAGCTGTGCATTTATATGGATTGATCATGGCCATTTAAAACGCTTAGTATACAGTACGTATTTTCTTTCAACAACTGAAATACACAAAACTTTCACTCTAAAATTCCATTCCAAGGACATTGCCCTTTCATTCACACAAGCAATTCTATATACAAACAATGGATAGAAGGATATATATCACGCTTAACAGCAAATAACTTTGAGTGAAGAGTTGAGAGAATGGGGTATGAGATGAGGACTTTGACATTGTACTTTCTTTATATTTATTTAATTATCTATTTATTTATATATTTATACAGCAGGTACCTATTAGTCATCAATTTTATACACATCACTGTATACATGCCAATCCCAATCGCCCAAATCATCACACCACCACCAACACCCTGTTTTTGTTTCCATTACTCTAGGAGGTAGATCAGAAAAGATCTTGCTGTGATTTCTGTCAGAGAGTGTTCTTCCTATGTTTCCCATTACGAGGTTTATAGTGTCCGGTCTTTCATTTAGGTCTCTAATCCATTTTGAGCTTATTTTTGTGTATGGTGTTAGGAAGTGTTCCAACTTCATTCTTTCACATGTAGCTGTTGAGTTTCCCCAGCACCACTTATTGAAGAGACTGTCTTTTCTCCATTGTATATCCTTGCCTCCTTTGTCATAGATTAGGTGACCATAGGTGTGTGGTTTTATCTCTGGGCTTTCTATCTTGTTTCATTGATCTATGTTTCT
>NC_041234.1:90189930-90190163 GCF_002837175.3 Physeter macrocephalus | reverse complement strand
GTTCATCTGTACCATTTTTCTAGGTTCCACATACATGAGTTAATATACGATATTTTTTTTTCTCTTTCTGACTTATTTCACTCTGTATGACAGACCCTAGATCCATCCTCGTCTCTACAAATGACCCAATTTCGTTCCTTTTCATGGCTGAGTAATATTCCATTGTATATATGTACCACTTCTTCTTTATCCATTCATCTGTCAATGGGCATTTAGGTTGCTTCCATGACCTG
>NC_041234.1:90188933-90189862 GCF_002837175.3 Physeter macrocephalus | reverse complement strand
GGGCTTTCTATCTTGTTTCATTGATCTATGTTTCTCTTTTTGTGCCAGTACCATATTGTCTTGATTATCGTAGCTTTGTAGTATAGTCTTAAGTCAGTGAGTCTGATTCCTCCAGCTCCATTTTTCTCCCTCAAGACTGTTTGGCTATTCGGGATCTTTTGTGTCTCTATATAAATTTTAAGATTTTTTGTTCTAGCTCTGTAAAAAATGCCATGGGTAATTTGATAGGGATTGCACTGAATCTGTAGATGGCTTTGGGTAGTATAGTTGTTTTCACAATATTGATTTTCCCAATCCAAGAACATGGTATATCTCTCCATCTATCGGTATCATCTTTAACTTCTTTCATCAGTGTCTTATTGTTTTCTGCATACAGGTCTTTTGTCTCCCTAGGTAAGTTTATTTCTAAGTATTTTATTCTTTTTGTTGCAGTGGTAAATGGGAGTGTTTCCTTAATTTCTCTTTCAGATTTTTCATCATTAGTGTATAGGAATGCAAGAGATTTCTGTGCATTAATTTTGTATCCTGCAACTTTACCAGATTCATTGATTAGCTCTAGCAGTTTTCTAGTGGCATCTTTAGGATTCTCTATGCATAGTATCATGTCATCTGTAAACAGTGACAGTTTTACTTCTTCTTTTCCAGTTTGTATTCATTTTATTTCTTTTTCCTCTCTGATTGCTGTGGGTAGGACTTCCAGAACTATGTTGAATAATAGTGGTGAGATAGATCAGTGGAACAGGATAGAAAGCCCAGAGATAAACCCACACACATATGGTCACCTTATCTTTGATAAAGGAGGCAAGAATATACAGTGGAGAAAAGATATCCTCTTCAATAAGTGGTGCTGGGAAAACTGGACAGGTACATGTAAAAGTATGAAATTAGAACACTCCCTAACACCATACACAAAAATAAACTCAAAATGG
>NC_041234.1:90173917-90187760 GCF_002837175.3 Physeter macrocephalus | reverse complement strand
GGGCATCCTTGTCTTGTTCCTGATCTTAGAGGAAATGCTTTCAGTTTTTCACCACTGAGAATGATGTTTGCTGTGGGTTTGTCGTATATGGGCTTTATTATGTTGAGGTAGGTTCCCTCTATGCCACTTTCTGGAGAGTTTTTTTATCATAAATGGGTGTTGAATTTTGTCAAAAGCTTTTTCTGCATCTAATGAGATGATCATATGGTTTTTATTCTTCAATTTGTTAATATGATATATCACATTGATTGATTTGCATATATTGAAGAATCATGCATCCCTGGGATAAATTCCACTTGAGGATGATGTATGATCCTTTTAATGTGTTGTTGGATTCTCTTTGCTAGTATTTTGTTGAGGATTTTTGCATCTATATTCATCAGTGATATTGGTCTGTAATTTTCTTTTTTTGTAGTATCTTTGTCTGGTTTTGGTATTAGGGTGATGGTGGCCCCATCGAATGAGTTTGGGAGTGTTCCTTCCTCCACAATTATATGGAAAGGTTTGAGAAGGATGGTTGTTAGCTCTTCTCTAAATGTTTGGTAAAATTCACCTGTGAAACCATCTGGTCCTGGACTTTTGTTTGTTGGAAGATTTTTAATGACAGTCGCAGTTTCATTACTTGTGATTGGTCTGTTCATATTTTCTATTTCTTCCTGGTTCAGTCTTGGAAGGTTATACCTTTCTAAGAATTTGTCCATTGATTCCAGGTTGCCCATTTTATGGGCATACAGTTTCTGTAGTAGTCTCTTAGGATGCTTTGTACTTCGGAGTCTGTCGTAACTTCTCCTTTTTCATTTCTAATTTTATTGATTTGACTCCTCTCCCTCTTTTTCTTGATGATTCTGGCTAATGGTTTATCAATTTTGTTTATCTTCTCACAGAACCAGCTTTTAGTTTTATTGATCTTTGCTACTGTTTTCTTTGTTTCTATTTCATTTATTTCTGATCTGATTTTTATGATTTCTTTCCTTCTGCTAACTTTGGGGTACGCTTGTTCTTCTTTCACTAGTTCCTTTAGGTGTAAGGTTAGATTGTTTATGTGAGATGTTTGTTGTTTCCTGAGGTAGGATTGTATTGTTATAAATTTGTATTGTTATAATGCGAATGTTGTTGCGTTTAATGTTGTCCCAGAAATCTCTTAGACTGTCTTTTCTTTTCATTCTTTTTTCTTTATTCTGTTCCGCAGCAGTGAATTCCACCATTCTGTCTTCCAGGTCACTTATCCGTTCTTCTGCCTCAGTTATTCTGCTATTGATTCCTTCCAGTGTAGTTTTCGTTTCAGTTATTGTACTGTTCATCTCTGTTTGTTTGTTCTTTATTTCTTCTAGGTCTTTGTTAAACATTTCTTGCATCTTCTCGATCTTTGCCTCCATTCTTTTTCTGAGGTACTGGATCATCTTCGCTATCATTATTCTGAATTCTTTTTCTGGAAGGTTGCCTATCTCCACTTCATTTAGTTGTTTTTGTGGGGTTTTATCTTGTTCCTTCATCTGGTACATAGCCTTCTGCCTTTTCATCTTGTCTATCTTTCTGTGAATGTGGTTTTGTTCCACAGGCTGCAGGATTGTAGTTCTTGCTTCTGCTGTCTGCCCTCTGGTGGATGAGGCTATCTAAGAGGCTTGTGTTAGTTTCCTGATGAGGGGGACTGGTGGTGGGTAGATCTGGGTGTTGCTCTGGTGGGCAGAGCTCAGTAAAACTTTAATCTGCTTGTCTGCTGATGGGTGGGGCTGGGTTCCCTCCCTGTTGGTTGTTTGGCCTGAGGCAACCCAACACTGGAGCCTACCCGGCTCTTTGGTGGGGTTAATAGTGGACTCTGGGAGGGCTCATGCCAAGGAGTACTTCCCAGAACTTCTGCTGCCAGTGTCCTTGTCCTCATGGTGACACACCGCCACCCCCCGCCTCTGCAGGAGACCCTGCAACACTAGCAGGTAGGTCTAGCTCAGTCTCCTCTGGGGTCACTGCTCCTTCCCCTGGGTCCCAATGCACACACTACTTTGTGTGTGCCCTCCAAGAGTGGAGTCTCTGTTTCCCCCAGTCCTGTCAGAGTCCCACAATCATACCCGCTAGCCTTCAAAGTCTGATTCTCTAGGAATTCCTCCTCCCGTTGTCGGACTCCCAGGTTCGGAAGCCTGACATGAGGCTCAGAACCTTCACTCCAGTGGGTGGACTTCTGCAGTGTAAGTGTTCTCCAGTTTGTGAGTCACCCACCCAGAAGTTATGGGTTTTGATTTTATTGTGATTGCGCCCTCCTACCGTCTCACTGTGGCCTCTCCCTTGTCTTTGGATGTGGGGTATCTTTTCTGGTGAGTTCCAGTTTCTTCCTTTCAATGATTGTTCAGCAGTTAGTTGTGATTCCGGTGTTCTCACAAGAGGGAGCGAGAGCATGTCCTTCTACTCCGCCATCTTGGTTCTATGCCTCTCAAGTGGCCACTACTGTTAACAAATAATTTTTAATGACCTGTTGGTGATCCCCACCATGGAAAACAAACTTTATTTTTACCTTACTCTTGGTTAAAATAAATTTAGGTGATTTGTAGGAGATGCCAAAATCTGTTTCTATTGAGATCAACATTGACCATAAGTCAATGTTTTTTGATGTATTCTACTAGTGATCAGATCATGAGGGAGATGAAAAGATTTCCAGTCCCAAATTATTTCTTGAACACATTCATTTATAGACCCTCTATCCCAATATCCTAATGTAATGACAAGTGGAATACAAAAATAAAATCTATTGCACCTGGAAACATGTCATCAATAGAAATATCTGGAAGGTATAAAGTGGATGGAAACAGATAAGTGATGTAGTACATTGTAGCTTGACATCCAGCCATCTTAAAGAGGTGGACAGGGACTTCCTTGGTGATCCAATGGCTAGGACTCCGCGCTCCCAATGCAGGGGGCCTGGGTTCCATCCTTCATCAGGGAACTAGATCCCACAGGCCGCAACTAAGTGTTCACATGCTGCAGCTAAGGATCCCGCATGCAGCAATGAAGATCCCACATGCTGCAAGTAAGACCTGGCACAGCCCAATAAACAAATAAATATTTTTTTTTAAAAAAAGAGAAATAGGTCAAGAAAAGAAGAATATTCATTCCTCTAAAAGAGGTGGCTAGGGCTTCCCTGGTGGCGCAGTGGTTGCGCGTCCGCCTGCCAATGCAGGGGAACCGGGTTCGCGCCCCGGTCTGGGAGGATCCCACATGCCGTGGAGCGGCTGGGCCCGTGAGCCATGGCCGCTGAGCCTGCGCGTCCGGAGCCTGTGCTCTGCAACGGGAGAGGCCACGGCAGAGGGAGGCCCACATACCACAAAAATAAATAAATAAATAAATAAATAAATAAATAATAAATAAAAGAGGTGGCTAAGCGGACATACAAAATTTGATTATCCCCAGAACTCCAAATAACCCCAAGATCAAAGGAAGTTCAGTCTAGAGGAAACAGTCCATAGATAATGGGTCCATTAGTTAGTTTTAGAATAGAACACCTGTGCCAATCCTGGCACTTAGAAGGAATGATTCAGAAATTTGCCTACAGGCTAATGCCATGAGTACAGCTCTTTAAAAAGTACACTGGAATGTGAAAAACTCTCAGAATAAGTGTTGATTTCAGAGAAGAAGGGTTACTCTAGGTAATGTTTAAGTTCCAAGTGGATGGGAAACCCCAAGGTAGAAAACAAACAAATTTTACATTCCTTAGGAAAGCCTGCCAGATGCACAAACACTTTCTTGTCCACATCACAACTATTGGAATGCTGGCTCCTACTACTGAAATTTGTATTAATAGAACAAGAGGACAAGAGTTCTCAGTTAGCCTGAGGAAATACACTTTAGCAAGGACTTTAATTTTAGAGCTGCATATACAAATGTGAACAGACAATTAAGAAGTGACTAAACATTTGAGGGAAAAGAAATGGCATGAAAGAGAAACTATACTCAACAAAAAACAACATGGAAAAATGTTTGATATTCTCTTATACAGTAAATGAAACACACACCTGCCCTATAAAAAAAATAAAAATAAGAACCAACATCCTAAGGAAACAATACAAAATATAGAAAAAAATAAATAGGAATAGTAATAGCTTTAGTGTGTTTTTTCCCCCAGCTTTATTGAGGCATAATTGACAAGTAAAATTATGAATATTTAAAGTGTACAACATGATGATATATTTGTATGCATTGTGAAATGGTTCCCACAATCAAATTAAATAACATACCATTTTGTTAAGTGAAATAAGCCAGACAGAGAAAGACAAATACTGTATGGTCTACTTATATGTGGAGTCTAAAAAATAAAAATAAATAAACAAAAACACAGACTCATAGAAACAGAAGACTGGTAATTGCCAGGGGCTGAGGAGTGGGAGAAATGGGCAGACATCAGTCAAACTTCCAAACATAAGATGAATAAATTCTAGGCACCTAATGTACAGCATGGTGACTATAGTTAATAATATTGTATTATATACTTGAAATTTGCTAAGAGAATAGACCTTAAGTATCTCATTAAAAAAAAAAAAATTAGCCTTAGAGAAACCTGAGTTCCAGTGCTCATAATGTAGATCAGACTTCTCTGAAAATAAAAGGAAAAATCCGAGTACTTGGAAATTTAACAAATGACACAATAATTAGAAAATACAGTAAGGTGGCTGAGCAATGAATCAATATGTGAAAGTCAATAAACTTCTCATAAAGTAAAACAAACAACAACCAGTTAAAATAGAGAATCGAAAATAAATCTCATTTACAATAAAAACAATGATAACAAAAATTAAATGCCCAGGAATAAATTTAACAAGAATATGCATGATCTTTATAAGATAATTTTAAAACATTAATGACAACCACAAAATAATTATTTTCAAATAAATAGAAAGGCATTTCCTGCTTTTGGATAAAAGATATTTGTTATAATGATGCCATTTCTCCCTAAATTAATCATACCTTTAATGTAGTCCAATAAAAACACCAACATGATGGTGACACTAGAAAGATGGAGCAATAAGACATCTTTGTACTTGTTCCCTCACAGAGATACCAACTTAATGAGATATGAACCAAAATACCTTTGTGAAAACTCCAGAAACCAGTTAAGAAATTGTAGTACCCTAAGTGAATGCATGGTCAAAGCAGTCACACTGAAACGGGTAAGAAGAGACGCTTCACGTGACCACAGTCCCCCCCACCACCACCACCACCTCGCCTTAGCTGGCATAGCTCAGCTTGGTTCCTGGCTTCTCCCTCAGGGGAAGGGAAAAGGAAGAGAATGGCTTTTTTGGAGAGCTACCTGAAGGATTAGTTTCTTTCTCACCTGATTTGGAGCACTAACAGAACTGGTATCATTTGGATGCCTTGAGGATACTGAAAGCCAAGGAGACCGTGAAGGCAGTGCTGAAGCATTAGAGGGACTACAGAGCCACATGAAAGAGGCTGTGCACTCTTGGTGGGATTGTGAAATTGTGCAGCTGCTATAGAAAAGAGTACGAAGATTCATAAAAGATTAAAAATATAACTACCATATAATCCACCAATTCTACTTTTAGGTATATATCCAAAATAATTGAAAACAGGGTCTCAAAGAGATATTTGGACATCCATGTTCATGGCAGCATTATTCATAATAGTCAAAATGTGGAAGCAACATAAATGTCCATTGATGAATAAATGGAAAAACAGAAGGTGATGTATAGATACAATAGAATATTATTCAGCCTTAAATAAGAAGGAAATCCTGTCATATGCTACAACACGGATGAACCTTGAGGACATTATGCTAAGTGAAATAAGCCAATGATAAAAACTTACTGCATGACTCCACTTATGTCAGGTATCTAAAGCAATCAAACTCATAGAAACAGAAGTAGAATGGTGGTTGCCAGAGCTTGGGGGAAGGCAGATATGAGGAGTTGCTGTTCAACGGGTATAGAGTTTCAGTCACGCAAGATGATAAAGTTCTATGGATCTGTTGTACACTAATGTGCATATATTTAATGTACATTTAAATTTGTTAAGAGGGTAAATTTGTTATGTGTTTTTTAAATTAATAATTTAAATTTTAGAGCAGTTTTAGGTTCACAGCAAAATTGAGTGGAATACACAGAATTCCCATATATCCCTTGTTCCCACAAACCACAACCTCCCCCAGTATGGAGATCCCAAACAACATTTATTACATGTATTACACTTGGTAATAATTGGTGGTACATTTATTACAACTAATGAACCTACTCTGACACATCATTACCCAAAGTCCATAGGGTCGCACCTGGTGATGTACATTCTATGGGTTCAGATAAATATATGATTACCTGTATCCACTATTGCAATATCATATAGAGTAGTTGCACTGCTTTAAAAATCCTCTGTGCTCAGCCAATTCATTCCTTCCTCCCCACTAACTCCTGGAAACCACTGATCTGTTTACTGTCTTCATAGTTTTGCTTCTTCCATAATGTCATATAGTTGGAATCATATAATATGTAGCCTTTTCAGATTGGCTTCTTTCAATTAGTAACAGGCATTTAAGTTTCCTCCATATCTTTTCATGGCTTGATAGCTCATTTCTTTTTAGTCTGAAATAATACTCCATTGTCTGGATGCACCATGGTTTATTTATCAGTTCACCTACTGCGGCACATCTTGGTTGCTACTAAGTTTTGGAAATTTTGAACAAAGCTTCTATAAACACCTCTGAGCATGTTTTTGTTGGACATAAGTATTTAATTCATTTGGGTAATTATCAAGGAGCACAATATTCTAGACAATGTTTATTTTTGTAAGAAACTATCACATTGTCTTCTAAAGTGGCTGTACCATTTTACATTCCCATCAGTAATGTTTCTGTTGCTCCACATCCTCGTCAGCATTTGGTCTTGTCATTGTGTTGTATTTTCACCATTCTAATAGGTACGAAGTGGTAACCATTGTTGTTTTAATCTGTAATTCCCTAATGATATGTGATTTTGAACATCCTTTCATTTGCTTACTTTGCATCTATATATCTTTTTTAATGAGGTGTCTGTTTATACCTTTTTGCCTATTTTTAAATTTGTTTGTTTCTTATTGTTGAGTTGTTATGTGCTTATCACACACATACACACATGCACACACACACACAAAACGTAAAACAAAAACCAAATAAAACAGTTAGTACCTGGCACATAGTAAATTCTCAGTTTAAAAAAAAAAACACAAAACAATGCAACCAACTTTTCGGACCTGAAACTGAGAGATGAGCCCCCAAATAATCTAGCTTTGGAAACCAACAGGGCTTCCATCTGGAGACCCATAAGGTTGTAGGAATCTGGGAGAGAGCTCTTAAAGGGGCCACACACTCAAACTTACCTGCCACAGTGCCCAGCTCAAGGCAGCCAATCACTCCCAGACTCAAAGTGAAGAAGGTTCACCTAC
Source organism: Physeter macrocephalus (assembly GCF_002837175.3). Lineage (NCBI taxonomy): Eukaryota > Metazoa > Chordata > Mammalia > Artiodactyla > Physeteridae > Physeter > Physeter macrocephalus. Next base: position 90,180,347 of record NC_041234.1, on the reverse strand, counting down.
ATTTATTAAAGCACAAGCCTGAGGGGCAGGAATCTAATTTAACAAGCACATCTAGGAGTCTTCTGGAACACTCTTCAGGATGGAGAGTGGTGGGAACCATCTTTGCACCCTTCCTTTGCCATGCTCCAAAACATCAGTATCTTCTGGAAAGGAGCATTTACACATATCTAGTGCTCCAGTCTTTGTGGCTGATGACCAGAGTATGCCTCTTGACTGCCTGGCTCTGGAGGATATGGGAGCTTGTATTCCTGGTCCCATGGGACTGTAATAATGATTGTCACCCAGAAAGGAGTTCATCCCCCCATCTGGCACCCTAATTTTTGTACCTGCTACCGAGGAACACTTCTATAATGCCTGGCTCTGGTGGCCAGTGGGTCTTACACTCATGGGTCCCACCAAACTATAACTAACAGAGAAAGAGTTCATAAACAGCTACCATATCCAGGGATCAGCAAGAGGCAATGGATCCAAGAGCTCAGTCTTTCTGTGAGGAGGCCTATTAGCTAATCATCATGGTTGCAGCCTAAAGGGCAGGCTTCCAATTACACATGCATCTAGAAGATAACTGTTATGCTTCCAGAGACCTTGGAGGGTAGGCCCTATCTTTACACTCTCCCACTGCTGTCTCCAGAGCACCAGTGTCTCCTGGAAGGGAGCTTTACACTTACACATGGCTGGTGCCCTGTTTTTTGCAGCTGCCACCCAGGAGATTCCCCTTGATCGCCTGGCTCTGGTGTTCAGGGGGACTTGCATTCCTGGGTCCCTCAGGACTATGGCAGTCAGAGAGATATCTTTTAGCAGGCTGCGACTCCCAGGGTACTGCACAGACAGCAGACTGAAGCACACCTCCCAATCTTTCTGTGAAAGATGCACCTTTGCTTGTCCAGGAGCATCAGCCTGAAGGACAAGTTTCAGGTTTGGCACACATCTAGTGGACTATGGAGCTGCTCTCAAGAAACATAGGCTGTGGACACCATCTTGTCATTCTCACTCTGCCTTGCTCCAACTCACCAGAATCTCCAAGAAGAAGCATATACACTTGTCTGGAGCCTCAATTTTTGTGACTGCCACCTAGGGGAAAACTACCCGATCTTCTGGACAGTGAAGTTATGTTTGCAGTCCCACAGGACTGCATATATTTGCATACTATTAAAAGCTTCTGCCAGAGGGTCTAGCTTCCAAACAGCCTGAATCTTGGTGCTGAGATGAATCAGTAATCAAAAACCTCCCAAAAAACAAAAGTCCAGGATCAGATGGCTTCACTGGTGAATTCCTCCAAACATTCAAAGAAGTCATACAAAACCTTCTCAAGCCCTTCCCAAAAATAGAAGAGGAGAGAACTCTTCCCAGTTCATTACCTTAATGCCAAAACCAAACAAGAATGCCACAAGAAAAGAAAATTACAGACCAATATCCCTGATGAATATAGATGTAAAAATCTTCAATAAAATATGAGCAAATCAATTTCAACAATACATTAAAAGAATTATTCACAATGATCAAGTGGGATTTATTCCCGGGATGCAAGAATAGTTCAGCATCTGCAAATTAGTCAACATGATACACCACATTAACAAGATGAAGGATAAAAATCATATGATTATCTCAATAAATGCAGAAGAAGCATTTGACAAAATTTAACAACCATTTATGAAAACAAATACTCTCAACAAACTGGGTATAAAGGGAACATACCTCAATATAATAAAGGCTATATATGACATAACCACAGCTAATGTCATACTCAATGGTGAAAAGCTAAAAGCCTTTCCTCTTAAGTTCAGGAACAAGACAAGGATACCCACTCTCACCACTTCTATTCAACATAGTATTGAAACCCCTAGCCACAGCAATCAGACAAGAAAAAGAAATAAAAGGAATCCAAATTGGAAAGGAAGAAGTAAACATGCCAGATAACATGATACTATACATAGAAAATCCTAAAGACACTACCAAGAAACTAGTAGAGCTCTTCAATGAATTTGACAGAGTTGTAGGATAGAAAATTAATGTACAGAAATCTGTGGCATTTCTATAGACTAACAACAAATTATCAGAAAGAGAAATTAAAGAAACAATTCAATTTACTATTGCATCAAAAAGAATAAAATACCTAGGAATAAATCTAACTAAGGCGGTAAAAGACCTGGGCTCAGAAAACTATAAGACACTGAAATTGTTGTCTTCAACAAAACAGATGGAAAGATATGCCATGTTCATGGACTAGAAGAACTAATATTGTTAAAATGACCATGGCAATCCACTGATTCAATGCAATCCCGATCAAAATATCAATAGCATTTTTTACAGAGCTAAAACTAATAATGTAAATTTTATCTGGAACTTCAAAAGACCCAGAATTGCCAAAACAATTTGCTCTTGCCAAAACAAGAGAGGAGGTATCATGCTCACTGACTTCAGACTATACTACAAAGCTACAGCAATCAAAACAGTATGATACCAACACAAAAACAGAAACATAGATTAATGGAACAGAATAGAAAGTGCACAAATAAATCCACACACTTATGATCAACTAATTTACAACAAAGGAAACAAGAATATTCAATGGGGAAAAGACAGTCTCTTCAATAAGTAGTGGTGGTGGGAAAACTGGACAGCTACACCTAAAAGAATGACAGAACATTTTCTCGCACCATATACAGAAACAAACTGAAAGTGGGCTAAAGACTTAAATGTAAGACTGGAAATCATAAACCTCCTAGAAGAAAACATAGGCATAACACTCTTTGACATAAATTGTAAAATATTTTTTGGAACTGTCTCCTAAGGCAAAACAAATAAAAGCAAAAAAAAACAAATGGGACCTAATTAAACTTAAAAGCTTTTGCACAGTAAAGGAAACAACAACAACAAAAAAAGACAACCTACTGAATGGGAGAAAATATTTGCAAATCATATGACCAACAAGGGGTTAGTATCCAAAATATATAAACGGCTCATACAACTCAATATCAAAAAAACAAAGAACCCAATTAAAAAATGGGCAGAAGACCTGAATAAACATTTTTCCAAAAAAGACAAACAGATGGCCAACAGGCACATGAAAAGATGTTCAGCATCGCTAATCATCAGGGAAATGCAAATCAAAACCACAATGAGCTATGACCTCACACCTGTCAGAATGGCTATCATCAAAAAGACCACAAATAAATGTTGGCAAGGATGTGGAGAAAAGAGAACTTTTGTACACTGTTGATGGAAAATGTAAATTGGTGTAATCACTATGGAAAACAGTATGGAGTTTCCTCAAAAAATTTAAAATAGAGTTACCATATGATCCAGCAATTCTACTCCTGGGTATATAGCCAAAGAAAAAAAACACTAATTGGAAAAGATACATTCACTCCAATGTTCATAACAACATCATTTACAATAGCCAAGATATAGAAGCAGATGAAATGTCCATCAACAGATGAATGGATAAAGAAGATGTGGTGGTATACACACATGCACACACACACACACACTGGAATATTACTCTGCCATAACAAATGATGAAAGGGTAGTCTCTTCAATAAATGCTGTTGGGAAAACTGGACAGCCACATGCAAAAGAATTAATTTTGACCATTATATTATACCATATACAAAAATTAACTCAAAATTGATTAAAGACTTCAACATAAGACCTGAAGTGATAAAATTCCTAAAAGGAAAACTTAGGCTGTAATCTACCTGACATAGATCTTGGTGATGATTTTTTCTGAATCTGACACCAAAAGGAAAAGCAACAAAAACAAAAATAAATAAATGGGACTACATCATACCAAAAAGCTTCTGCACAGTGAAGGAAACCATCAACAAAATGAAAAGGCAACCTACCAAATGGGAGAAAATATTTGCAAATTGTATGACCAACAAACAGTTAATATCCAAAATATAATATATAAAGAACTCATACAATTCAGTAGCAAACAACAAAAAATCTGATTTTTAAATGGGCAGAAGGTTTGAATAGACATTTTTCCAAACAAGGCATACAGATGGCCAACAGGTAAATGGAAAGATGCTCAACATCATTAATCATCAGGGAAATGCAAATCAAAACCACAATGAGATAACACCTCACACCTGTCAGAATGGCTATTATCAAAAAGATAACAAATAACAACTGTTGACAATGATCTGGAAAAAAGGGGACACTTATGCCCTTTTGGTGGGAATGTAAATTGGTGCAACCACTAGGGAAAACATTATGGAGATTTCTCAGAAAATTAAAGAGAACTACTATATGATCCAGTAGTTCTAGTTCTGGTAATTTTTCTGAAGTAAACAAAAACATTAACTTCAAAAAAATATATGCACCCCCATGTTCATTGCAGCATTATTTACAATAGCTAAGACATGAAAACAACCTAAGTATTCATCAATAGATGACTGGATTAAAAAAAAAAAAGGATGACTGGATAAAGAAAGTGTGGTATATATATATACAAAGGAATACTATTCAACCATAAAAAATGAAATCTTGCCATTTGAGACAACATGGATGGACCTTGAGGGCATTATGCTAACCAAAAAAAGTCCGACAGAGAGAGACAAATACTACATGCTCTCTTTTATATGTGGAATCTTAAAACAAACAGGGCTTCCTGGTGGTACAGTGGTTAAGTCTGCACTCCCAATGCAGTGGGCAGAGGTTCGATCCCTGGTCAGGGAAGTTCCCCATGCTGTGGGGTGCGGCCAAAAAAAATAAAAATAAAAACAAACAAATAGACATTGGTTCAAGATGGCGGAGTAGAAGAACATGCTCTCAATCCCTCTTGCAAGAGCACCGGAATCACAACTAACTGCTGAACAATCATCGACAGGAAGACACTGGAACACACCAAAAATGATACCCCATATCCAAAGACAAATGAGAAGCCCCAATGAGAAGGGAGGAGGGGCACAATCACAATAAAATCAAATCCCATAACCACTGGGTGGGTGACTCACAAACTGGAGAACACTTACACTGCAGAAGTCCACCCACTGGAGTGAAGGTTCTGAGCCCCATGTCAGGCTACCGAACATGGGGGTCTGGCAACAGGAGGAGGAATTCCTAGAGAATCAGACTTTGAAGGCTTGTGGGATTTGATTGCAGGACTCTGACTGAACTGGGGGAAACAGAGACTCCACTCTTAGAGGGTACACGCAAAGCAGTGTGCATATCAGGACTCAGGCGAAGGAGCAGTGACCCCAGAGGAGACTGAACCAGACCTACCTACTACTTTTGGAGGGTCTCCTGCAGAGGCGGGGGGTGGCTGAGTCTCACCGTGAGGACAAGGACACTAGCAGCAGAGGTTCTGGGAAGTGCTCCTTGGCCTGAGCCCTCCAAGAGTCCACTATTAACCCCACCAAAGAGCTGGATAGGCTCCAGTGTTCGGTCACCTCAGGCCAAACAACCAATAGGAAGGGAACACAGCCCCATCCATCAGCAGACAAGCAGATTAAAGTTTTACTGAGCTCTGCCCACCAGAGCAACACCCAGGTCTACCCACCACCAGTCCCTCCCATCAGGAAACTTGCACAAGCCTCTTAGATAGCCTCATCCCCCAGAGGACAGACAGCAGAAGTGAAAAGAACTACAGTCCTGCAGCCTGTGGAACAAAAACCACATTCACAGAAAGATAGACAAGATGAAAAGGCAGAGGGCTATGTACCAGATGAATGAACAAGATAAAACTCCAGAAAAACAACTAAATGAAGTGGAGATAGGCAACCTTCCAGAGAAAGCAATAGCAGAATAACTGAGGCAGAAGAACGGATAAGTGACCTGGAAGACAGAACGGTGGAATTCACTGCTGCAGAACAGAAAAAAGACAAAAGAATGAAAAGAAAAGAAGACAGCCTAAGAGACCTCTGGGACAACATGAAACACAACAACATTCGCATTATAGGGGCCCCAGAAGGAGAAGAGAGAGAGAAAGGACCCGAGAAAATATTTGAAGACATTATAGTCGAAAACTTCCTTAACATGGGAAAGGAAATAGCCGCCCAAGTCCAGGAAGTGCAGAGAATCCCATACAGGATAAAACCCAAGGAGAAACACGCCGAGACACATAGTATTCAAAGTGGCAAAAATTAAAGACAAACAAAAAAATTATTTAAAGCAGCAAGGGAAAAACGACAAAAAACATACAAGGGAACTCCCATAAGGTTAACAGCTGATTTCTCAGCAGAAACTCTACAAGCCAGAAGAGAGTGGCATGACATATTTAAAGTGATGAGAGGGAAGAACCTACAACCAAGACTACTCTATCTGGCAAGGATCTCATTCAGATTTGATGGAGAAATCAAAAGCTTTACAGACAAGCAAAAGCTAAGAGAATTCAGCACCACCAAACCGGCTCTACAACAAATGCTAAAGGAACTTCTCTAAGTGGGAAGAGAAGAAAAGGACCTACAAAAACAAACCCAAAACA
>NC_041234.1:90171464-90173383 GCF_002837175.3 Physeter macrocephalus | reverse complement strand
ACAGCAGATTACACTTTCTTCTCAAGTGCTCATGGAACATTCTCCAGGATAGATCACATCTTGGGTCACAAACCAAGCCTCAGTAAATTTAAGAAAATTGAAATCATATCAAGCATCTTTTCTGACCACAATGCTATGAGATTAGAAATGAATTACAGGGAAAGAAATGTAAAAAACACAAACACATGGAGGCTAAACAATACGTTACTAAATAACCAAGAGATCACTGAAGAAATCAAAGAGGAAATCAAAAATACTTAGAGACAAATCACAATGAAAACAGGATGATCCAAAACCTATGGGATGCAGCAAAAGCAGTCCTAAGAGGAAAGTTTATAGCAATACAATTCTACCTCAAGAAACAACAAACACCTCACATAAACAACCTAACCTTACACCTAAAGGAACTAGAAAAAGAAGAACAAGCAAAACCCAAAGGTAGCAGAAGGAAAGAAAACATAAAGATCAGATCAGAAATAAATTAGAAACAAAGAAAACAATCCAAAGATCAATAAAACTAAAAGCTGGTTCTTTGAGAAGATAAACAAAATTGATAAACCATTAGCCAGCTTCATCAAGATAAAGAGGCAGAGAACTCAAATCAATAAAATTAGAAATGAAAAACGAGAAGTTACAACAGACACCGCAGAAATACAAAGCATGCTAAGGGAATACTACAAGCAACTGTATGCCAATAATCTGGACAACCTGGAAGAAATGGACACATTCTTAGAAAGGTATAAACTTCCAAGACGGAATCAGGAAGAAATAGAAAATATGAACAGACCAATCACCAAACTGCGACTGTCATTAAAAATCTTCCAACAAACAGAAGTCCATGACCAGATTGCTTCACAGCTGAATTCTATCAAACACTTGAAGAAGAGCTAACACCCATCCTTCTCAAACTCTTCCAAGAAATTACAGAGGAAGGAACACTCCCAAACTCATTCTATGAGGCCACCATCACCCTGATACCAATACCTGACAAAGATACTACAGAAAAAGAAAATTACAGAACAATATCACTCATGAATATAGATGCAAAAATCCTCAGCAAAATACTATCAAACAGAATCCAACAATACATTAAAACGATCATACACCATGACCAAGTGGGTTTTATCCCAGGAATGCAAGGATTCTTCAATATAGGCAAATCAATCAATGTGATACACCATATTAACAAACTGAAGAAGAAAAACCATATGATCATCTCAGTAGATGCAGAAAAAGCTTCTGACAAAATTCAACACCGATTTATGATAAAAACTCTCCAGAAAGGGGGCATAGAGGGAACCTCCCTCAACATAATAAAAGCTATAAATGACAAACCCACAGCAAACACCATTGTCAATGGTGAAAAACTGAAAGCATTTCCTCTAAGATCAGGAACAAGACAAGGTTGTCCACTCTCACCACTATTATTCAACATAGCTTTGGAAGTCCTAGCCATGGAAATCAGAGAGGAAAAAGAAATAAAAGGAATACATATTGGAAAAAAAGAAGTAAAACTGTCACTGTTTACAGATGACATGATACTATACATAGAGAATCCTAAAGATGCCACCAGAAAACTACTAGAGCTAATCAATGAATTTGGTAAAGTTGCAGGATACAAAATTAATGCACAGAAATCTCTTGCATTCCTATACACTAATGATGAAAAATCTGAAAGAGAAATTAAGGAAACACTCCCATTTACCATTGCAACAAAAAGAATAAAATACCTAGGAATAAACCTACCTAGGGAGACAAAAGACGTGTATGCAGAAAACAATAAGACAAGGAAGAAACAAATTAAAGATGATACCAACAGATGGAGAGATAAACCATGCTCTTGTATTGGAAGAATCAATATTGTGAAAATGACTATACTACCCAAAGCAATCTACAGATTCAATGCAATCCCTATCAAA
>NC_041234.1:90166931-90170889 GCF_002837175.3 Physeter macrocephalus | reverse complement strand
TATGACAAAGGAGGCAAGGATATACAATGGAGAAAAGTCAGTGTCTTCAATAAGTGGTGCTGGGAAAACTGGACAGCTACATGTAAAAGAATGAAATTAGAACACTCTCTAACACCATACACAAAAATAAACTCAAAATCGATTAGAGACCTAAGTGTACGACTGGACACTGTAAAACTCTTAGAGGAAGACATAGGAAGAACTCTCTTTGATATAAATCACAGCAAGATCTTTTTGGATCCACCTCCTAGAGTAATGGAAATAAAAACAAAAATAAACAAATGGCACCTAATGAAACTTAAAAGTTTTAAACAAACAACCCAATCCAAAAATGGGCAGAAGACCTAAATAGACATTTCTCCAAAGAAGACATACAGATGGCCAAGAAGCACATGAAAAGCTGCTCAACATCACTAATTATTAGAGAAATGCAAATCAAAACCACAATGAGGTATCACCTCACACCAGTTAGAATGGGCATCATCAGAAAATCTACAAACAACAAATGCTGGAGAGGGTGTGGAGAAGAGGGTACCCTCTTGCACTGTTGGTGGGAGTGTAAATTGATACAGCCACTATGGAGAACAGTAAGGAGGTTCCTTTAAAAAACTAAAAACAGAATTACCATATGATCCAGCAATCCCACTTCAGGGCATATACCCAGAGAAAACCATAATTCAAAAAAAGACATGTACCACAATGTTCATTGCAGCACTATTTACAATAGCCGGGTCATGGAAGCAACCTAAATGCCCATCGATAGACGAATGGATAAAGATGATGTGGTACATATATACCATGGAATATTATTCAGCCATAAAAAGGAAAGATGTTGTTTCATTTGTACAGGCATTGATGGATCTAGAGACTGTCATAAAAAGTGAAGTCAGTCAGAAAGAGAAAAACAGATATCATACATTAACGCATATATGTGGAACCTAGAAAAACAGTACAGATGAACCAGTTTGCAGGGCAGAATTGATACACAGATGTAGAGAACAAATGTATGGACATCAAGGGGGGAAAGTTGGGGGGGATGAATCGGGAGACTGGGATTGACATGTATACACTAATATGTATAAAATGGATAACTAATAAGAACCTGCTGTATAAAAAAATAAATAAAATTCAAAAAAATCCCAAACAAACAAACAAGTTCATAGATACAGAGAACAAATTTGGTGTTGCCAGAGGTGAAGGGTGGGGGTGGGGAGAAATAAAATTAAATAAGTAAATAGGTAAATAAATTAAATAAACACGTTTTAGAAGAATATGTATCGGCATGGGAAAATGTTCACGATATACTACTTAGGGAAAAAAATCTTGCTACAAAATAGTATGCACAAAATAAACCATTTTGCTAAAGAAAATATACACAGAAAAAAACAGCCTAAAAGAACATACATTAAAATACTATTAAGGGTATCTTAGGATAGTGGGATTACAGGCAATTTTTTTCTTTTGAACTTCTAGATTTGCCAAGGTCCTGCATTGAACATTTCTTATTTCATAGCTTTTTAAAAAGCTTTTTTAAATGAAAAATAGCTCCCAAAGCATAATGCAAGTCATTTCATATACTATTTTCACACCTATTATTAGTCAAGGTAATGGAACCTCTTTCACCATAGAAGACTCTCAATTAAAAAAAAAGAGAGAGAGAGAGAGAGAGAGAGATAGGAGGTACATTTCTTCCTTTTTCCTTTGGGCAATCAGATCAAAATACAATTGTGTTAATCTCCTAGCAAAGTGTAAATGTATTTTGCATAAGTTAAGATGATTTGTCAACTTGCATTACTGAATGTGAATTTTTGGGACTCTGAAACGTTCTAAAAAGGGAGTAATATAACTACAGAGATTTTACTTATGAATCAGAAAGCTGTTTGCTAAAACAATTTCAAGAAGGAATAAACAATTCTGGAATTATATAACCAAGTGGTGTTAATTATAGAAGAGAAGCAACAATCCTAGATTAATGTCATGTCTAAAATAAATTACTGCTTTAAGGTTTTAGCATTGGAATCCCCAAAGCCTCAAAAATGGAGGTCTCTTTCATTAATATTTTTTAATTAATAACAAAAATAATAATAGCTAATATTTACTGAGAGCTTACAATAAGGCAGGTATTAAGTTAAAGTGCTCTGCATGAAATATTTCTTGTAATTTTTACAGCAGTCCTATGAAGTATGTATGGTCTATATTTTACATGTTTCCTCAGGTTATCAAAGGCTAGGATTAAAACAGAGTAGTATTGACAGTTTCGATTATATTTCTTTGACTCATCAGTACTCACTCACTTTTGCAGGATCTCCAGTCCTGAAAATCTCATCTCAAAATTCATCATTATTTCTAATAATAAAAGTTTATTATGTGCCAGGTATTATTTTAAGTACTTTATATTCATTATATCCTGTAATCCTCACTCTTACCTTAGGAGCATTTATTCCATTGACATTTAAAGTAATTTTTGATAGGTATGTACTTATTGCCATTTTATTACCTGTTTTCTGGTTGTTTTGCAGTTCTTCTTTATTCATTTATTCTTTTTTTTTCTTCCCTTGTGGTTTGATGATTTTCTTTAGTAATATGCTTGTGTTCCTTTCTTTTTAGTTTTTGTGTATTTATTGTAGGTTTTTGATTTGTGAGTACCATAGGTTTCACACATGTTGACCCATAATTATATCTACTTGATATAAACTGATAGTTATATAAGTTCAAACACATTCTAAAAGATCTACATTTTTTACCCCCCTGCCCCACATTTTGATGTTGTATTTTACCTCTTCATGCTTATCCCTGTACTGTTTATGGTAGTTATAGTTGTTTTTACAATATTTTGGCTTTTAATCTACATACTGGCTTATTTAAAAATATATTTTTAATTAAGGTATGTACATTGTTTAGACATTATGCTACTGCATACTTAATAGACTACAGTATAGTGTAAATATAACTTTTATGTGCACTGGGAGGCCAAAATATTCATGTGACTCACTTTATTGCAAAATTCAGTCTACTGTGGTGGTGTGGAAACGAACACACAGTATCTCTAAGGTATGCCTGTGTGTATGAGGCAGTGTTAGAATCTGTTTGGCAATGCAAAAGATCAATAAAACAGAGTCCCTTCCCTCTAGGGTTCATAATCTGGTTGAGACATTTTCAAAACTAAACTACAAAGCAATTTGTGATGTATATATGTAAAAATTGCTAGTTTGGGTTAGGAGAGAGAGAAATCAATTCCTCCTATGAGATCTCAAGAAGGAGTAGAGTGAATGTTTTATCTAGTATGGACTTTGAAAATGGGTAAGACTTCAAAAGGTAGCAATGAAGTGGAAGGATACCCTAATTGGATGAAAATCCCCCAGTCTCGCATTGGAGTATTGAAATGGAAGAGTGCAGGGTTTACTTGGGGAAGTGTAAATGGTATAGTTTTTGGAGAAATCAAGGACAGAGGTTATACAGGTTACAAGACAGTAGGATAGGAATTGTGTCTTTTGTTTATCACTCTATACCCAGAATGGTGCCTGATAAAGATTCATACCCAATAAATAAAGGATAGGAAATATGAATTTGAATATGGGCAAATGCTTTCATTTTCAAAACTGGAGAAAAGTTGGATCTCAGAATAGTTATAAAAGATTGATTTTCAAACACTTGAAAAGAAAAGCAATATTCATGAGGAACCAGCGTGGATTTATCAGTAACTAATCCTATTAGATTTTATTCCCCCACTTTTTTCATTTCCCCAACTTTTTTTTTCCTTTTTCTGTTTTTTTTAACATCTTTATTGGAGTATAATTGCTTTACCAATGGTGTGTTAGCTTCTGCTTTATAACAAAGTGAATCAGCTATACATATACATATATCCCCATATCTCCTCCCTCTTGCATCTCCCTCCCACCCTCCCTATCCCACCCCTCTAGGTGGTCACAAAGCACTGAGCTGATCTCCCTGTGCTATG
>NC_041234.1:90159170-90166893 GCF_002837175.3 Physeter macrocephalus | reverse complement strand
TTTTATGGCTGAGTAATATTCCATTGAATATATGTGCCATATCTTCTTTATCCATTCATCTGTCCCTGACTTTTTATTTTGAAAAATTGAAAAGATATAGAAAAGTTGAAAGAATAATTCAATGAACCCATGTATATTTCATTCAGATTCTCCAAATGTTAACATTTTGCCATATTTGCTCTCTCTCTCTCTTTCTATGTGTGTGTATTCTCTTTTTTTATATATATAATTTTTTTCTTTTTTTTCTGAACCTTTTGAAAGTAAGTTTCAGATAACACTTCCTTCTAAAATAAGGTTACTAAACTGGTATTAACACACATAATGTACCTGAGCTTTCCAAAGCATTTGGTAAATAATTTTTTATATATTCACAAAATGAAATGGGAAAATATGAGTTAAATGATATGATGAGGTGAGCTCGCAGTTAAATTAACATCCTTAAGATTGTTGATTAATGAATCAATTTCACCCTGGAGGAAGGTCACTAGCACTGTACTATAGGGTTCTGCACTTACTGCAGTTGGAGTAAATATTTTATCTCCTACTGAGACTTTATCCCTGAATAACTCAACTCTTTTCCAGCTGCAGTTTATAGAAATCACATTGAGGGTTTTTTTTTTAACATCTTTATTGGAGTATAATTGCTTTACAATGGTGTGGTAGTTTCTGCTGTATAACAAAGTGAATCAGCTATATGTATACATATATCCCCATATCCCCTCCCACTTGCATCTCCCTCCCACATTGAGGGTTTTTATAAATATATTTATTCTTGCCCACCCCCAGAGATTCTGACTCAGTATGACTGGGGAAGGGCTCCAGGCATGTGTGGCAGACTTGTGACTGAGAATCATTCATTTAGGGTAACTCTCTTCATCTGGTTGAATCTCTAGTTATCCCTACCTCCTTGCAAGTAGTTTAGATTTTAAAACCTTCAGACATTTATAACACAAAGAATTGCCTGAGCATAGTGTATATCCACCTGAATAAAATAGATTTGCCAGTTTCAGGTCATCTCTTTCAACCTGCAGCAAGAGTTTCAATTAAGACTCAAAAAACTCATAGTTGTACCTTCTAGACAAGGTAGAGGTTTTTTAAAATATATTCTATTGGCTAAGATTTTTCTCCTGGAATATGGCTAAACTAGGCCTTAAAACATGAAAATTCTAATGTGTGAGTTCTTCCTCTGAAATTTAGGAAGAGATGTTTGAAAGAGACCTATATTTTATAAAATGAATCCTTATATTTTCAAGGCTTTTAGGAGTTTTACTTTCTACACATAAGATGAAAATATGTTAGTAGAGGGCCAGACACTAAGCTTAGTCTCTGGAGGACACTAGGAGGATTATCATGGACTCATATAGCAAGAACCTTTCCTTTTGTGTCATGATTTATCTCCTTAATAAGATAAATATAATTTGGGGTTTTTATCTTCTCCTAAGGACCGTGCCGTTTTTGAAGATCTGACTACAGTTTGAAAACCCTTTAATCTGTATGAACTCTTTGTAAATTATAAGATAATAATCAGATGACTTCAATGTTGTGGTGGGTGGGAGGTTATCAAGACCTTGCACATGGACTCTCTATGGACTGGGAGGTTGATTTTCCCATTAATCCGTCATCTAGAGTTAGCTATATAAATCAGAAAGGGACAAGAAAAAAAACTTCTGAATTTAATACTTTTGAAAAACAGTTTATGGAATGAATCTGGAACAAATTGCATACTTATCTGTATGCATCAGGTCAGTAGTATTGAATTACAGCTTGCCTTTCCCTGCCAGGGTAAAGAAAAGTAGACCACAGTGGGAATAAACTGTGTAAAGAAAACAAAACAAAATCTTAAATCTATAATGCTGTTGGAAAAAGGAAGTTATGTTAACAAGCATATGTGAAAGGTAGTTTTCATTCACAGATAACTTTCCAATATTGTTTATAAAAAACTAAGAAAACTATTACCCCAGCTTCTGAAGACAATGAAAATAACCAACACCTACCAAATGCTTAATATTTGCCAGGTGCTCTTATAATTACTTCAGATCTGGGGTTTTTAACCTAGGCTGCAAATTAGAATCATATGAGGAGCTACAAAATTCCAGATGACCAGACCTCAATGGAAACTAACATCAAGCATAATGTGATTAATTCTAATGTCCAGTAAAGGGAACTAGAATGGCAACTGGTCTTGTAATCATATCACTTGAGGTAAAAAGAAATTGGGGCATTAGCTTGGAGACAACAAGATTTGGAGGGAAAATGAAAGAAATCTCCAACTTTGTGAAAGAATTTCCACTATAATTAGGATGGAGTTACTGGCAGAGCCAGAAAATTTTTTGAAATGATCTGAAAGAAGGCAGCAAAGAGATGCTGAGGTGTTTAGAAATAAAAAAGGTAAGACTCAGGAGATAGAAGATGTGAGATATTCTCTGCTGCCACAGTTACTTGTGAACAATTGTACTCTCTGAGTGCAGCTAGAAGGCTGCAAATCCATTGCAAATCCTAGTGCAAAGAAGAGTGCCACTGCAGAGGGACATAGAAATCAGCATTGCTTTGGGCAGAAATTTGGAGAAGGGAGTTAAGCATGCAGCCAAAATTCTCCTCAAAATATGTGCTGCATATTGAGGATGCATGGGATAGAAGGCTAAAATTACAAGCAGAATGCCTCTGAAAATCAGAGCAGTTTCTCCAGTAGTCACATAAGACAAAGATTAGAGTTCCATGGATTAAAAAAGATAGGCTATGGAATCACTAACCAGACGATATCTGATATATCTATATTAATATCAGATAAGCAGATTGAGAAACTTCATGATACAGAAATGATCAGTCTAAAAGTAAAATATCAAAATTGTAAATCTGTTAGCACCTAGGCAGTGAAGAATTAACTTTACCCAAATAGAGTTCTGATCATTGCCCTCAACTACTAGGAGGTAATCTCTAGGTCCCTGGAATGTTCTTCCTGGTAGGAGTGCCTTTGTTTGCCTGTGGGCTTTGGCCACCAGACAGTCTAACAATGTGATTTTTGATGGGGGCTATGAGCCACATTCTATTGGTTCTAACTTGTGGAGGAACTGGAGACTAAAGATGGGGGGCCTGGAGAATAAAGATCAGCCATGCAGGAAGTATGTGATCAAGCCCCATTAAAAACCCTAGATAGCAAAAGCTTGGGTCAGCTTCCCTTGTTGGCAGTATTCTTTTAATATTGTCATACATTGGTGTCAGGAGGGTAACACACCCCTGAGGAAGATGGAAGCTTCACATTTGGAACCCTCCCAGACTTCACTCTATGCATCTCTTCCTTTGGCTGGTTCTAATTTGTACCTTTTTGCTATAACAAAACTGTAATCATAATATTTTCCTGAGTTCTGTGAGTTATTCTAGTGAGTTATTGAACCTGAGAATGATCATGGGAAACCTGAATTTGTAGCCCTCAGGGGTCCTGAACTTACAGCTGGTGTCTGATGTCAGGGTAATCTTTGGGGACTGTTCCCTCAGATTTCGCAGGATTGCCTAATTTTTTAAACACCCAATAACAGAGTTTTGAAATACAAAAAGCAAACATTGATAAAATCAAGAAGAAAAATTGACCATCATCATTGTTGGATATTTTGAACACTATAATACATCTCTCAAAATAGTTCATGGTACAAGTAGGAAAAAAAATCTGTAAGGACATGAAAAACCTAAAAACACAATTAACAAACTTGACCTAATATATAAATTTTATGTGAAAAATAAATCAATTTTGTTTGTACTACATACAAACTACAACAGAATACGCAGTTTTTAAGTACATATGGACTATTTTCCCAAATTGAACAAATGTGAATGTAAAATGAACTTCAGCAAATACAAAATGCTTGAAATCATTCAGAATATGTTCTTTGAACATAGTGGAATTAAACTAAAGACAATTAAAATTTCAACTAGAATACTACAAAATGTTTGGAAATTAAGGAATACACTTCTAAATATCTTGTGGGTCAAAGAAGAAACTAGAGTGGAAAACAGAAAATATTTTGAGAAGGTGGCTAATGAAAATATGGTCAAAAGCTTGAGATATGCAGCTAAAGCAGTGTTTAGAAATATATAGCTACAAATGTGTATATTAGAAAAAAAGAAAGGCTGAACTTCAGTTATCTAAGTTACCATCTCAAGATAGTAGAAAAAGCAGCAAATCAACCATAAAAGAGACTAGAAGGAAATAAATAATAAAGATAAGAACAGGGTTGAATAAAATAGAAAAAGTAAGTGCAATAAAGGAAATCAACAAAGTCTAAAGTTCAATCTTTAAAGGATTAATAAATTAATATACATTACTAAGACTTGAGGGGGAAAAAAGAGAAACAACAAATTACCAGTGTCAGGAAAAGAGTGGGAGAAACTAGTACAGAAACAAAACATTAAAAGTATAATAAGAGGACACTTCTACTTCCAGAATTCCAACATGTGGAGAAAAAAAAACATAACTGGTAAAAAATATTTTTTAAAATAACCATATAAAGTCTCTGGAAATTGTCCTAAGAATACACATCAAATGAAGAATTTATTCAAGAGAATCTACTAAATGTCCATAAAAACAGTGAGAGTCTGTGGCACTTCAGCCACAACTCACTCCCTTCCTCCCCCTTACCAGATATGCTTGAAAGAAGCTCTACACGAGGAAGGTGTCACAAAGATGGGGCTCCCTCTTCCCATGGCTCCCAGTTAAGGGTTTACAGTACCTCTGTAGGAGAGGCAGGTCACCAGCATTTCTCATTCTTTCTAACTCTAAGTTGAAGAGATAAGTGTAGCTGAGAGGTTGGGGGCTCCCACACTGCAAGCAGCTCTCACTCATTGGGCAGAAACTCTAACCCAGGCATGGCAGGCCAATAATATTGGATCAAAATAGACAGAAAATATTGTTATGATGTCCATACTACCCAAAATAAGCTAACTGCAGGTTCAACACAATCCCTATCAAAAGCCCAACAGCCTTTTTGCATAAATGGAAAAGGTGATCCTCAAATTCATATGGGATCCCAACAGGCCCTGAAAAGCCAAAAACAATATTGAAAAAGAAGAATAAAGTAAGAAAACTCACATTTCTCAAATTCAAAACTTACTACAAAGATATAGTAATCAAAACATGTGATATTGGCATAAGGATAGACATATAGACAAATGAAATAGATTAGGCAGTACAGA
Source organism: Physeter macrocephalus (assembly GCF_002837175.3). Classification (NCBI taxonomy): domain Eukaryota; kingdom Metazoa; phylum Chordata; class Mammalia; order Artiodactyla; family Physeteridae; genus Physeter; species Physeter macrocephalus. Next base: position 90,161,709 of record NC_041234.1, on the reverse strand, counting down.
AATAAAACCATACATCAATGGCCAGTTGATTTTAGACAAGGTTGCCATGTCCACTCAATGGGGAAAGAATGGTCTCTTTACAACTGGATGTCCACATGCAAAAGAATGAAGTTAGAAGTCACACCATATATAAAAATTAACTCAAATGGATCAAAGACTTAAATGTAAAACTAAAACCATAAAAGTCTTAGAAGCAAACATGGGGGTAAAACATCATGACCTTGGATTGAGCGATGAATTTTTAGATATGACACCAAAAGCATGACCAACAGAAGAAAAAAATGATAAATTGGACTTCATCCAAATTAAAGCTTTTCTATGTCAAAGGATATGATAAAGAAAGTAAAAAGACAACATACAGAATGGGAAAATATCTGTAAACCATATATCTGATAAAGGTTTAATGTTGAGAATCTATAACAAACTCTTACAATTAAACAACAAAAGACAACTCAAATTTTAAAAATGGGAAAAGGCCTTAAACAGACATTTCTCCAGGGAAGATATTCAAATGGCCAATAAGCACATGAAAAGATGCTCAATAGTCATTAGAGAAATGCAAATCAAAACCACAATGAAATCCCTCCCACTTCATACCCACTTGGATGGCTATAATCAAAAATACAGAAAATAACAAAAAAGGATGTAGAAAAACTGAAACCCTTATACATTGCTGGTAGGGATGTAAAATGGTGCAGCCACTGTGGAAAACAATTAGGTAGTTCCCCAAAATCTAAACACAGAATTACCATATGACCTAGTGATGCTACTACTAGATATAGGCCCAAAAGAATTGAAATTGGGGACTCAGACGTTTCTATGTCAATGTTCATAGAAGCATTATTCACAATAGCCAAAAGAAGAAAACAACCTTGAGTGTCCATCAACAAATGAATAGATTAACAAAATGTGATATATATATTCAATGGGATGTTATTCAGTCATTAAAAAAGAATAAAGTTCTAATACATGGTTCAATATGGATGAGCCTTGAAAATATTATGCTAATTGAAATAAGCCAGACAAAGGACAAATATTATATGATTTCACTTATATGAAATATCTAGAATAGACATATACATAGAGACAAGTAGATTAGAGGTTTTCTAGGGTCTGGGGTAAGGGGAGAATAGGGAGTCATTGCTTAATGATTAGAGCCTATGTTTGGAGTAGTGAAAACGTTTTGGAACCAGACAATGGTGATGTTTGCACAACATTGTGAATGTAATGATGTCACTGAATTGTATGCTAAAAAAATGGCTAAAGTGGCAAATTTTACATTTTATATACTTTGCTACAATTTTTTGAAAGCTTTAAAGAATACAGGAGCCCGGATTGCCCTCACCCCAGTTCACTGATAAGATGGAGGTTCTGTGGTAGAAGAACAAACCAAGAAGACTTTAGGCTATCAACACATCTAGTAGCTTGGTTAGAAAGCTGATGTATCAGTCCCAGAGTAGTGAGCTACTGTACCCTTCAGGGTAATGGCTGCAGAGATTTTGCTAAGGGGGAAAGATAGTCCACAAAAACAGAAAGTTCTGAAGATAATCCCAAAGGAACTGACTTTATTTGAGACAAAGTATAGGGAAATTAAACTTCAGGGTTCTCTCAAAATAGTGGAAATTTTGGTGGTAAGCAATCAAAAAAAGGCTGCTAGCACCATGAAAGGAAGGTGATAAACCATATGCCAGCTAGTGTATGAGAGAACATAAGGGAAATAAATATCTAAGAAGTGCCCTCCAGGAATCAGAACAATCCACAAAGACTGACCTCAAAAACTACCCCCGCCAAGGGAACAAATTTATTTGGTTGAGATTGACTATAGAGCAGTATATTCCCTGTGGCATTGTCAAAAACAGAGCAATCAGTCACCAATTATTGGGATCTAAAAGCTGGGTATGAGAACAACAGAGACAGAAATCTTAACAGAGAGATCCAGAAAAAGACAGTCAACAGGAGTCCTGCTGAATCCACTGTCATCTAAGGGTTACTGTACATGTGCCCAAGGCTGCACCCCTTGAGGAGAAACATCAGAGGCTTTACACTGTGGGGGAAATAGAGTTCACTAAAATAATCCAGCCAGTCACCAAACAAATAAAAAGGCAAACAACAAGAGCCCTAGATGAAGGAGGGGAATCACTATCTAGAGTTGCCAAAATAAATTACCTGAAATGTCCAGTTTCCAACAAAAAATTGTAAGACATGCAAAGAAGCAGGTACATGCGATTCATGCACAAGGGAAAAAAGCAAGCAATATAAACTGTCTGTGAGAGAGAACAGATATTAGGTTTAACAGGCAAAGACTTCAAAGTAACCATTATAAATATGTTGAAAGAACTAAAAGAAACCGTGCTTGAAAATGTAAAGGGAAGTATGACAACAATGTAGCATCAAATAGAGAATATCAATAAAGAAGGTAGAAATTATTTAACAAAAACAAAATGGAAATTCTTGAGTTAAAAAGTACAATAACCGGCTTCCCTGGTGGCGCAGTGGTTGAGAGTCCGCCTGCCGATGCAGGGGACACGGGTTCGTGCCC
>NC_041234.1:90155516-90159128 GCF_002837175.3 Physeter macrocephalus | reverse complement strand
GCGGAGCGGCTGGGCCCGTGAGCCATGGCCGCTGAGCCTGCACGTCCGGAGCCTGTGCTCCGCAACGGGAGAGGCCACAACAGTGAGAAGCCCGTGCACCGCAAAAAAAAAAAAAAAAAAAAAAAAAGTACAATAACCAAAATTTAAAATTCACTAGAAAAGCTCAACAGATTTGAAATACCAGAAGAAAGAATACATAAACTTGAAAACAGATAAAATTACACAATCCAAAGAACTGAATCTATAGGCATTTTAAGAAGTTAACAACATTAAGGAAACTTTGGGTAGACTGACCTAAAAATAGAAAAGATTAAATTACTAAAATGAAGATTGAAAGAAGAAACATTACAAAGGAACATATAGAAATTATAAAAGATTATATGAGAATATTTTAAACAGCTGTATGATAAATTACATAATTTAGAAGAAAGAGACAAATTGCAGGGAAGACAGAGAGACAAGAAGAAACAGAAAAATCTAAATGTCCCTATAGAAAGATATTGAACTGGTAACAAAAAAAAAGAAAAATAATCCAAAAAGACAAGCAAAGGACCAGATGTTTTTACTGGTGAATTCTACCATACATTTAGAGAAAAATTAATACTGATTCTATATAATCTCTTCCAGAAAATAGAAGAGAAGTAAATACTTTCCAACTCATCCTGATACCTGGATCTGCTGGGGGTGGGTTTGGAGGTTGTACCTGCAAGGACCAGCCTGAAGACTGGGTCCATGGGGCTGACCTGGTTCTGGGGTGGGCCTAGTACCTGAGTCCTTGGGGATGGGCTTTGTTCTGAGTCCACAGGGGCCAGTTTGGTGCCGGGGTCCACTGGAGCTCATCTGGAGGCTGTTTGTGGGTTCTGGCCTAGTGCCTGGAACTGTGGGGGCCAGACTGCTGCTGGGGCAGGCCTGAAGCCTGGGACTTCAGGAGCAGGTCTAATGCCTGGGGGGCCATAGATGCTGACCTGTTGCTGGGGCAGACCAGGATCCTGAGGCTGCAGGACCAGCCTGGCACTGGTCTTCAGGTGTTGGCCTAGAATCTGGGACTATAGGGCCTGACCTGGTGCAGGAGGGGTTAGGAGCCTGGGACTGCTGGTGCTAGCCTGGAGCCTAGGGTCATGGGGCCCAGCCTGGCACTGGGGTGGTCCTGGAGGCTGGGTCCACCGGGGGAAGTCTGGAGCCTGCATGGGCCCAGAGCCTGGTTCTACCAGGGCCAGCCTGGAGGCTATGTCTATGGGTGTCGGCCTAGTGCTAGAGCAGGCTGGCAGGCTGGATCCACAAGCACCAGAGTTCACAAGTGCCAGTCTTAAGCCTAGGACCATGGGGGCTGGCCTGGTGCCAGAGTTCACTAGGACATGCCTCTTGCTGGGGGTCCACAGTGAAGTCAGTGCTCACTTCACTTTCTTTCCCCCATGGGATGGTGTCTTTCTACATGCTGGCCTGCTTGGGCTTGAGGGAGTGATGATGGGTAATGTGAGATTGTCCTTCCCACTCCTTTTAATGCATCTTTTCTTATTCCTGTGTTCCACCCAGGGGTTTTAATCTCTCACCTGGAATCCTTAGCTCTTATGAAGATATTTTCATTCATGGGTAGTTGTTTAAATTGATGTTTCTACAAAGAGACAAATGCTGGACACTCCTGTTCCACCATCTTCCTAATGTCACTCCCTCTATTCAACTTTGTATTATGGGTTCTAGCCAGAACAATTAAGCAAGAAAAAGAAAGAAGCATTCAGATTGGAAAGGAAGAAGTGAAACTATCTTTTTTTGAAAATGACATGATCTTGTATATAGAAAGAAATCCTATGGAAGCCACACCAAGAACTTATTGAAACTAATAAACAAGTTCAACAATATCAGAAAACAAGATCAGTATACAAAAGTTAACTTTATTTCTATATACTTAAAATGAACAATCTGAAATTTAAATCAAAAAAATTCCATTTACAATAGCATCAAAAAGAATAAAATACAAGAATAAATTTAACAAAAAATGCAAAAATTTTACTCAATACTACAAACATAGTTGAGAGAAGTTAAAGAAGACCTAAATAAATAGAATGACATTCCATATTGATGGACTGGAATGTTTAATATTGTTTAAATGGCAATACTACCCAAATTCATCTACAGAGTCAATAAAATCCCTATCAAAATTCTACCTCTTTTTCCTGTGGAAATTAAAAAGCTGATCCTAAAATTCATATGAAAACGCTAGGGCCCAAAAGAGCCAAAAATATCTTGACAACAAACAATGTTGGAGGACTTACACTTTTTGATTTCAAAACTTGGTACAGAGCTATAGTAATCAAGACAGTATGATACTGGCATAAGTATAAACATTAGATCAATGAAACAGAATTGAGAGCCAAAAAATAAACCCTTACATTTATGGTCAAATGCTTTTGGACAAGGGTACCAAAACACTTCAATGGTGAAAGAATAATCTTTTCAACAAATTATACTGGGACAACTGGCTATCCACATGCAAAACAATGAACTGTGTACAAAAAATTCACTCAAAATGGATCAAAGCCATAAATGTAAGAAACTATAAAATTCTTAGTAGAAACATAGATACAAATCTTTGTAACTATGCATTGGGCAAGGGTTTTCAAAATATGACACCAAAAGTTCAAGCAAACAAAGGAAATGCAGATAAATTGAATACTTAAAATTCAATAAAAAGACAAATAACTGAAAAATTGCCAAAGGATCTGAATAGACATTCGCCAAAAGAGGTATACAAATGACCGATAAGCATATGAAAAGATAATCCACATCATTAACCATCAGGGGAATGCAAATCATACCACAATGAGGTACCACTTCACCCCCAGTATGATGGCTATAAACAAAAAGATATAATACCAAGTTTTGGCAAGGATGTGGAGAAATTGGAACCCTCATACACTGCTGGTTGGATTGTAAAATGGTACAGTCCTTTACTGACACTTAAAACTTATAACAATAAGGTATATAAATGTCACAATATCTCTAAATCAAAGATTTTAGGATCAGTAACACATTTTTTTGTTTCATTTCCTTTTTGCCAAGTATCTCCATCTATGCTTTTTATATGGCTATTTGTCTATCTCCACTGCAATCTTTCTACAATGCTCCTTTCCTCTTGGTACCTTTTAATAGACTGAGGAAGGAATTTTAGCTCCAGTTCTGCCACTCTAGCTGTTTAACCTTAGACAAATCATGTATTCCCTCTGAATCTCAGTTTACTCATTAGGAAAATGAGAATAAAATATTTTCTTTATCTCACAGGATCATTTTGAAAATCAAATGTAAATGTATGACAGTGTCTTATAAATTCTAAACCAACAGACACACTTAAGTCATTATTAAATGTAAGAAATTTGCTAGCGATAATGTAGAACCAAAGTATATTTTTTTAATATATTTTTAAAATTTTATTTACTTTATTTTATTTTTGGCTGAGTTGGGTCTTTGTTGCTGCACGTGGGCTTTTCTCCAGTTACAGCGAGTGGGGGCTACTCTTCGTTATGGTGCACGGGCTTCTCATTGCGGTGGCTTCTCTTGTTGTGGAGCATCGGCTCTAGGCGTGCGGGCTTCAGTAGTTGTGGCACACGGGCTTAGTTG
>NC_041234.1:90137012-90155424 GCF_002837175.3 Physeter macrocephalus | reverse complement strand
TTTATATATTTATTTATTTTTGGCTGCGTTGGGTCTTTGCTGCTGTGCGTGGGCTTCTCATTGCGGTGGCTTCTCTTGTTGTGGAGCATCGGCTCTAGGCGTGCGGGCTTCAGTAGTTGTGGCACACGGGCTTAGTTGTTCTGCAGTATGTGGGATCTTCCCAGACCAAGGCTTGAACCCGTGTTGCGTGCATTGGCAGGCAGATTCTTAACCACTGTGCCACCAGGGAAGGCCTATTTTTTAAATATTTATTTATTTATTTATTTTGGCTGCACTGGGTCTTAGTTGCAGCATGCAGGATCTTCTCTGCGGCATGTGGGATCTTTTAATTGCAGCATGTGGACCTCTTAGTTGTGGCATGAAGACCCTTAGTTGCAGCATGTGGACTTCTACTTGAGGCATGCATGTGGATCTCGTTTCCCGACCAGGGATTAAACCCAGGCCCCCTGAATTGGGAGCACGGAGTCTTACCCATTGGACCACCAGGGAAGTCCCCTGGAGCATATTTTTATCATTAGTAGTATTGACTGTATAGAAAAGTGTGTTCTCTGTTATTGTTAGGTTAATGGGTAATTTTATCATCTTTTTCTTCTAAAAAAAGCACATCAAGTTGCATTTTTATATATGTAGTCCTTAATTGATTTTTTCTCTGCCTGTGGATCAGTGAGTTTTGATAGATAAATCAGTTATCATCCTTGCTCTATAAAATACATCAGCAAATAAAAATGAACTTTTTCTCAATTTTAAAAAATGTATCTATTATCTTTCTGGAAAGTGATTAGGTCAGCTATTCATAATCCAAGAAAATTCTACTGAATCTTCCTGCCCATTCTCTCAGTTGATATATGTACTATTCCTGTGTTACCAAAAACATGTAAATAAAAACTTTCAAAGACAGTCAACAGAAACATTCCCATTGGTAGTATCAGAGCAAAGGAAAAGAAAAATGAACTGTCCCTAAGGAAAACTATCTCCCACCGTATTCTCTGCCAATGTCACAATGACTTGGTGGTTTCAAGGTCAAAATTCAAGGACTGAATTGGCATATAATTATAACAATTCAGAAAGCAAAGAATTGGAAAGAAGTTGTTGAGATTCAGAGGTACTCCCAGGTTTCTAGGTGCAGCTTGCCTTGATGTCACTCACTTTTCAAGTTTTAAGTGACCACCTGAAGGATTACCTTAGGAGGAGCTAAAGAGAAGAAAAGACCCCAAGTACATACATTTTTTCTGCCTATCAAATTCTTGTCATATTTTACAACTGCCCTCTGTGTATGGTGCTCAAGATGAACTGACCTGAAAGAGTTAAATGTGGACTTTTCATATTCCAACTTAGGGTCAGTGATCTGATTTAGCAGAGATAAAGAGAAAGAGGTGGCAGTTCAAGAACTCTGTTTATAGGAAAACACTGTCATAAGGGGAAAAAGAAATTTTAATATCTACGTGAACCCTAAAGAACCAATAAGTAATATAGAACAAATATCAACATGACCTAAGGGTAGGGAAGGTTTTCTTAAACAAACCACAAAAGCACAAAACAAAAGATTGATAAAATTTGTCATTTAAAGAAATGGACTTCAAAAAAGAATTATAAATACAGAAAAACAATCAGTAGACTGGGAAAGGATATTTGTAATATATATATCTGAAAAATTACAATATAGAATATATAAAGAGTACATATGAATAAATCAGAAAAGTTCAAACAACCAAAGAGAAAAGCAATCAAAAATTATAGGCAGGCAATTCACACATGAGGAATATTAAATAGAAAATAAATGTACGAAAAGATGCTCAATCTATCTAGGAAAATCAGCATGGTTCATGAAAAGTGCCTGTTCTTTTAAAGTGCCTACTATAAAAGGATATATGTATATATTTTTCTCCAATGTGTTTTGTTGTTATTATTTTTATTGTTTGGCCTATATATTTTTGTTTATTCTTTAATTATTATTATTTTAACAATAGCTTTGTTGAGATAAATTGACATGGAAATTTACTAAATTAAACTGTACAATACAGTGGTTTTTGGTATATTCACAGAGTTGTGCAAGCATCATCACTATCTAATTTCAGAATATTTTCATCACCTGAAAGAGAAACCCCATACCCATTACCAGTCATTCCCTATCCTGCTGTCACTCTCAGTCCATGGCATCAAATAAACTACTTTCTATCACTATGAATTTGCCTATTCTGGACATTTCACATAAATGTAACCAGACAATATGTTGCCTTGTGTATCTCTTTCATATAGCATAGTGTATTCAATGTTAATACATGTTGGAGCATGTATCATTAGTTCATTCCTTTTATTGCTGACTAATATTTGATTTGTGGATGTACCACACTTTATTGATCTATTCATCAGTTGATGGACATTTGCCTAGTTTCCAATTTTTAGCTATCAAGAATAATGCTGCTGTGAACATTGATGTAGAGTTTTTGGTACGGACATTTGTTTTTATTTCTCTTGGTTACATACCTAGGAGTAGAATTGGTGGGTCATATGTAACACAGTGTTTAGCTTTTTGAGACTGTTTTCCAATGGAGCTGCACCATTTTACATCCCCACCAGCAGTGTATGAGGTTTCAGATTTCTACAGATCTTCACCACCACTTGTTATAGCTTGTATTTTTTATTTTATCCATCATGTCTTCAATGTCACTGAATCTTTCTTGTACCAGTTCAGAACCACTCTTGAGTTCCTCTAGTATATTTTTCATTTCAGGTTATTGCATATTTGGACTCCAGAATTTCTATTTGGTTTTTTAATAAATTCTTTTTCTTGATATTTTCCATTTGGTGAAATATTGTCCTTTGATACTTTAGACCAAATTTTCTTTATTTCATTAAACATATTCACAATAGCTGATTTTAAATCTGTTTTTTTGGTAGTAAGTCCAACATCTGAGTTTCCTCAGGCACAGTTTCTATTGACTTAAATTTTCCTGTACATGGGTCATATTTCCTTGCTCTTTGTTTTGTTTTGTTTCTATTTTTTAAAATTAATTAATTTATTAATTTATTTATTCATTTTTGGCTGCGTTGTGTCTTCGTTGCTGCATGTGGGCTTTCTCTAGTTGCAGAGAGCAGGGGCTACTCCTCGCTGCAGTGCACGGGCTTTTCATTGGCTACTCTTCGTTGCAGTGCACGGGCTTTTCATTGTGGTGGCTTCTCTTGTTGCAGAGCACGGGCTCTAGGCACGTGGACTTCAGTAGCTGTGGCATGTGGGCTCAGTAGTTGTGGCTCATGGGCTCTAGAGTGCAGGCTCAGTAGTTGTGGCACATGGGCTTAGTTGCTCTGCGGCATTTGGGATCTTCCTGGACCAGGGCTCGAACCCATGTCCCCTGCATTGGCAGGTGGATTCTTAACCACTGCGCCACCAAGGAAGTCCCTTTCCTGGCTCTTTGCACATCACAAATTTTTGTATAAAATTACACATTTTAAATAATATAATGTGGCAACTGTGGAAATCAGCCCACTACCCCTACCCTGCGGAATATGTTGGTTTTGTTTGTTTGTTTGTTGCTGCTTGTTATGCTTGTTTTTGTTTCTTTTTTGGTGAGTTTTCTGAACATTCCAGAAGTGCTCCTCCTTTACTTATTAAGGCATGAAATATCATTTTTTGTATATGAATAAATATGAAAAAAATTATAAATTATCTCAGGGAATAATATACAATAACTTTAAATTAGTGGTTACTTCTGGATTGGGTGAGGATCTTTAGCTTTATCTGGAATCTTTTATTACATTAAAAGAGAGAATAAAAGAAAGAGAGAGAGATCTGAAGCAAAAATGGCAACTATATCTGTATCTATGCTAGTTTGTACCAAATCTTAGTGATGGAAACATGGATGTCTGTTATATTATCATCAATATTCTATGAAGTTTTGAAATATTTCATAATTAAAATTTAAAAATTTTCATTGTTCTTCATAGGTGAATATAAGAAAGTACTGACATTCAGAAATGTTATAATTTGTATTTTTTCCCATATACTTTTGCTACTCAAATTTTTTTCTGTAAACCAGCCTCATCAGCAGCATATAGAATCCTGTTAGAAATGCAGAAACAGGCTACATCCCAAACTGAATTAGAATCTTCATTTTAACAAAATTTTCAAGTGATTTATAATAGCACATTAGAGTTTCAGAAAGATTGTTATATGCCATTTGGTCATTTATTTAAACAGTGGTATTATGGCTATAAATAAGATAATAAATGTGAAAATATTCTATACATTGTGAAGTCATGTGCAAATGGAAACTAATATAGCCTAGTTAGTAAATATTGGGATCCAAGCCCCAGAAAACAAGTACAAATCCAATCTTGGCTATTTGCTAACTGGTGGTTTGGGACAAGTTACTTAACTAACCTAACTACACTGCAACTCTTTCCTCAGCTATAGCATGAGGTTAATATCAATATCTACCTTGGAGTTGTTTTCAGGATTCAAGGAGATTAATGCATGTGCAGCACTTAGCACAGTGCCTAGTTCCTAGAAAGTGCTTAATAAATTATATTTATTATAATTAATATTAATAACTACCAAACACTTAGATATAGACTTTATCATGGATAAGTTTTTCTACTTTAAAATCCTTTGGGTTATTGAGAATTCAGAAATGGCAACTAAAGGCAAATTATTCTAATGCCGGTTGGAGATTTTAAATTGCAGTTTTCTGTTTACACGCTTTTAATTCTCTACTATGACTCTTCCTTTATTGAATTCTTTTCCTCCTGTCATCTTGTGGGTGTTTATAAGGGCTTTAACCTCTTTTCTGTTTTTCCTGTTTATGCTCAGCTCTTCGTTGAGCTCACTGTATTCCCATGGCTTCAAATACCAATATTATGTTGATGACTCCAAGTTCTACATTTCTAGAGCAGCCCCCTGGGCTCTAGTTCCGTAACACCAAGTTCCTTCCTGAAGGACTTCTTCACATAGGTAGCCCCTATGACTTTAAACTTGACAGATGCAAGGAACAGTACAAATTCTACCTAAAACTGTTCTAGGCATAAAATGCAAGAATAATACAAATTATAATTACATAATTATATAAGTACATGAATAGCACAAATACAAAAACAATTTAAATAATAAAATAATACAAAAAATTTTAAAACATTCCTTTCTTAAAAAGATTTTGGTATCATAAATGGAAAGCATTAAGCAAATGTACATACTCTTTGGCTTACTAATTCAACTCTGAGGAACTTATCCTAAAAAATATTCACAAGTGCAAATAAATATTTACAGAAAAGTATGTTCATCATAAAATTACTTACAATACCCAAAATTGGAAACAACCTAATTTCCAACAATAAGGATTTGGTTAATGGATACATCCATAAGAAAAATTCGTTTAGAGACATAATATTTAATATCATGAAAGAATCATCAGATTATATAATGGGAAAAAGATTATATAGCAAAAAGTGAAATATCAATAAGGTTACCAATTTTAGTAAATAAAAGTAAGGACCCCAGTTTTATTTGAATTTTAGATAAATAACAAATAATTTATTAGAAGTATGTCCCTGCCCTACATCATTTTTAGCCCAAGAAGAGACAGACAAATAAACAGATATTATCAATACAGTTTTATGAGTGATAAAATGGAAGACAACATAGAGTACTTTTGAATAAACATTAAAAAATTACCTAACCCAGTTTGGTATGTGTCTGTGAAGACTTCACAGAAGAGATGGCACCTTTGCCAAAATTTTCAAGTGTGAATAAAACATGTAAGCTAAGGAGACAGGAGGAGGAAGAAGCCTGAGGTAAAATAAAGCATGGTCCATTTAGAAAATTAACCAACATGCTCCAAATCAACCAATGGATTATAGAAGAAATCAAAAATGAAATAAAAAATATCTCGAGACGAACCAAAATGAAACGAAACGTACCAGAACTTATAGGATGCAGCAAAAATAATTCTAAGAGGGAAGTTTATAGTTTAACACCTTCATTTTAAAAAGAAGAAAAATCTCAAATAAGCAACCTAATTTCAAATCTCAAAGAACTATAAGGAGAACAACAAACTAAGCCCATAGTTAGTAGAAAGGAAAGAAATAACAAAGAGCAGAAATAAATTAAACAGAGTTAAGACATCAGAAAAGATCAACAAAACTAAGAGTTGGTTTTGTGAAAATATAAACAAAACTGATAAAACTTTAGCTAGAATAACTAAGAAAAAGAGAAGATGCTACTTAAATAAAATTAAAAAATGAAAGAGGAGACATTACAACTAATACCACAGAAATAAAAAGGATCAAAAGAGAATATTATGAACAATTATATGCCAGAAAATTGGGTAACCTAGAAGAAACAAATTCCTAGTAACATACAATATACCAAAATTGAATTATGAAGAAATATAAAATCTGAACAGAATAATAATGAGTAAAGAGATTGAATCAGTAATCAAAATCTGTCAAGAAACAAAAGTCCAGGACCAGATGCATTAAGTTATGAATTCTACATAACATTTAAAGGAGAATTAATACCAATCTTCCTTAAACTGTTCCCAAAAATTTAAGGCTAGAGAACACTTCCAAACTCATTTTACAAGGCCAGCCTTACAATCATGCCAAAGCCATACAAGGACACTACAAGAAAAGGAAACTATAGGCCAATATACCTGATGAACATAGATGCAAAAATCCTCCACAAAAATGCTATCAGACTGAATTCAACAGCATATTAAAAGGATTATACACCATGGTGTATCAAGTGAGATTACTCCCAGTGATGCAAGAATGGCTCAACGTATGCAAATCAGTAAATGTGATACACCATATTAACAGAATGAAGGATAAAAATCACATGATTATCTTTAAAGATGCAGAAAAATCACTTGACAAAATTCAAAGCCCTTTTATAATAAAAACTCTTACATTAGGTATAGAAGAAATGTACCTCAAAACAATAAAGGCCATATATGACAAGCCCACAGCTAACATCATACTCAATGATGAAAAGCAGAAAGCTCTTCTTCTACAGTCAAGAACAAGGCCAGGGTGATCACTTTCTCCATTTCTATTGAACATAGTACTGGAAGTCCTAGCCAGAACAATTAGAAAAGAAAAAGAAATTTTAAAAAAGAAAGTAAAATTGTCTCTGTTTGAAGATGACATAATCTATATATAGTAAACTTTAAAGATTCCCCTAGAAAACTATTAAACTAATAAATGAATTCAGGGAACTTCCCTAGTGGTCCAGTGGTAAAGAATCCACCTTCCAATGCAGGGGACATGGGTTTGATCCCTAGTCAGGGAACTAAATCCCACATGCCACAGGGCAACTAAGCCCATGCACCACAACTACTGAGCTCACGCACCTCAAGGAGAGATCCCGCGTGCCACAAACTACAGAGCCCATGTGCTCTGGAGCCCATGCACCACAACTACAGAGCCCACGCACCCTGGAGCCCGTGCATCACAGCTACAGAGAGAAAACCTGCACACCACAACTAGAGAGAAGCCCACACACCGCAATGAAGAGCCCGCGCACTGCAATGGAAGCAACGGAAGATCCTGCATGCCTCAATGAAGATCCCACGTGCTGCAACTAAGACCCGACGCGGCCAAAAAATAAATAAAAAAGGAAAGAAAAAGAAGAAAAATGAATTTAGTAAAGTTTCAGAACACAAAATAAAAATACAAAAATCAATAACATTTCTATACACTAACAACAAACTACCCAAAAAAGAAATTAAGAAAACAATTCTATTTACAATAGCATCAAAAAGAATAAAATACTCAGGAATAAATTTAACCAAGGAAGTGAAAGATCTGTACACTGAAACTATGAAGCATTGATGAAAGAAATTGGAAAAGACACAAATAAATGGAAAAGATATTCTGGATATTCTGTGTTCATGGATTGGAAGAATTAATATTATATATATATAATGGAATATTATTCAGCCTTAAATAAGAAGGAAATCCTACTGCCTGAAACAATATGGATTAACCTGGAGGGCATTATACTAAGTGAAATAAGCAAATATCACAGGATCTCAATTATATGTGAAATCTTGAATAAAGTCAAACTCACAGTAACAGAGAATAGAATAGTGATTACTAGAGGCTAGGGGGTCTCAAATGGGAGATATTGATCAAAGTGTACTTTCAGTTATAAGATGAATAAGTTCTGGAGATATGGCTAATAATAATGTATATTTGAAATTTGCTAAGAGATTAGATCTCAAAGGCTCTCAGCACACAAAATAATGACAGTTATGTGAGGTGATAGATATATTAATTAGCCTGATTCTGGTGATTATTTTACAATGTATACATATACCAAAACATTACATTGTATGCCTTAAATATGTACAATTTTTATTTGTTAATAATACTTCAATAAAGCCAGGAAAATAAGTAAATTCTGTAAAATGGAAAAAGAAAAAGACATATACAAGACAGGCTTTATTAAAATCCACGTCACAAAGCCAAAATTCATTCTCAGCAACGGGTTATCTCTACTGGTGGCTTAGGTCCATTCTAGCCTGGCACCCCAAGGTGGCCTTGGCCTGCAAAGGTGAAAAGTCAGAGTTTTAGCTGATGTTGTAAATACAATTTCTACTCCCACTGAGACAAGTGCTATAGATTGAACGTGTCCCCCCAAAATTCATATGTTGAAGCCTAATCCCCACTGTGACAGTATTAGAGATGGAGCCTCTGGGAAATAATTAGGTCACGAGGATGGAGCCCTCATGAATACTATTAGTGCCCTTATAAGAAGAAACATGAGAGAGCTTGCTTCCTCTCTCTCTGCTCTCTGCCATGTGAGGATATCAGAAGAAGACAGCCATCTGCAAACCAGGAAGTAGGTCCTCACCAAACACTGGATGTGCCAACAACTTCATCTTGGACTTTCCAGCCTCCAGAACAAACTTGTCTCAGTGGGAGTAGAAAAAGAAATGTCTATTGTTTAAATGACCCAGTGTATGCTATTTCCTCAGCTATAGCAAGAGGTTGATATCCATAACTACCACTGGGAAAGAAAAAGCTCACAGTGACTTTTAGGAGGGTCTCCTTTTTCTGCAAATATAGAAGTCCTAAGGAAAGATGATTTCATTTATAGAGTTTCCACCTCTGCAGTCAGTGCCTTGAGATTTCTCTCCTAGGAATCCAATGTCTACATGCTAAAGGAATATATCTGATACATTTATTCAGACTAAGATTTTAGTGATAGACTTTTATAGAGTTTTAAAAGACTGTCAAGGATGGGGAAGGGCCAGTGCTTAACTTTAAAAAAAATGAATCTTTTTGGAGAACAGGTAAAGATGTTGTGAGGGATACCTCAAATCATACCTCTAAGGCACCAGACTGCAAGTCCTATGGGCAAAGCTGTCCCTTAGAACAGGAATCACCACAAATCTAAAGGAAAGGAAACCTTCAGATGACATACTCAATACCCTGAGTTAAAAATCTTTCCAGAATGGTGGAATGAACCTTAACATTATGATTAGTGAACACCAAAGGTGAACTGTCCATTCAGCAGAAGTTATTAACCAAATGCATGCACCAGAATCACCTGGGGTGCCTTTGCAAATCCATGTATGTTGATGGGCCAATTACACTTATTCACTGTTGATTATACAACCATGCTGAAGAGTGTAGATTATTGGATATTAACCTAGATGAAAGTCACTAGTTCTGTGCCATAAAAGTTTGCAGTTGTTTCTGCCATAATCACTATTAATATGCTCTGATGAAGGCTTAGATCCTCAGGTTTCCCTGAATAGTGTCCAATTCTACTTTCTCTGGATGTAATTAGCAGCAATAGTTCTTAATATAACATACATATCACAATTAACTGTGATGAGTTTTTAGAATGTACATGCCCAGGGATTCTAAGTTGGTAGCAATAATATTTTTTAAACTCCATCAATGATTCTAATGTACCCCTCCCAACTGAAATTAAGTGCATTATCACAGAATTTCGCATGTATTCTTTATTTTATCAAGCATTACCAGGAACCTATTCCATTCCACACACTGCGAGTCCGTGGAGACACCAAATTCAGTAAGAGAAAAAAATCTGCCATTGAGGAACTCACATGACTAGGAATGGAAGACAGATATAAAAACAGATAAATAACAATACAGAGTACAAGCAATTTAAACAAAATCCTATAGGATCCCAGAGTTAAGAATTATCAATTTACAATAAGGGAGCTAAGAAAGACTTCATATAAGATAAAATTTTAACTGGTTTCTTGAGGAATGAGGCAGAGGATAAAACGTTATGTATGTAAGGGCAATGAGATGTGATCGAACATGGTATATTTGGGACAGAGCGAGAAGTCTGATATGGGTGAAACCAAGAAAGTGGAGATATGTAAAAAGACTGGAGATAAAAGTTGGGACCATATTATTATATAAAGAGCCTTGTATGGAATCCTAAAGATTTTAGAATTTGTTCTGTAGGTTGGTCATTCCTTGGCTAGCTGCAAAGTAATTACAAAGAGTCTGAAAATTCATATGTACATACGAATTTTTTAAATAAACAATTACTAAAGGCACAATAGAGGTTTTTAAGAAGTGAAGTGAGATGAGTAGATTTCTTTTTAAAAATACATTTTGAAGCAATGTGGACAGCAAACAGAAGTGGAAAGACAGGAAGCAGGGGGAAATATAGAAGGCAATTTTAAATCTAACTGAAAGATAATGATGACTAGGCTAAGGTGAAAGAGAGTGTTACATATAGATCATGGAAAAGTACTCAGGGACTACATCATAAAGAGCCCTGTATGACATGCTAAGAGTCTATATGCTATCCTTGAAGTACTGAGGAGCCAGTGAAAGTTTTTGATTGTTTGTTTATATGTTCAGCGACTGAAATAAAAATGTACAACCTAAAAGTTGAGAATTATGTTTTATTTGGCAGACATACTGAGCACTTAAGTCCAGGAGACAGCCTCTCAGAGAGCTCTAAGGGACTGTTCCGAGGAGGTAAGGGAGGAGCCAGGATATGTAGGAGTTTCTGCAAAACAAAAAACCAAACAAAAAACAGGTACTTGAACATCAAAAGATTACTGCTAATTAAAGAAAAAAAAAAAAAAAACAGACTTCTTAGCTCTTTTCTCTGTATGGGAAGATGCAAGAGTCTGGGCTCATTTAAATCATTCCTTTGGTATGCATCTTAGCTATCTAGGGCCAGTATCCTGTTTCTCTCCATCCTAAATGCCCTCAGGGTGCACAGTCTGCTGGCTTCAGTGGCTGATGGCTTGATGGCCAACATCTTTCGTTTACTGATGTAACAGGCGACATTCTTTGCCTACGTGTTTAAAGGACAAGGGGAGGGGGAGAAGGCAGAAAGAGGTTCCTTTTGAAAGAGTACAAAAAAACAGCAATTATGTGTATTCCTACCACTCAGATTTACTCTTAATATTTTGTCCTCTTTGCTTTCAGTGTTTGTTCCTATATATAAACTTATTTTGTAAAGTCACACAAGCAATACATGAACACAACTGTCCAATAAAAATCACAATGCTAGAGCTAAAAAATATCTTTAATCTACCTTTTACACCCTACTCCTTGGATGTAAATATTTTTCTAAATTTAGTAGGAATCCTTCAAGTCTTTTTTAAATATAATTTTAATTACTAATATGTGTATCCTTAGAAAATCTATGGTATTAATTTTTGTGGTTTTAAAAATTATGTACATGATATCATACTTTACGAATCATTCTGGACTTGCTTTAACAATGTTTTGTAGATATATTCATATCAATTGATAAAAGCCTACTTCATTCATTTCAATTTCTGGAACAATAACACACTGTATGGATATAGTGCAATGCATTTATTTCTTCCCCTACTGATGGATATTCAGGATTTTTACAATTTTCCCTTTATAACATCATGTAATGAACATCTTTTTAAATGTGTCTTTGAAAACCACGAAGACTGTTTCTTAAGGGAATATACCTAGAGATTAAATTATATGTTAAGTACACAGTCATTATTCCATTTTAATGGATAATACCAAATTTCCCTACAAAGCAGCAATAGCAAATTTATCAATTTGCACTTCTACTAGAAGTGTGTGTATATATATATATATATATATATATATATATATATATATATAGTAGCAATTTTCCCAGGACTTGTCAAATCTTGATATAGCAAGACTTTTAATTTTTTTTAATTTCACCTACAAAATTATGGTATTTTTATTTGCATATGCCTACTTACTGGTTTGTTTTTATGTGCAACAGGATAATATATTGAGATAATTAAAAGTCTGTTACACTCTAGCCCTTCCTCTTGTATCAATAACTTTATATTCCACCAAATAGGCAGCAGCTGAAAGCTGGAGGGCCAATACAAAATTGTAACAAAGAGTCAAATTTTGAGCTTCTGCTACTCTATGTAGATGTTTATAAATCTATAATAAAAAGAAATATCAGAAAGTCAAACTCCTTTTTTTATTTATAAATACCATGTTTTGTTGAGAAAGAAATGACTCTTCGTGGAATTCCAAAAGATAAATTTTGGACATTAAAAATCTGGAGGACACAGAATCTAGCATTTATGTCATAAACCATAGAGCCCAAGACAACAAAGACATAGTTTTCTCCTTGCCTACCCTAAGGAGATAAAAGTCCAATCAGATATCAAGAGGAAGAAATTCAAAGAAAACATGACTACAGCTTAGAACCTGACTTCATGAATAAAGGACCACGTTTTACCCCTCAGCTGATCTGGAAGTAGAGCTGAAGGGGATCAGGTATAGAGAGGGAAAAAGAAAGGAAACTCTACTAACATTTTCACTTATCAAAACTTATTATATTATAGTAATTATAGTAATTAAATTGATATTGTATCAGAAGTAAACACAGGTTTTTTTTTAAGTTCTTTTCTATCCCAAATATAGTGTTATTTCTTTTTTTAAAATAAATTTATTTTATTTATTTATTTTTGGCTGTGTTTTGTCCTCCTTGCTGCATGCAGGCTTTCTCTAGTCGCGGCAAGCGGGGGCTACTCTTTGTTGCGGTGTGCGGGCTTCTCATTGCAGTGGCGTCCCTTGTTGTGGAGCATAGGCTCTAGGTGCTCAGGCTTCAGTAGTTGTGGCTCATGGACTCTAGAGCACAGGCTCAGTAGTTGTGGTGCACGGGCTTAGTAGCTCCACGGCATGTGGGATCTTCCCGGACCAGGGCTCGAGTGCTCAAACCCGTGTTGCCTGCATTGGCAGGTGGATTCTTAACCACTGTGCCACCAGGGAAGTCCAAACACACAGATTTTTAAATTAACAGTCTAGAAACTGTCACATGGAACTAAGGATATACAGTGTTGACACTAATACTTATTTAGAGGAAAAGGACTATTCTATAAGCAGTATTTAAATCACTGATTTCAGATGGAAACATGTGATTCTGTCCCTCTTATCAAACATACAAACACACACACACACACAAACACGCACAATTCCAGATATATTAAAGTCTTATACATGGGGAAAACAAAAAACAACACTTTAAAATATTGGTCTTCTTCAGGATTCTGTTCTTTGATTTCTTTGTACTCTATATAGAACCCATGTATAAGCAGAAGGCAATGATCCAGAAAAGGGGGTTAAAAAGGAATTAATAGAGATAAAGAGAAAGTTTGCCCATGAAGCCCAGAGAAGAGCTTCTAAAAGAGGGAAATTGTGTAATAGAATAAAATAAACAGAAAATACTCAACACAACCCTTGAGCTATGTATGCCTCACAGCTTTAAATATATGTGTCTTTTATAAATTTTAAATGTTTGATTCATAAAAGGTACTAGGTGGAAGCATAAGCTGAACAATGTTAGTAAAATATTAACTCACACAACTAGGAACATCCTGGGTCATAGTAAGTTCTCTATAGATTCAATGATAGGCCAAAACAGGATTTTATGCCTAGTGGGTGTGCTAGAACAGAGCACAGCAGGTAATAATATGACAGAGAAAAGTGTGACAAAACAAAGAACTGTGAAGGTATGAGAAAAGGTCATAGATATATAGGAAATATACTTAACATATAGATGATTGTATTCCCTGAAGAACAGACCAGAATGAAGTGATGAAAAATCAATAAAAATATATAATAGAAAATGAAACATTCTTGTGTTAAAAGAATTGAATGTTCATTTATAAGTGCTCATCTAGCAAGCAAAATAAATGAAAAGACATCTACCTAGTAAAACTCAGTTTAAAAGTGTTAAGAGAACTGTGGGAAATAATCCAGCATAGAAACATAGACATTATGGCTGTCCTAGAAAGACAGGAGAAAGAGAAGAAGCAGAAAGAATATTTGAAGAAATAATGGCTGAAAACTTCCTAAATTTGATAAAAGACATGAATCTACAAAACCAAGAAGCTCTATGAACTCCACAAATGACAAAGGCAAAAACATCCATAGTGAATACATAGAAAATCCTAAAGACACCACCAGAAAACTACTAGAGCTCAACTATGAATTTAGTAAAGTTGCAGGATACAAAATTAATATACAGAAATATGTTGCATTTCTATACACTAACAATGAAATATCAGAAAGAGAAATTAAGGAAACAATCCCACTTACTATTGCATCAAAAAGAATAAAATACCTAGAAATAAACCTGCCTAAGGAGGTAAAAAACCTGTATGCTAAAAACTATAAGACACTGATGAAAGAAATTGAAGATGACACAACAGATGGAAAGATATACCGTGTTCTTCAATTGGAAGAATTAATACTGTTAAAGTGAGCATATTACCCAAGGCAATCTACAAACTCAATACAATCCCTATCAAAATACCAATGGCATTTTTCACAGAACTAAAACAAATAATTTTAAAGTTTGTATGGAAACACAAAAGATCCCGAATAGCCAAAGCAATCTTGAGAAAGAACAGAGCTGGAGGAATCATGACCCCTGACTTCAGACTATACTTCAAAGCTATGGTAATCAAAACAGTATGGTGGGACTTCTCTGGTGGGGCAGTGGATAAGACTCCATACTCCCAATTCAGGGGGCCCGGCTTCAATCCCTGGTAAGGGAACTAGATCTCACATGCATGCGGCAACTAACAGTTTGCAGGCTACAACTAAGGAGCCCGGGAGCCGCAACTAAGGAGCCCGCAACTAAGGAGCCCACATGCTGCAACTAAGACCGAGTGCAACCAAATAAATAAATAAATATTAAAAAAAAAAACACAACACTACGGCACTGGCATAAAAACACACACATGGATCAATAGAACAGGACAGAAAGCCCAGAAAGAAACTCAAGCATTTATGGTCAATCAATCAACAACAAAGAGATTGTTGGTGAGACTAGACAGACGTGAAAATATACAATAGAGAAAAGACAGTCTCTTCAATAAGTGGTGCTGGGAAAACTGGACAGCTACACCTAAAAAAAGGAAATTAGAACATTCCCTAACACCATATACAAAAATAAAATCAAACGGACTATACATCTAAATGTAAGACCGGAAACCACAAAATTTCTTGAAGAAAACATAGGCAGAACACTCTGACATAAAGTGGAGCAATATTTTTTCGATCTGTCTCCTAAAGCAAAGGAAATAAAGGCAAAAACAAACAAATGGGTCCTAATTAAACTCTAAAGCTTTTGCACAGCAAAGGAAACCATTGACACAATGAAAAGACAAACTACTGAGTGGGAGAAAATATTTGCAAATGATATGACTGATAAGGGATTAATATCCAAAATACACAAACAGCCCATACAACTCAACATCACAAAAACAAAAAACCTGATTAAAAAATCAGCAGAAGACCTGAATAGACATTCTTCCAAAGAGGAAATGCAGATGGCTAACAGGCACATGAAAAGATGCTCAACATCACTAATCGTCAGAAAAATGCAAATCAAAACCATGAAATATCACCTCACACCTGAAAGAATGGCTATCATCAAAAAGAACACACAGAGCATGGGGTCAGGCTACGCCCTTCCAGACCTTGCCTGCTTGCCAACAGATGCAGTCCAGTAGCCGGAGAAGCTGGGGCCCCGCAGGAACCGAATCGGCAGCTGGCAGCAGACCCTCTCCAGAAACAAGTCTATCAAGAGATTATGTATTCTGTCCAGTCAATGCCATGGATAAGCATCCCCACGATCTCAGGGTTCCTGCTAGAGGTGAGAGGTTACAGCAAACTATATGACAGCATAGAGGAGTTTCCATACGTATTCCTGAGGGAACAAGAATCTTATTGATCTTTAAAGAACCAACTTCTGCAGAGGGCAGACAGCAGAAGCAAGAAATACAATCCTGCAGCCTGTGGAACAAAAAACACATTCACAGAAAGACAGACAAGATGAAAATGTAGAGGGCTATGTACCAGATGAAGGAACAAGATAAAACCGAACAGAAAGAGCTAAATGAAGTGGAGCTAGGTAACGTTCCAGAAAAAGAATTCAGAATAAGGATAGTGAAGATGATCCAGGACCTCGGGAAAGAATGGAGGCAAAGATCAAGAAGATGCAAGAAATGTTTAAGAAAGACCTAGAAGAATTAAACAACAAACAAACAGAGATGAACAACACAATGACTGAAATGAAAACTACACTATGCACCCAACATAGGAGCACCTCAATACATAAGGCAACTGCTAACAGCTATAAGAGAGGAAATCGACAAAACACAATAATAGTGGGGGACTTTAACACCTCACATAGACGAACGGACAGATCATCCAAAATGAAAATAAATAAGGAAAGAGAAGCTTTAAATGACACAACAGACCAGATAGATTTAATTGATATGTATAGAATATTCCTGGAGAAGAGAGAGAGAAAGGACCCGAGAAAATATTTGAAGACATTATAGTCGAAAACTTCCTTAACATGGGAAAGGAAATAGCCGCCCAAGTCCAGGAAGTGCAGAGAATCCCATACAGGATAAAACCCAAGGAGAAACACGCCGAGACACATAGTATTCAAAGTGGCAAAAATTAAAGACAAACAAAAAAATTATTTAAAGCAGCAAGGGAAAAATGACAAAAAACGTACACGGGAACTCCCATAAGGTTAGCAGCTGATTTCTCAGCAGAAACTCTACAAGTCAGAAGGGAGTGGCATGATATACTTAAAGTGATGAAAGGGAAGAACCTAGGTAGATTACTCTACCTAGCAAGGATCTCATTCAGATTTGATGGAGAAATCAAAAGCTTTACAGACAAGCAAAAGCTAAGAGAATTCAGCACCACCAAACCAGCTCTACAACAAATGCTAAAGGAACTTCTCTAAGTGGGAAGAGAAGAAAAGGACCTACAAAAACAAACCCAAAACACTTAAGAAAATGGTCATAGGAACATAAATATCAATACTTACCCTAAATGGGGATGGATTAAATGCACAAACCAAAAGACACAGGCTTGCTGAATGGATACAAAAACAAGACCCATATACATGCTGTCTATAAGACACCCACTTCAGACCTAGGGACACATTCAGACTGAAAGTGAGGGGATGGAAAAAGATATTCCATGCAAAGGAAATCAAAAGAAAGCTGGAGTAGCAATACTCCTATCAGATAAAATAGACTTTAAAATAAAGAATGTTACAAGAGACAAGGAAGGATACTACATACTGATCAGGGGATCAATCCAAGAAGAAGATATAATAATTATAAATATATATGCACCCAACATAGGAGCACCTCAATACATAAGGCAACTGCTAACAGCTATAAGAGAGGAAATCGACAAAACACAATAATAGTGGGGGACTTTAACACCTCACATAGACGAACGGACAGATCATCCAAAATGAAAATAAATAAGGAAAGAGAAGCTTTAAATGACACAACAGACCAGATAGATTTAATTGATATGTATAGAATATTCCTTCCAAAAACAGCAGATTACACTTTCTTCTCAAGTGCACACGGAACATTCTCCAGGAGAGACCATATCTTGGGTCACAGATCAAGCCTCAGTAAATTTAAGAAAATTGACATCATATCAAGCATCTTTTCTGACCACAATGCTATGAGATTAGAAATGAATTACAGGGGAAAAAGGTAAAAAACACAAAAACATGGAGGCTAAACAATACGTTACTAAATAACCAAGAGATCACTGAAGAAAACAAAGAGGAAATCAAAAGATATCTAGAGACACATCACAATGAAAACACGATGATCCAAAACCTATGGGATGCAGCAAAAGCAGTTCTAAGAGGGAAGTTTATAGCTGTAAAAGCCTACCTCAAGAAACAAGAAAAATCTCAAATAAACATCCTAACCGTACACCTAAAGGAACTAGAGAAAGAAGAACAAACAAAACACAAAGTTAGCAGAGGAAATAAATCATAAAGATCAGAGCAGAAATAAATGAAATAGAATAAAAAAAAACAATAACAAAGATCAATAAAACTAAACGCTGGTTCTTTGAGAAGATAAACAAA
>NC_041234.1:90135474-90136926 GCF_002837175.3 Physeter macrocephalus | reverse complement strand
CATCTCAATAGATGCAGAAAAAGCTCTTGACAAAATTCAACACCCATTTATGGTAAAAACTCTCCAGAAAGGGGGCAGCAAAAGCAGTTCTAAGAGGGAAGTTTATAGCTGTAAAAGCCTACCTCAAGAAACAAGAAAAATCTCAAATAAACATCCTAACCGTACACCTAAAGGAACTAGAGAAAGAAGAACAAACAAAACACAAAGTTAGCAGAGGAAAGAAATCATAAAGATCAGAGCAGAAATAAATGAAACAACCAAGACTACTCTATCTGGCAAGGATCTCATTCAGATTTGATGGAGAAATCAAAAGCTTTACAGACAAGCAAAAGCTAAGAGAATTCAGCACCACCAAACCAGCTCTACAACAAATGCTAAAGGAACTTCTCTAAGTGGGAAGAGAAGAAAAGGACCTACAAAAACAAACCCAAAACACTTAAGAAAATGGTCATAGGAACATAAATATCAATAATTACCCTAAACGGGGATGGATTAAATGCACAAACCAAAAGACACAGGCTTGCTGAATGGATACAAAAACAAGACCCATATATATGCTGTCTACAAGACACCCACTTCAGACCTAGGGACACATACAGACTGAAAGTGAGGGGATGGAACAAGATATTCCATGCAAATGGAAATCAAAACAAAGCTGAAGTAGCAATATTCATATCAGATAAAATAGACTTTAAAATAAAGAATGTTACAAGAGACAAGGAAGAACACTACATACTGATCAGGGGATCAGTCCAAGAAGAAGATATAATAATTATAAATATATATGCACCCAACATAGGAGCACCTCAATACATAAGGCAACTGCTAACAGCTATAAGAGAGGAAATCGACAAAACACAATAATAGTGGGGGACTTTAACACCTCACATAGACGAACGGACAGATCATCCAAAATGAAAATAAATAAGGAAAGAGAAGCTTTAAATGACACAACAGACCAGATAGATTTAATTGATATGTATAGAATATTCCTTCCAAAAACAGCAGATTACACTTTCTTCTCAAGTGCACACGGAACATTCTCCAGGAGAGACCATATCTTGGGTCACAGATCAAGCCTCAGTAAATTTAAGAAAATTGACATCATATCAAGCATCTTTTCTGACCACAATGCTATGAGATTAGAAATGAATTACAGGGGAAAAAGGTAAAAAACACAAAAACATGGAGGCTAAACAATACGTTACTAAATAACCAAGAGATCACTGAAGAAAACAAAGAGGAAATCAAAAGATATCTAGAGACACATCACAATGAAAACACGATGATCCAAAACCTATGGGATGCAGCAAAAGCAGTTCTAAGAGGGAAGTTTATAGCTGTAAAAGCCTACCTCAAGAAACAAGAAAAATCTCAAATAAACATCCTAACCGTACACCTAAAGGAACTAGAGAAAGAAGAACAAACAAAACACAAAGTTAGCAGAGGAAA
>NC_041234.1:90111654-90135097 GCF_002837175.3 Physeter macrocephalus | reverse complement strand
GTAGGGTGGATAGCTAGTGGGAAGCAGCCGCATGGCACAGGGAGATCAGCTCAGTGCTTTGTGACCACCTAGAGGGGTGGGATAGGGAGGTTGGGAGGGAGGGAGATGCAAGAGGGAAGAGATATGGGAACATATGTATATGTATAACTGATTCACTTTGTTGTAAAGCAGAAACTAACACACCATTGTAAAACAGTTATACTCCAATAAAGATGTTTTAAAAAAATAGCTGTTATTAATATTCATTAATAAAATACTAATAGTTAACATTAAAAAAAAAAAAAAGGACACATGCACCGCAATGTTCATTGCAGCACTATTTACAATAGCCAGGTCATGGAAGCAACCTAAATGCCCATTGACAGACTAATGGATAAAGAAGATATGGTACATATATACAATGGAATATTACTCAGCCATAAAAAGGAACAGTATTGGGTCATTTGTTGAGATGTGGATGGATCTAGAGACCGTCATACAGAGTGAAGTAAGTCAGAAAGAGAAAAACAAATATTGTATATTATCGCATATACGTGGAACCCAGAAAAATGGTACAGATGAACTGGTCTGCAGGGAAGAAATTGAGATACAGATGTAGAGAACAAACGTATGGACACCAAGCGGGGAAAGCAGTGCGGGGGCGGGGGTCGGGGGGTGATGAATTTGGCGATTGGGATTGATGTGTATAAAACTGATGACTAATAAGAACCTGCTGTTTAAAAAAAAAAAAGAACCAAAAAAAAAGAACACAAATAACAAACGCTGGTGAGGATTTGGAGAAAAGGAACCCTCGTACACTGTGTGTGGGAACGTGAATTGGTACAGGCACTGTAGAAAACAGTATGGAGGTTTCTCAAAAAATTAAAAATAGAACTACCATATGACCCAGCAATTCCACTTCTGGGTATATATCTGAAAAAAATGAAAACACTAATTTGAAAAGGTATATATACCCCAATGCTCATAGCCGCATTATTTATAATTGCCAAGACATGGAAGCACCCTATGTGCCCATAACAGATGAGTAGATAAAAGAAGATGTGGTATATATATACAGTGGAATACTACTCAGCCATAAAAAAGAATGAAATTTTGCCATTTTCAACAACATGAATACACTTGGAGGGTATTATGCTAAGTGAAATCAGTCAGACAGAGAAAGATAAATACTGTATGATGTCACTTAAGTGTGGAAAATAAAAAAGACAACAAACTAGTGAATATAACAAAACAGAAACAGACTCACAGTTATAGAGAACAAACTAGTGGTTACCAGTGGAGAGATGGAAGCAGGGAGGGACAACATAGGGTTAGGGAATTAAGAGTAGAAACTATTATGTATAAAATAAGCTACAAGAATATATTGTACTACACAGAGAATATAGCCAATATTTTATAAAAACTGTAAATGAGGTATAACCTTTAAAATTGTGAATCACTGTATCGTACACCTGTAACTTATATCAACTATACTTCAATTTTTTTTAAAAAAAAGATCCATAATGATACACATTATATCCAAACTGTAAAGACAAAGACAAAGAGAATCCTGAAAAGTGGCAAGAGATAAGTGACTCATCATACAAAAGGAATTCTCAATGACATGATCAGCAGATTTCTCAGCAGCATCCATGGAAGCCAGAAAGCAGTGGAATGACATATATAAAATGATGAAAAAAGTTGTCAAAAAAAGATTTCTATAACTAGCAAAACTATCCTTCAACATATATACACTACCAAATGTAAAACAGATAGCTAGTGGGAAGCAGCCGCATAGCACAGGGAGATTCAGCTCAGTGCTTTGTGACCACCTAGAGGGGTGGGATAGGGAGGGCGGGAGGGAGGGAGACACAAGAGGGAGGAGATATGGGGATATATGTATATGTATAGCTGATTCACTTTGTTATACAGCAGCAACTAACACAACTTTGTAAAGCAATTATACTCGAATAAAGATGTTTAAAAAAAAAACTATCCTTCAAAAAAAAGGAGAAATTAAGACATTCCTAGATAAAAACTGAGAGAGCACATTGCTACTACACATGCCCTATAAAAAATACAAAAGAGATTCCTTCAGGTGGAAATGAAAGGAATCTAGATGGTAATGTGAGGCCATGTGGAAAAATAAAGAACACTGGTAAAGGTAAGTAGTATGTAAATACAAAAGCTAGTACTATAGTATGCTTGTAACTCCTCTTTTTTACCCTGTATGATTTAAAAGAAAAATGAGTAACATAATCATTACAGATCAATGTTATTGGACACATGATGTATAAAAATGTACTGTATGAGCAAAATGGTGGCATAGGAATTTCTACCTCTCAACATACCACTCACCCTCCAAGAAATATCAATTTGAACAACTATCTGTGCATAAAAATACCTTCACAAGAGCAAAAGATTTCAGGTGAGAGATTATAGCACCTGAGCAAAACACAGAAATAAAAAGGGACATATTGAGAAGCATAGGAAAGATAGAGTCACACTACCCCCATTACCCTCCCCCAAGCCTGGGCAGTCCAGAGTGGAGAGACACTTTCTCTATGGGAAAAGCACAGTAACATGAAACCTGACATTAAGAACCACAGATCGTAGAGTGAGCCCACACCAGCACCAGACCAATTCCCACAGCCCTATGTGGCTGCCTGTGGGCTCACACGAACCTAGGTCCCCAATCACCCTCCAGCAAGCCCAAGCAGTGTCCTAAGCACCAGGCTTCTGGCGGGCTCACATGAACCCAGACTCTGGCTTACCCTAGCACCTACCTACTCCAGCAACCCCAGGCACCTCCCACACCCCAGGCAGCTGATGTGCTGACATGACAAGGCCTCCTGTGGGCTCCCAGAACCTCAGGCCCCTGTCTCACTCCACATCTGCCAACTCTAGGAGCTGTAGGCAGCTCCACTGACACTAGGCTCCTGGCGAGCTCCAGTGACCCCCAAGCTTCCAGCTCACCCCAGCACCCACCGGCTCCATTGGCCCCAGCTTCCACAGCACCAGGATTTTGGTAGGCTCCTGAGAACAGAGGCTCCTATCTCATCCCAGTGCCTGCCCACTCCAGCAGCCCCAGGTGGTATCTTTAACAACAGGCTGCCAGTGGGTTCCTGTGAATCCACGCCTCCAGCTCACCACAATGCCTGCCAGCTCCCATGAACCCAGGTGGCTTCCACAGCACCAGACTTCCATCATGCTCCCAAGAATCCAAGCATCTATCTTACCCTAGTACCTGACCACTCCAGCAGCCCCAGGAGGCTCCTGCAACCCCAGGCAATTCCAGTAGTACCAGGTTCCAGGTGGGCTCCCTCAAATCCAGGTCCCTGGGTCACCTGAGCTCCTCCCACTCCAATGGCCGCAGGCAGCTCCCACAGCTCCAGGCAACTTTCTTGGATCCAAGCTCTCAGAGAACCCCTGCAAACCCAAACGCCCAGCACACCCAGGCACTGGCCAGCTCTAACAACCCCGGTGGCTCAGTGACCCCAGGTAGCTTCTGTGGCTCCATTCTCTTGGATGGCTATAATCAAAAATATATAAAATAACAAGTGTTGACAGGATGTAGAGAAAATGGAAACATTGTACAACTCTGGTAGGAATGTAAAGTAATGCAGCCACTGTGGAAAACAGTGTGATGGTTTCTCAAAGAGTTCAGTTACCATATGACTTAGCAATTCCACCCCTAAATATATACCCAAATCAATTAAAAATATGTATTAAAACAAATCCTTACACACAAATGTTCATAGCAGCACTACTCATAATAGCCAAAATGTAGAAACAACCCAAATGTCCATCAATGGATGTACAGATAAACAAAAATGTGGTAGATACATACTATGTAATATTATTCAGTAATAAAAAGGAACTATGTACCAATACATGCCATAATGTAGATGAACCTTGAATGCATTATGTGAGGTTAAAGAAGCCAGACACAATGGATCTCATTTTGTATTATTTCATCTGTATGTAACATACAGAATAGATAATCCCAAAGAGGCAGAAAGTGGGTTAGCAGTTGCCAGTGATGGCTGGGAGGATGGGGGAATGGGGAGTGACTGCTTAATTGGTATAGAGTTTGTCTCTTTGGGTGACGAAAATATTTTGGAACTTGATAAAGATGGTGGTTGCACATTTTCAGTGAACAAAATGCCACATAATTGTATACATTTTAAATGTTTAATTTCATGTTATGTGAATTGCACCTCAAAAAATTTTTTGAAATGACATTGAAACAAATATCAATAGAAGGAAAGATGGAACTTTGGGTCTTATCCTGCTAAAACAAACAAACAAGATCAATATTCTCCAGCAGACTTTAACAGGTTGATACAGTGTCAAAACATAATGTTAAAACTTTCCAGAATGCAATCCAAAATAATGTAATATACAACAAAAGGGGAGTAGAAGATGTGATCAATTCTCAAGGGAAAAGGCTATGTAAAGAAGCCAAGACACAGATTACTCATGATGTAATTAACGAAGACTTCATATCAGCTATTATAAGCATTCTCCATGACATAAATGTGAACATTCTTGAAATCAATGAAAAATAAATAAATAAAACTTCTCAGCAGAGAAATAAAAACTATAAAAATAAACTGAAATTTTAGAATAGTAAAATACAATCTTTGAAATAAAATTTCACTACATGAGTTCAATAGCATAGTGAAGATGACAGAGGGAAAAGTAGGTGAACATGAAAATATATCCATAAAATTTATCCTATCTGGAGAACACAGAGAAAGACAATTGAAAAAATGGAGAGAGCTTCAGACCTATGGGACAATAACAAAATGTCCAACATTCATGTCATTGGATTCCCAGAAAGAGAAGAGAAAAAGAATGGTACAGAAGAAATATTTGAAGAAATCATGTCTGAAAACTTCCCACACTTTTTTGAAGACATAAATTACAGATTTGAGAAGTTTAATGAACCTCAAAAAGGATAAACTCCAAAGAAAGAAGTTCCTTACATATAATAATCAAATTTCTGGAACCAAAATTAATTTTTAAAAAGCACTGAAAGCAGCCAGAGAAAAATTAAACATTACATATATGGAAATGAGGATTTGAGTTACTGTGGACTTCTCACCAGCCATCACAGAGACCAGAAGACAATAGAAAAACACTTTCAAAGTGCTAAGAGGAAAGAAATGTCAACCCAGGTTTCTATATTCAGTCAAAATACCCTTCAGAAGTAAATGTATAATAAAGGCATTCTCAAATAATGGAAAATTAAAGGAATTATTGCCAGCAGACACACTTTAGAAGAAAAGCTAAAGAAATTTGAAGGCTGACAGAAAATGACACCAAAAGGAAATTGTAACTTTAGGAATAAAGAAAGAAAAAGAAAAACTGTAAATTTCTTTTTAAAATATAGTAGCCTATTTTTTTTTACAATATGTATGACAGTTAAAAGCAAAAAGTATAACATTGTCCAGTTTGGTTTTCAATGTATTTGAATATAACATTTTAAAATTATAACAAAAGGGAGTGGGTGAAGGAACCTAGACAGTAAGATTGCTGTATTTCACATCAAGAGGTAAAATGTTTTAACTATACTGTGAAAAGTTGTATTGTACTAACAAGAGCAATGACTAAAGAAATGTACAAATATATAGCCCAAATCCAATTAATAAATTAATGTGGAAAACTAATAAATATTCTAATAATCTAAAAGAGAGCAGGAAAAATTTAACAAAGGATCAAAAAGCAAAAGGGATCAACAGAGTACAAATACTAAAATGATAGACCCAAATCCAAACATACCAATAATTACATTAAATATAAATGATTTAAAGACACCAATTAAAAGACAAAGATTGTCCATTTGGATTTTTTTTTAAAAAACAAGACTTTATACAACACTGTCTGCAAAACTTAATTTAAATATTATGATATAGATAAATTAAAAGTAAAAGGAAAGGGGAAATGTACCCTGTAAAAACTAAACAAATTAAAGCTGAATGGGGTATTTTAATATTAGTTAAACTAGCCATCTGAACAAGAAAATTAACCAAGGATAAAGAGGGACATTTCATCATAATAAAAGGGTCAGTTCACCAAGATACATAACAATCCTAAATGTGTAAAGCACCTAAAAGCAAAGCTTCAAAACACATGAAGGAAAAACTGATAAAATGGAAAAGAAAAATCACAAATATACTTGGAAGTATCATGCTCTTATTTCATTAATCTATGAAACATGTGGAAAGAAAATCAGCAAGGACACAGAAGATCTGACAAATGCTATCAACCAATTTGACATAATTGACATTTTTAGAACACTCAAACCAACAACCCAAGAGTAAGCATTACTTTCAAATACACATGGGTCATTCACCAATGTAGATCATATTCTGGGCCATCAAACAAAGCTTTAAAAAATAAAAGAATTGAAATCATACAAAGTATGTTATTTGACTATAACTGAATTTTAATAAACTCAATAACAGAAAGATATCTGGAAAAATTCAAACATTTGGAAATTAATCAATACAGTTCTAAACAAACCATGGATCAATAAAAATATCTCAAGGAAAAATAGAAAATGTTTTTAGCTGAATAAACAAGAAAATCTGGGTATCAAAATTTGTGGAATTCACCTGAAGCTGTGATTAGATTGAAATGTATAGTATTAAAAGCTTATATTAGCTCATATTAGAAAAGAGAAAATGTCTCAAATCAATTATCTAGAAAAAGAAAACCAAATTCAACCCAAAGTAAGTAGATGTCAGGAAATTGTAAATATAAGAGCAGAAATCGATGAAGTTAAAAAAGGAAAAAACAAGATAGAAAGTCAATGAAACCAAAAGCTGGCTCTTTCTAAAGATCAATAAAATTGATAAATGTCTAGCGTGACTGACCAAGACAAAAAGAGGCAAGATACAAATTGATAGTAGGAATGATAGAGGAGCTATCACTCCAGGTTTGACAAACATTAAAAGGATAATAAACGAATATTATCAGCATAAGTTGAGCACACAGGTGAAATTGACAAATTCTGTGAAAGAGACATACTACCAAAACGCCTTCAGAAATAAATACACTGAATATTCCTATATCTATTAAGAAAATTGTATTCATATTTTAAAACATTCCAACAAACAAAACTTCAAGCCAGGATGCTTTAACATGTGACTTCCAGTAAATCTTTAAATCAAATCACAATAAGACACCACTCCACATCCACTAGAATGGTTATAATTAAAAGAAAAAAAGCACAGTAACAAGTAAGTGCTGGTGAGGATACAGATCAAGGGGAACTCTCATACATTGCTGGTGGGAATGTAAAATAGTATACAGTCAGCCCTCCATATTCCCGATGCAAAACCCACTGATTCAAAGCGCCAACTGTACTACATCATTTTATATAAGGGACTAGAGTATATCTGGATTTTGGTGTCCACATGGGTCCTGGAACCAGTCCCCCATGAATACCAGATGGATGACTGTAATCACTCTACCAGATAGTTTGGTAGCTTCATATGATCCAGCTATTACACTCCTAGATATTTACCCAAGAGACATGAAAAGTTATGTTCACAAAAACCTTTACATGAATATTTATAACAGCCTTATTCATATTCACCAAAACTGAAAAATATCCAAATGTCCTTCAAGTGGTGAATGGACTACCAGGCTGTGGTATATCCATACAATGGAATACCACTCAGTAGTAAATAGTAGCAAAATACTGATACATTCAACAACAGGAATGAAAGCTAAATTCACTGTGCTAAGTGAAAGAAACTGGACTCATAGGCTATATATTGTATGCCTTCATTTATATGACATACTGGAAAAGGAAATACTATAAGGACAGAACAGTTAGTGTTGGGGAAAAGATCTATGAATGAGCTCCACAAGGAAATTTGGTGGGTGGGTTATAGAACTATTCTGTAGCTTGGTTGTGGTGGTAGTGACATAACTCTATTTTTCAATACTCACAGAACTTTATACAAAATGGAGCAAACTTTACTGTACATGATTTTTAAAATAAATTTTTAAGAAGAGATAGGGAACATAACCAATTGCAAAAAAATCAACCTATTTTTGTACCCTGATTTAAACAAATTATACAAAAACTATGAGCAATCAGGGAAATTTGAATACTCACTAGATATTGCATATTAAGGAATTAGTGCTATTTTTAAAGCGTGATTATGGTATTGTAGTTATGTTTTATTGTAGTTCTTTTCTTTCAGAAATATTGAAAGTTACACAGATTAAATATGATATTGGAGATTTGCTTCAAAATAATGGAGGTGTGCTGAGTAGGTGAGGTTCAAATGAAACAAGACTGATTATAAGTTGATAAGTAATGAAGCTGGGGATGAATACATGGGTATTTATAATAATAGCCCCTCTACTTTTGTATCTGTTTGAATTGTTCCAAACTGTTCTAAATCTTTTAGAAAAAGATTTTCTAAAATTATGTTCAGCTTTTTAAGTATATGTTAATGTGTTGAAAACGTGGAAAGGGATAGAAATTGTTCTTGATAAGAAGATAAGCAGACTGAGCAAGTTTTAAAAATAAGAAGAGAACCAGCAACTATATCCACATTTTGCTTGAGCTGATGGGTAATATGTAAATAACCAACATAAGGCTTTTTGCTCTGAAAGGAAGAGGGAAAATCTTCCAGCCAAAGAGGCAAAAAAGCAAATTATTATTGTGTAATAACAGCTTGGCAAACTGATAACTTTGGTTGCTTGCCTGCAAGAAGGCGAACTAGGTAGCTGGTTGGGGCACAGAGGTAATAGAGAATTTTTCACTATATAGTCTTTTGTGACTTTTGAACTTTCAACTATAAGAATGTATTACTTATTTAAAATTAAGTAAAATTTCAAAAATAAAGAGCAAAATAAAAAATA
This sequence comes from Physeter macrocephalus, assembly GCF_002837175.3. NCBI lineage: Eukaryota > Metazoa > Chordata > Mammalia > Artiodactyla > Physeteridae > Physeter > Physeter macrocephalus. The sequence continues at coordinate 90,126,226 of NC_041234.1, read as the reverse complement.
AAGAGCAAAAGAAAAGTGGTAGACAGTAGACACTGCGGTGGAGTAAATTAAAATATCTTCTATATCTTATATAGAAGAATGTAATAGAAAATGTTTTATTATAGACACAAATATGGTATTACTGTTTTAAATAGCAATAAGCACTATTATACATAATAATATACAGGAAACAAAGAAACAAAAAGATTAAGCACATAATAGAAAACTAAGATTTTTAAAAAGAGGAAAAAGAAACATCAAACAAAGCAAAATTTAAGAAACAAGATTAAATAAAATAATTATTTAAATAGAAGGAATTATTTAACTTCTTTATTGAAGTTGAAACTCCGATTGGAACAAAACCATAAACCCAATGAAAAGATTTGTAAAAGAGATATACATAAAATAAAGTGAATTAGGATAAACTGTGTCTACATCTCCATCTTTATCTACACCTCCATCTATATCTATCAACAACCATACATACATAAAGATAAACCAGGAATATACAAATAAGCCAAATGAAACCTTTATCATATACTAAATATTAAATGTGTTTGGGGTATGTGGAGGGTTTTCTCCTCCGCATCATTTTTATGGATGTTTGTTCTAATACCGGCACCACATATATCATTGTAGCTCTGGAAATCCTAATTGGAATTGTATTAAATATATACATCTACATCTTTGGGGAGAGAATAGGCATCAGTGCAATATTGTCTTCCCATCCAGAAACATAGAATCTCTGCTTACTCATGTTTCTTTTAATGTACATCCATGGGAGGTCTAATAGCTTTCCTCATAAAGGTCCCTGCACATTTCTTGCTATATTTTTTGCACTTGTGAATAGGATTTTTTCCCATTATATGTACTAACTTATTATTGTAGGTATATAATCAAACTTAAATTTTGCCCTATATCTTGCAACTGGAAATTTTACTGAATTCTCTCTTTTTTTCTATTGATTTTTTAGATGATTCTCTTTGTTTTACTTGGGAGCAATTTTACAATTGTAAATAGTGATAATTTTGTGTTCTTCTTCATAATATGTATGTTTTCTTCTCCTTTTGTCACATTAGGTAGAATTTCCAGAATAATGAGAAAAAATAAAATGATGGTCGTGATAGATTTTAATGGAAATGTGTTTAATTTTCACCATCAGATAAAAAGTTAGGTATTGAGTACAGAAAATTTTATCTTATTATGTAAGTATACTTGTATTCCTAGCTAAGAATTTAGTTATTTGCTTGTTTAAATTCAGGAACAGATGGAATATTTTAATTGACTATCTTTTTAATACATTTTATAAAATTATGATGGATTTTATTAATAGATTTCCAAACTCTAAAACACCAATGCCCTTCATAAATATAATCTTCTCAGTCATAGTGTGTTACATTCTTAAAATAACCCTGGAAACCATTAGATAAATCATTTGGGATTTTTCCATATATATATTCATAAATAAGATTGGTATTTTTTTTTTTTGTTCTGCTATCTTTCTCAGATTTCACTAACAGGGTTATGCTAATGTTGTAAGCATAAATTAAGAAGCTTTCAATTTCATACTTAACCCTGAAATCGCTTATTTAGGACAAGAATTATTTGTTCCATGGAAGTTTGGGAGGGGTGCAGGAAAGACAAACCTCGGTCTTTTACGTACCTCATAACTTGACAGCTTTTCAGTACCTTCAGTGTGTTGTTCTTTTGTTCATGTTTTCCAGTGTTATTGAGCAAGCATTGATCATTTCTATTTTCTTGCAAAATTTCCAATTTCATCAAGATTTTCACATTTTAAAATCTTATATCCCAATAATAATTCTTAATCTTAGTAGTTTGTTTCTTTATTTCTTGACTTAATCTGCTTAAACTTTGTATGAGTATATGTGTGTTTCCATGAAAATGGTCTCAGATTTTTAAAATTAATCCTACAACACTTCTGTTTTCTAATTTTAACATCCTTTCTCCTACATTCCATACATTTGTTTTGTTGTTCTTCTAACATCATGAGTTGAGTGCTATATTCATTTATTTTCTTTCTTATGCTGCTTGAATCATTTATAATTATGAATTTATGAGTCTGAATATATATATAACATATAGGGCTTAAGAAGAATAAGGATATCTAACATAGAAATATATAGACATATTTGAGAGAAAAAAGGTAATTTGTCTAAATATAGAGATATAGATATAGAACCATTCATGTGTATACAATTAACATATAATACTACAGATTTTCTATGGCAGGATCTATAAATATTTGGAAGGATAATCACCAAATTCGTAAATGTGGTCACCTCTAGGGAGGGAAAATGGTCTCAGATTTTAGGATGATGCCAAAGGGACTTTAAGCTTACCTTTAACTTTTGAATTTTCATTACATGTATGATTAAAAATTAATTTTAATGTTAAAAAGTTATACATTGATCAATAATTTTTAAAAAATTTTAACAAAAATCCAACACCTTTCATGATAAAAACTCCCACAAAATTAGAAATAGAAGGGACCTTCCTAAACCTTATAAAGGGCTTGTGTCATACTCAAAGGTAAGAAACTGAAGTCAAATAAATTCAAATTAATACCAGCATTTTTGCTTACAAAATTAACATGTTTTTAAAGTGTAATATCTAAACTTGCAAGGGTGAGGGATGTACAGACACTTCAATACCTTGCTGGGGAAGTGGAAATTAATACAATCTTTCTCTTCTAATTATATCAGTTAAAATAATCAAACAATTTGACCCATCAATTCCATTTCTGGAATTACCCTAAGGACAGAATTATAAACTTGTACAAAGAATTATGTACCTAGATATTTATTGCAGTATTATTTGTAATCGTAAAATTTAGGGACCACCAAATATCTAAAATTGTAGATAGTTAAATATAGTACGCTATATATAGGCATTAGAAAATAATGTTTCTGAAGACTTTTTAATGACATGTTAAAATATTTATGATGTATTCAGTGAAAAATTAGGTTACTAAATAGTATGTATATATCCCAATTTTATTTATTTAAGTGCCCCCATTTTTTTTATTTTTTTTATTTTTTTAAATTTATTTTTTGGCTGTGTTGGGTCTTCATTGCAGCACACAGGCTTTCTCTAGTTGCGGCAAGTGAGGGCTCCTCTTCGTTGCGGTGTGCGGGCTTCCCGTTGCGGTGGCTTCTCTTGTTGTGGAGCATGGGCTCTGGGCATGCGGGCTCAGTAGTTGTGGCACATGAGCTCAACAGTTGCAGCTCACAGGCCCTAGAGCCCAGGCTCAGTAGTTGTGGTGCACGGGCTTAGTTGCTCCGCAGCATGTGGGATCTTCCCAGACCAGGGATTGAACCCATGTCCCCTACATTGGCAGGTAGATTCTTAACTACTGTGCCACCAGGGAAGTCCCATATCCCAATTTTATTTAAGAGAGAGAGGAAGAGAAAGAGCACATACTTGTTAATACTTATTATCTTTAGAATTATATATTAATTTTTCTATTCTGCTTACTCTTCTATGTTTTTTAAATTGTATACAATGAACATGTATTAACGTTCCAATGAAAACAAATATGTTAGTTCTAAAAATCAAGTTCACCTAGAAGAACAAAAACAAAAAGTCTTGAAAATGTTCATACTCTTTGACACAACTGATCCAACAATAAAACATCTAAGAATGTGTTCCAATCAGAATTTAGTACCTGTTTATCTAATCAGAGAAGACCACAATGATTTAGGTACAAAGTTGATTGTTACAGTATATTTTATAACAGGGAAATTTAGAAAATTAAGTTCTAACAACACAATATCCATTAAATTAATTATGGTCATCTTCTTGATAAATATCAAGGAATCTTTGAAAGTCATGTTGCAGAAAATATTTAATGCCATTGAAAAATATTCCTCTCATATTATTAAGTGAAAAATTAGGTTATGAACAATATGTAGAGAACAAAACCATTATTGTAAAAAAAAAAAAGTTCACATTCAATAAAGTTAGGTACCTAACTATGTATAAATGTGGAATGTTTTCAAGCTGAAACCACATTGGATTGGGAATGTAGGAAAAAATCAGTCTTACTTCCAGACCTGGCTGGCACATAGTAAGTACTCTAGATTTGTCAAATTACATTCTCTTCCATTCTCTTCCCCCCATTCCCATGTGCTATTACTTACAGACAACTATTGTTGGAAGTTTCTTATCTATTTTTTCAGAGGATTTAAGAGCAAGCGTTGGGGGTAGCATTCCCTGAAGAGGTTTACCGTATAAGAGATTCATTTATCATGGAATAAGGATTTCAGAGGGCAAATTAGAAAATATTGAAGTGAGGTCAGCAATGGAAAATACAGTGTAGGGTAAAAGGCACAGCATAGTGAAAAAGAGCTAGATATTTGCACTAGGAACAATGCTGAATAATAAGGATGAAACTTATGGTGGGACTGACTCATTCAAGTTGTAAGTTTCAATAGGATGAAGGCTGTCAAAGACCTGATGAGGCTGGTGTATTGTCAACTTTGAATAGCATTCAAATAGAATGTTGCCAAGTTCTGGATTTTCCTCACTGTTAAGTGGCAGGTAGGATCAGACCGACTTTAAAGGCAACCTTAGTATATAAGAGGCCCCAGTTAAAACCTAGTGGAACTGTAGAATCTTGGGACTTTTGAAAAAGAGACTGAGGATGAGATCCTGAAACATAGGAAGATAAATAAGAGAAAATAGTGCCACAAAGGACAAGGAAGAAGAATTTCAAGGAAAGAATGGTCAAATCTGTCAAAAACTACAGAAGTTAAGTAAGATTTAGGTTAAAATTAGGCCACTGAAATAAGGACAGCAAAACAATTTAGTAATATGGAATAAAAATTCAGAACTCCATAAATCTACTAAAATGGTGAATTCACAAGATATTAAAGTCAGAAAGATGTGTTTTGTGCTGTTTTTATGGTTTTCCTATCTTTTGAACCAAAGGCTTATCCAAAAGAGTAAATGCAATTGTCAAACTTTTATAGAGGTTTGAAATTATTTGTATTTTTAAGTGTGCTTAGTCTCATTTTTTCACTGAAGGTCAAACAAATAAAAGTCAGCCACTGACAAGGTTGAATTGTCCCATCTTGTAAGCAAACCTTTGCCTGGAATTTTACTTTGGCAAGCCAAAAGGTCTTCTTTTGCAGAGTCCTAGGTCCCCTTTCTAAAGAAAAGAGGGTCATCCTGAGTATATTCCTCCCACGGTCATTTATTTTCTCTCAAGCCAACTGGATGCTTCGCTGTCAGAGGGCTCCATATTTCCATCCAAAGGAATTATAAACACATTTTAGGGGTAAAACAGATGTTGCTTTGTATAAATGCAGATGTTACTTTAAATCGATGTGCTTGTAACAATTATAACTTTCATCTGCATTCTTAAATTCTGGATTACAATTATTGAAAGTCCTATCAGAGATTACTTTATTCCTTTTATCATGCCCTTTCTACTTCTGCTATTAATTTTACCATATCTCATCAAATGCTAAGATTTGGACTGATAGACTTTTTTTTTTTTTTTGCGGTATGTGGGCCTCTCACTGTTGTGGCCTCTCCCATTGCAGAGCACAGGCTCTGGACGCGCAGGCTCAGCGTCCAAGGCTCATGGGCCTAGCTGCTCCGCAGCATGTGGGATCTTCCCAGATGAGGGCACGAACCCATGTCCCCTGCATCGACAGGCAGACTCTCAACCACTGCACCACCAGGGAAGCTCTGATAGACTTTTTTATATGAAAAAAAAGGATGACTCTTTAATCTTTAGCTAACAACGTTTATTGTTAACCCTGCAAAGATATTATATGCAGTGTCATATTATTAAGGATACAAATTATCCCTAGGTCCTCACACTTATTATATCTATCCTTTCTGAAGAGTTCAATCTCCAATCCTGCAATGAATTCAATTCTTTTTGCATGACATAAACTGTCCATCTCCATATTGTCATCCAGTCCTTATCTTCCTCTTTAGTCTCATCCTGGCCTCTACTGCACTGGCATCTTCTATCTCTACCAAATCAGGCTATTTAAAACTCCACAAATGTGATATTGTAAGCAGCTCTTTTGCCCCTTTCCTGTCTGCCTATTTCTGTTCCCCTTAAACCTTAATTTAAAAAATGAGATCACTAGGTAACATTTAACTCCTGACTTGTATTCTACTAAATGCACACAATACCTTGCCTAACTTGTTGATTCTTTCCCTAGATTAAAAGAAGTAGGAATTAAGAATTAAGTAGTTAAAAATGACTAGCTCTCTACCTCCAGTAGCTCCCTTAGCAATCCTGCAGGCAGACCACACAGAAGAGATAACATCTGAAGAAAGATCATGAGAAGTCAGCCAGCCTGCATGCAATAGAAGATTACACAGAAGCTAACCTTCTGCCTCAATGATTAACTGAGATTACTTCCCCTTTTCTTACCTTTAAAAACTAAACAGAATCTTCAGAATTGGTTTTGGAACATGAGTCCACCTTCTCCTCAGATTGCTGGCTTTCTGATTAAAGCAACTTTCCTTTCTACCAACACTTGCCTCTTGACTATTGGCTTTTGAGCAGCAAGCAGCTGAGCCTGAGTTCAGTAACAATGTTATCTCTCATGCCTTGAACTTTGAACAAACTATTTTCTCAACCACAAATGCCCTTTCTCAGATCTTCAACTAACTAATCCATACTATTTTATTATAAGTCAGTCTGGGAATCATTTTTCCTGTAAACACTCTCTGTCTCTCTCTTTGTCTCTGTCCCTGTCCGTCTGTCTGTCTGTCTGTCTGTCTCTCTCTCTCTCTCTCTCCCCCCACCCTTTCCTCCAACCTTGAGTTAGGTAGCTGTACATTGTATCCCCATGTGCTCCTATTGCATGTATCATCCTGCATTAGAATTTTTTAACCAACTCTGTTGAGGTATTATTTACAGAAAATAAAATAAACATTTTAAATATACAGTTTAATGAGTTTTGACAAGTGTATATGTCTGTGTAATCACCACCTCAATTAGGATATAAAAGCATTTCCATCACCCCAAAAAATTCTTTCATGCTCATGTCTCTTTTGCAGTCAATCCCACCCACATAGGCAGACACTAATTTTATTTCTATGAACATAATTAGTTTTTCTAATTCTAGACCTTTGTGTAAATGAAATCACACAGCATGTGCTTTTTTTGAGGTTGACTTCTTTTGCTTGTCATGATGTTTTTAAGACATCCATATTGTTGCATGATTTGGAGGTTATTCCATTTACAGCTATGCCATGTTTTGTTTATCTATTTACCTGTTGACAGAAATTTGGGTTGTTTCCAGTTTGAGCTATTATAAAAAAACTGCTATCAACATTTGCACATAAATCTTTGTGTGGATATATGTTTTCACTTCTCTTGGGTAAATAACTAGGAATCAAATTGCTGGGTCACATGGTACCTATATGTTTAATTTTATAAGAAACTGCCAAACTATTTATAGTGTTTGCTCCATTGTACATTTCCACCAGCAGAGTAGGAGTGCCCCAATTGCTCTATATCCCGGACAACACTTGGTAAGGTCAGATTTTTAACTTTTGCGTTCCAATGAGTGCAAAGTATTATCTCATTATAGTTTTAATTTTTATTTCCTTGATGACTAACAATGTTCAACATCTTTTCATCTGCATTGGAATTTCTTTCTTTACATGTTTGGAAAGTCAGCACCTCATCTCTGAAAGAATCTGACTTTTGAATCAAAAATCCATGTGTGAATCCCAAGCCTGCCATTTGAAGTAATTTGATCTCGGGCCACTATTCAACCTATCTAAGCTGCGGTCAATTTATCTGTAAAATGGGGATAACACCATCTCACAGGTAGATCTCACAGGTAGATAATATATATGAGGTACCTAGAACAATGCCTGTTACATAGTAGACCTCAATAAATGGTAACTATAATTATTATTGCTAAAACCATTTAGAACCCTTACCAGTTTTCCTTCCCAGGCAATAGTCAAAGCTGCAGAAAGCTATAAGCCTTACCTGTAATCATGTTGTTGTAGCTCAGGGATTTGCTCTACACTCCCTTATCCCCTGATTTCCTCTACAGTTTTCAAACTTCAAATTTTTAATGATTTCCTCAGTTTCTGTCCCACTGCCTCACTAAAATGTATGTTCCATAAGGGAAGCAGTACATCTGTATCATATACCTCTGTATCCTCAACAATTAGAACAATACAATAAATACTTGCTGAAAGAAGAAAAGAATGAACATCTGCATCCACCTTCTCTGTCTCACTTCTATGCATTGACACACACATTGGTTGATCTGTCTGGTTTTCAATTTTAATTTCTCCAGGAGGCAAGAGATGCTTTCTTTTGTAATTGCCCGTGGGTAAGTCATTCCTCACTGCCATCCAGCTTAGAAACTCTAAAAACACTGCACCCTAGCCTAAATCAACATCTTAGGCTCATGCTTATCTGGAAGAAGGCAAGAGTTGTAGCCACAATTCTCTGATCACTCATTTCACAATGGCTTTTGTTCCTTCCTATCACTGGGCTCCTGACCTAAAGAATTCCATCCACAAGCTGTAGTAAACTCATGAGCATAATTGGCTTCCATACAATATGGAACTGTGGTTAAAAAAAAAGAAGAAGAAAAAAGAAAAAGAAAAAATGTGGGCTGTGGCATGGGATGAACCTATGATAGAGACCAAACACTACCACTTATTTGCTATGTGACTTTTGGCAAGTTACTTAATTCCTCTCAGCAAATCTCTCCTCTTAATGTAGGTAAAATAATCAGATAATACATATCTGATTAGCATACTTCCCAGCTCATAAGTAAGCTTTCAGTAAATGTCGGGGTGACTTCTTTGAGGAAGAACTGTTTGAGCTGAGTTTGAAAGATGAGTAGGAGGTGACTAAGGCAGAGGGAACAGTATGTGCAACAATAAGTATGGGGTGACTCTTCTCCAGTGTACTCTTCTACAAGTGAAAAATAACGTTTGGCAACAAGTAATTGTGTTATATATCCTAATAGAGTTTATTCATATTGAGATGATAATAGCCATAGGGGTATCTGGCAACTTTGTGAAACAAGCCCTAATCCAGCACATCCAATTAGGAGTATTAGACACTTACTAAGAATGTCAGCAAAACCAGTTCCATGAGACTACCTTAATAGAGCTCGACTTGGTGGTACTTTAAAGAAGCTGAAGCTATCCATTGCAAATTGCCTCTATTTCTTCTTAGTTCTCAGCCTCTTTTTCTCACAATTATTGATATTTCCTGAAAAACCCACACTCTCCATTCATATCAGAAATCTGTGACCAGTACAAACAATATCTCCCAGCAGACACCAACATTTTTGCCATCTTAGGCCAGGGCTCCTGGGATCTTGGTGATATATTCTCATACATGAAGGTTAAAGAATTTCTCTAAATTGCGTGTATGACCACAAAACCCGTCTGGTGCCAGAACCAACATATTTGCCAAATAGGCCTATTCCATAGGCCTGATTTCATGGCCAGGGCCCTTCACTAGTATATAGATATCAACTGTTCATAAGAACCATTACCATGCCATGGTAAGATCATCTTCTTTCAATTTTATCTATAATATAATGAAGCTATTATTTGAGAATGATAGCATTTCAGGTAATTTCTTATCTCCTGTATAGTATTTTTAGTGGTCTTCATAAAATTAGATCTCTGAAGTGTCTGTAACTTTGCCAGTATCTAGAATGGTGGCAAGTGGAAAATGGCCTTCCATATACTCTTTGATAATCTGAATGTCCTATATTGCCATTTGGTCTGTGCAAAGCCCCAATCTTCTTCCAGAAATTAATAAAAGAGTTCTCGTACAACAAGCAGTTCCACCAAAAGAGGTGAACTCCTGAAGATTTTATAGAGTTTGACTCTCTGAAGATGGGAAAACCTTGTTCAGAGTACCCAACATGGGTTTGTAAAATGAATCAGTGATATAAGGATGGATGAATACATGTATGTATGGATGGATGAATACATGTATGTATGTATGGATGGATAAATGAATGGAAACAAAGGAAAAATAATTAGGCTATAACTATAACATGAAATTTTTAAGTTGTCTATAAATTATATATCAAGTTATTTTTGAGCACTTACTATATGCAGGCACTACTGTAAATCCTTTATATGTATTATCTTATTTAATCTTCACAACCACCAAATGTACTAAATGCTAGTAGTAGTTATATAGCTAAAGAAACTGAGACTCAGAGAGACCAGTAATTTTCCCAAAGTCACTCAGATTACTAAGTGGCAGAACTGGCATATGATCTCAGGCATTTTGGCTCCAGATCTTAATTTCTTTTCTTTTTGTTTTTTTTTTTTTTAGATCTTAATTTCTTAACCTCTAGTACAACCTACTTTAGTTCATAATACATTTGCAAGAATGTATTATTTTAGTAAGAAGAGATAGTATATCGAAATATGACCACATGGTGAGGAGAAAGAGGTAGAGTCTCAAATTTGGGGGAAAATGTAGAAGCAAAGAAAACATTTAAAACATAAAATTATCCCTATGAGAGAAATGGTACTTGATGTTCAGGGGCTCAGACTTTAGGCTCCCTACAAACCTGATACTAATTCAAATTCCAGATCTGGTACTAATTTAGCTTTGCAACCTTGAGCAAACTAGCAAACCTCTCTGTGTTTCAGTTTCCTCAACTGTAAAATGTGGGTAACATTATAACTCACATTAAATGGCAGTTGAGAAGATTAGATAATACAAATAAAGCCTATAATGCAGTGTCTAGGGCATAGCAAAAACTCAATCATGTTAGATATATTATATTATTATAGTCATTATTATTACTATTCTATTTTCTCAATTGTACAATAAGAATGGAAACGGCAAATTACTTTGATATTTCACGATATCTATAATATTTGGCATGGTGTTGACATATCTTAAAATTCAGGACAAATGAAAATTAATTCAACCTCAAGGAAGGCAAAGAGCAAACTAATCAAGATGATCTAATGAGGATGGGACTATTTTAATTCTTAAGTAAACAGAAAATAACAATATGTGCTATTTCTGAAAACAAAACAGCAGCAGATTAAAATTAAGCATATTTATCAGAAGCCTATAGATTTGTTAAGGAGCCATCATTCCTTAAAGGTCTACCTTCTCATCAACAGGGACTTTAAAGGCCTCATTAATATCCTAATGCAAGATATCATCTACAACAACACACAGGCATACATATATCCCACTCAAACTTAGAAGATGGCTACTTATCTAGGAATCATCATAAACAAGAATGCCCACTATGTCCAGGCAAAGTTGCTGTATTCTAACTTTCACCAATCATAACCCGGACTCTGGCATTTAATTAATGTACAGGTTGCTGGTTACATGGCAAGTTTAATTTGAGATTTTTGATCATGTAATATCTAACAAGGAACACTTTAGAGAAGCACAGTTAAACAGAGGAGTCATGGATTTTTCTGCTTGTATTGTTTCAGGTGCCACAGAAAATCAGCAAATCCATGATACACCAGGCAGTAAGGCAGTATGTGTCAGGCAGGCAGCCAGAGACCGAGAACAGGATCCAGAGCCAGAGACGGGGATGGGTGGAGGGCAGGTCACGAGCCGATCAAGCAGCCTCTTAGGAACAAGTGTGAGCATGATCTGGACAAGCAGTGAGTCATGGCAAAACAGGCAAAGTAATCTACTTTGCAAGTAATCTATTTCAGGATCCTAAGGAAAGGGGAGGAAGCCTGCGGGGAGGTGGTGGGATAGGGGGACGCTGGAGGGTGAGGGGATCAGCGTAGATGCTGAAAACCAAAAGCAGAACGGGAACAAATTACAAATGGAGAATGCAGCCGCATTGCGTCAGAATCAAGTGGACTTTGGCAGCTAAGGCAGCTCGCTGTTCCAGCTTCAGCTGTTCTCCTTCCTCTCCTGCCACGGGAATCTGGCCTGAGGGCTTGCAGCGGAGTCAATGGAAACAGCTGGCTAAGTGAAGAGCGTGGGGGTGAAGAGCTGAAAACAGTTCCTTCAAAGAAAGAGTATGTTTTGCTTATAAAGGAAATTAGAAATGTGCTAAACGAGGTATTTGAATATGAATGAGGCATTTGGGTATTTAAATACCCAAAAGAAAATCATTCCATAGCAAGAATGCCTAAACTTAAAAAGATTTAACAGAACACAAGCACACACTTCAGTACATGAGTTAATAAACCATATAGCTAAACATGCATTTCGATTCATGCCTCTGTCTAGAAGCCTCCCAGTCATCTCTCACTCTTTCTAAAGGGCAGAGAGCTGTTTAACAACCCTTCAGTGTTCCAGGCAGCAAACAGGCTCTCAACTATTAATGGAAAAGCTGCCAGAAGCCAGACATACCTGGGAACAGATGAAAGGTTTCGTTTGTTCACCTTCAATGTTACACTAGTTCCCACTCAGGACCTCTGAGCACATTACTGGAAATTTTTAAAACACACAGTTACTGGTGTGAAGAAGTTTCTGAAAACATACAAAGCACACATTCAACAAGAAAGTCCACCTGAAAATCCTGTGAGGGCAAAACTGGATTGGAACATTACATACAAGCATGCCTGTTCTTTTTACAAAGACCAAAGCAAGTTCAAAGACTCAGAAACTTTCTTGAAAATGATAGAAACGTTATGGCAAATTAGGTTTCATCTTGCATGCCAAATCCAACTGATTGGTAGTTGCTTCCTGAAGCCCTGTATACCTGATCAAATTAGTGATGTCTGCCATAGCCCAGGGAGGAAGGAGGAGATAGTCACCATTGTTTACAAGTCTGTCTTGCTTTGAGTCTCAGGCCATCTGGGCATACTGCTTTCTATCCTAGAGGTGCACACTGGCAGTTTGTGGGCTGGGTTCACACTGAAGATGTGCTTTGGCCCTCACAGTATTTTTTTAATTAGTTGCTGATATTTAAAAATGGGAGATTTCATATTTTTTAAAGGATTTGAATTTTCTTTTAAAAATGGAAATTTCTAGCAATTTTAGACCTATCTTCCCAAATGGCAACTGTCACCTGGAGTTGAGTAGCAGCTGCCTCCTATAGATGGGATGTCCTCTCTTAAATTTGCCTTCTTTAATTCGTCTACATTGCCTGTCTGGCTTCTGAAGGATATGCGTTTGTGACTCCCTGCTCTATCCCTCTGTGTTACTGTTAGTTAATCAAGCTCCTCCAAGTTAATGGAGAACTTTGAGTTTCACTGTGTCCTTTTGCACTTCAATTCTGTCGTTAACCAGGATGACTTTAACTCCTTGGTCTCACAGTTGCTGGATTTGCTCAGCTTCAGTAAGTTCCATCTCCACTTCGGCAACCCACCCTTCAGCAACAGAAATGTCCTATCAAAACCGAGCAGGGCCCTGTGGGGCTCCTGGGCACGAAAGTCTTTCTGTGTCCCCCGTTTCTTGATTACAGGAAATAGGCTTCATCCAGCCTCCATGACCCTCCCTGAGTTCCAAAGGGTAGGTTCAAACAGTTGCTAATCAGGGATGGAAGGGGGATGCAGAAACGAAGGAGGAGAAATCAAGAAACAATAGTGCAGCCTTAGGGACAGGATCCCGGTTCCACCTCAAGGGATACACACAACAGTATCTTTGAGCTGTTCTGCAGATACTGAAACCCCCACCAGATGAAAGAAGTTGACTCTATGCTTCCTATATGCACGGAGACCCCAGACCGGTTGGAACCAGAAGGTTGATGACGATGCTGACTCCTGATGACCTCACCACCAACCAATCAGAAGAATGTCCACAAGCTGATCACTCCCTCTTTGAACTATTATTATAAAACCCCTCACTACCCCCTCCAGGTAGGGACACACAGTTTTGAGGGCATTATCCTGCTGTGGCCCTCTTTGCCTGGCAAAGCAATAAAGCTTTTCTTTTCTACTTCACCCAAAACTCTGCCTCTAAGATTCAATTCAGTACTGGAATACAGAGGCCAAATTTCGGCTATACTACCTTCAAAAATGCTCAATTCCAATACTCAAGTTTTTTGTTTTTGTGTTTCCTTTTGTTTACCATAACCTCATATTAGTGTCTAAAGACACTGCAAATTCCACATGTCTTGAACTGAATTCCTCTCTCTCCAGTTCCGACTTCCCTCTCCATTAATGACATCAATATCTACCCATTCTCTCAAGCCAGAGATGTATGAGTCATTCTGAAGGTCCATCCTTCTCTTCCTCACCCAAGTCCTAAAATTCCAGATCTTAAATGTAAGTAGTACAAGGGAGAAACAGTGAAGATACCATCTTGGCAATAAGAGAAACAAGATCACCTTGTGAAACCTAATTGTAGTTTGGCCCTGGGGAATCTGTTCTCCCATAAAGTTCCTACTTGAAATTTCTGAAATATAAATCTGATCATATCATTTCCCTTCAATGACTACCCTGTAAATTTCGGAATAAAGGTAAAGCAGTAGTGTAGAGTGCAGGCCCTTCCTGAACCAGTCCTTACCACCACTGCTAGCTCCACTCCCTGCCTCTTCTCCACGTGCCCTCTATGCATTAGCCATACGGAACTGCTTGCACTTTCCTGAATGTATTGCACTGTTTCATATCTGTACTTTCACTCATGCTGTTCCCTCTGCTTAGAGTT
>NC_041234.1:90100107-90111494 GCF_002837175.3 Physeter macrocephalus | reverse complement strand
GCCCCGCCCACCGTTGTCTCCTGGCTAACTCTAAACCTTTCCTGTAGAGTTAAGTTTGGTAGAACTAAATTTATCAGTTCTACCAAACTTAACTCAAACATGAGCTCCTCCAAGATTTCCCTGACTCTTGAAGGGGAGCAGAAATTGCCACCCCAAAATACATGTCTTTATCCTAAGGATTGTTTTAAGCTGATTATTTTTAAGAAACAGGAGACACCGGGGAAAGCTGAGTAGAAGTTATCCATTTGTAAGAGACATTTACATTTATAAGGGAAATTTCCATTTTTAAGGGTGTCTCCTCCTCTGTCCCAGCAAAAGGAGGATGACTAAGTCTCTGGAAACTCTTATCAATGGAGAAGGCAATGACCTAAATCTGCATAACAACCTTACTCTTGTTTACTGTGTTTTTCCGAATAGCCTGCTGTAACTGGCTCCCCCATCCCCCAACATCTTCTTCTGTCTTTAGCCAGAGATGGTATTTAATGTAATGGCTTGGGCCATTTCAGGGAGTTAGTTTCCCTGGGTACTTCCCATGCATAAAAGAGGTACATATGTTATTCAACTTATGCTTGTTTTTCTCTTGATAATCTGTCTTTTTATTTCAGGGGGGTCTCAGTCAAGAATCTAGAAGGGTAAAGGGAAAATTATTTTTCCTCCTGCTTTTCTGCACCCTCAGTACTCTGTATATCTTTATTATAGCACCTTATCACACTGACTTAAGAATATTGATTTACTTATATGATTCTTCTATCAGACTGTAAAGTCCCAAAGGCAGGGATTGATTGATTGATATTTATTTCTGCATCTCTAGTGCCTAGTACATTATTTACTACATAGTAGATGCTTAATTAATATTAGATAAATAAAATATGAAGGAACAAATGAATGGAAAGTTAATTAGGGAATAGAAGAGACTAAAAATTGATGATGCTATGATTTCTTTTTTATACTAATGTCAAATTTATATCTTAATTAGGAGCTTTTGTTTCAGTTATGTACATGTGGGAGGTAATTGAGGATTTATAAGAATTTATACCTCTGGTCACCTTTGTGTTACTTTATCATGAGTTAAGTTAGACTGTACTTTGCATAATTGAAGTGCTGCCTGACTAGATGCTGATGGGTCCTTTTAAGGTGAGTAGGCTACATTATGTCACTAAGAATTTCTCTTTCATTTGCCAATCCTCTACCATCTTACAAAGAGAGTCACTGCAAACTGTGCCCCAGCCACCATGCCTCGGGGACTCTTCTGCCACCACTCTGCCTGCATTGCCTCATCTTGTTCATTCTTGCTGCTGTTTACAGCTGCTACTTTAATAGAATGAGCCAATCAGGCTCCCCAAGCAAGGTGAGAAAAGTTTCCCAGAGGAGCAAAATAATTGTTAAGTCACAGGCTCTGCTGATCAGAATCACTTCTAACCTCACTCAAAAGCCTCCTTTTGTGCCTGGAACAAATTTAAATAGTTGCGCTTCTGCTCCCTTTACTACACATTCCCCCCCCATACCCCACCTCCAAAATCAACACCTCCCTGCCAATGAATAGCCTAATTCAGACCTCTCCTCTCCTTTTCAGTGAATGGGTCAAGAAGTACACTCTGCTCCCTTCCTGCCTGTTCTTAGGCTACTGTGCACTGTCCAAATATGCTATAAGCCCTGCCCAGAATGAGAATGTGGTATATGTCTAGGGAGGGAAGTTTATCATTGTCATGCAGCCATTTATTATCTCTCTATATTATCTATAATTATCTCTAATAAGGAGGCCCTGGACTATTCCTCTTACAACACAGGTGAGCCTCATCAGCCCACAGTAGGCACAAGCTACCTGTCACACACTGACAAAAATCCAGTCTAGTGACTCAGCCCTTCAGAATGTGCTAGCTTATCATTTCTGCATGACCTTGGGTGTGGCTTGCCTTCCTACACTTATTTATGTGCTCCTAACTGTAACATAAGTATTTTCAGAAGGTGTTTCTCTCTGTTCAAAAAAAAAAAAAAATTAGGCATTCTACTGCCAAATAGTCATATCTACTATTCCCATAAATCACATGAATATTTTTGCCAGTACTTTTTAAAGCCAGTACATTCATCCACCTGACTCCCCATTACAATATTTGATTAGATCACACTGTGATGTGCTTTTACTCTGAGTTATTTAATACCCTTAAGATTTCAAGATTTGCATCTGAACAAAAATTCCCTGTTGACATATCTTCGTATTAATACCTTAAAATGCTCTTTTTAAACAAATCAAATTAATCACTCTAGTAACCATGAAATCTTTCTTTTTGCATTTTCAAATCTCTATTCCAAAATTTTTGATTTAATCTCTATTCAGATATTATAAATCCCCACGAGTCTTCAAGATTCTCAAATATCTCCAGTCACTTTACAAAGCCAATCAATTACATTGAAGCCATAGGGAAACATTTTTTTACTAGTATCTGTAAATATTCTCTCAAATGTTCCTGAATATATTTAGATCTAGATAGATAATTCAAGCTGAAATATGCAGCCTATTAAAGCTAAATGCTTTTCATGTTAAATTTAGGCCACGACCAAATCACCAAGCTTGCTAATTAGATTTTCTGTAGTTTGATCAAACTAGAGAGTTCAAATCTTAATGCTAACTAAATTGTCAGAATTCGTTCCCTTTTTAGCAATTTGATTGATGTGAGAAATTTAAATCTGAACAGAAAAAGGAGTTCTGAAAATCCCCCATTTTATGTTTTCCCATCTAACAAAAATCACATGTCTCTTCTTCAGGCAGAAGTAACTGAAGTGGCCTCCCAAGTCATCTGATCCTCAAGTTTACCTAAGCAGAGATATGTGCTTTTCAAAGCTCCAGTTCCTGGAACTATGTCTGTACATTGGCTGGGCTGTGTCAATGGAGGGAAGGCATAGGAGAGGAACTGTCCTGAGCTGTTTCATGTCAACAACTGGGTCTGGCTCAGGACTTTATCAGCACCCTGCTGCCTTTCCAACTAGCAATTTAAGATGAATAGGAGGGAAATTCCCCGGTGGTCCACCGGTTAGGACTCCGTGTTCTAACTGCCAAGAGCCTGGGTTCGATCCCTGGTCAGGGAACTAAGATCCCACATGCTGTGCAGCACAGCCAAATAAATAAATAAATAAAATAAATAAAATGAAATACATCTTTAAATATATATATATGAATAGGAGAATATCCATACAGCCATGGCTTCTATTCTACCTGCTGCCGCTGACAGGTTATTTACTATTGCCTTCTTCTGGCATGTTTGGTATTAGGGTTGGGACCTGACAAGCTATTTCCTGAGTGCGGATGACCAACTTCAGAGTATGACAAATATTTTATAAATTCTATATTTCTTTCAAGAATCACTGTGAAAATAAACCACTCCTCACCCCTATCATTTTATTTTGACAATAAGATACTTTGTTGAGTAAAGAAACTTAAACTATTTTAAAACTGTCAATGAGTAATTTAGTAACTCTTTATAAATGTTGGTTCCGAAGACTCAGTTATATCATACAGCATACACATCTGGAGCAGCATACATATAAATGGACCCAAAGCTAATGGTGTATAAATTAACCCTGGGTTCATTTTTGTGCTGCTAAACACTAGTGCTTGAATAATTGCATAAATCATGAGTCAAAAGAGGCATTTCTCTCTAGTCAATTATTAAAACAAAAACTTCCAGAGAGGCCTGAGAGCATATGCTGCCTTCATACTATCCCAGGAAGGGGGGCTAGAACCACTCTGAAAAGAGTACAGCCAGAGCAAAGAAAACTGGGGCCAAGCCCTGAACATAGCCACCAAACATAGGGCAGGATATAATACTCCCGGAAAAACGAAAAGGCATGGTTGTCTTAGAGGCTCTGAGTTCGGAGCAAATCATAATCTGTCCCTTCCTTTACTCCCCCTTCTCAAGCACATCCAGATTAGATTGACCAGTTAAAACATCAAGGTCAATTCAAGGGAAAGGTGATATCAGCATCTGTACCCTATATAAATATGAAGAGGGGCACAAATGGCTAGTAGCGTCATAAACTTTGGGGGAGGCTTAAAAATCTGCATCTGTCACAAGCACTCCCAGATGATCCAGATGCAGGGGGTCCACAGGCCATGCTTTAAGAAGCACTGCCTCAGAGAATAATAAAACCATAATAATCATAGAATCCTAGAGGTAGAAGGTCCCCAGAGACTATCAAATCACTTCCAACAATCAGAGCCCGACAAAGAAAATGATGTGGGCCACCTTTGGGAGGTAGTAAACAGCCTATCACTGAAGGTGTTCCAGCAGAAACTCAATAACTACTTAGCAGGAATATTGTAATGGGATTTCACATACCACATAGGGAAGTTAGGCTATGTGATCTTTAGGAAAATTTCAAGTCTGAGATTATATTATTTCTAGCTCTGGGAAAAGTCAGAAATCCCATTCCCAGAAGTAGAAATAATACTAAGATATGTCCCAACCTATCAGATCATGGGGGTGATGTTTTTAAAAAAAAAAAAAAAAAAAAGTTTAAACTAAAATAATGCCAAACGTTCTGAAAAATATTCTGAAAAACTATGTGCTGAGAGTCCACGGAGAGAGAGTCTAGAGGAAAGAGGTTTCTTGGTCTAATTTGAAGGAGCAATAGAAGAAAAGTTACTATGGATGAGTACATCTGACCTATATCTGACAAGCTTAAGTGCTTGATACTAGTCCTCACCTGATTTCATCATGGGGCAAAGGTTAGAAAACAGAATGGCAAGAGATAGAGAATAAGTAGGAATGGCAGTGGGGAAAAATAACACTAGCCCACAAAGTAAATCACTAATGAAAATATTCTATATACAATATCTGTTCGGGAAGGGGCTGAAGGGGCTGCAGCACAACACCCAAATTTAATAATTCAAGCAATTATGTGCATACATGAGCACTTCTAACTCGGGGCAAGATTCCTGGGGCCACGGTAGTTGCAATAGTTATTAAGCTCTTCCTAGTACTCAGAATAGTGAAAAGGTATAAAGAGGTTGGAAACTAGCATTTATGAAGCACTTCCTGTATTCTGGGACGTCTACTTTGACATGCCATTTAATCCACACAACAGCCCTATGAGATAAATAGCATGTTCATGCCCTTTTTACACATGAGAAAACTGTCTCAGAGACACAACAATTAGTAAATGGCAGGAATTGAACCCATGATTCTCTGGTTCTAAAATCCATGCTTCTGCCACCACCTCAGTGTCTCTTACATTTAACATGCACATTAAAATTACCTGAGGAGCTTTTCAAAATTGGCACTGCCCATACCCCACTCCCAGAGACTCTGATTCAATTGTCTATCTGAGAGGAGCGGGGAGACAGTCATCAATATATGTTTCATAACATACATAGAAAAAATGCATAAAACAAATGTACAGTTGTGTGAATCAGTGGTCCATTTCCTTTTTTTTTTTTTGCTGTGTAGTATGTGTAGTAGTTTAGTTGTATGGATGTACCACAATACTTTCTTTTTTTTTTTTTGTCTGTGCTGCAGCTTGCAGGGTCCTAGTTTCCCCGACCAGGGGTTGAACCCCGGGCCCCTGGCAGTGACAGCACAGAGTCCTAACCAGTGGGCCGCCAGGGAATTCCCTCACAATACTTTTAACCATCAAATTGGTTGATGCACAGTTTGGGGCAAATATGAATAAAGCTGCTAAGAACATTCTTATACATGCTTTTTGATGAACATAGGCCCTTATTTCTAGGCTTGAAACCATGCATTATCTAGCAAAGCAATAGCACCCTCAAGAGGATAAAGACTGGTTCCTGGGGAGGCGAAAAAAATCTTAGATATTATAGTGGTTTGTAGCCCTCTAAAAGGCCCCAGTACATAATAAACCAATATACACTATATCTGGAGTATTAAAATTTCATGGTGGGGTGGGCATGATAAGGACAAAGTGTCTAAAAAGGCTCTTGGGGGACGATAATGAAAAAAAGTTGGGAGACACTGCTTTATATCTAAGAGTGAAATTGCTTTGTGTGTATATGTTCAACTTTAGATATACTACCAAAGAATTTTCCAAAATGGTTATATTTTTAAAGCACCAGAGGAGATTCTAATGTATATGCAGGCTTGGCCTTGACTACACCTATCTGTCACTGCCTGTTCTGAATAAGGAAAGAACAAGAGAAAAGCATTCTCCAAAAGTGATCGTTTTTCAACAATATTTTTAAGGTGCTATATTGACATGATTGTTTTTAAGTCTTGAGATACAGAGGAGGTAGTCAAGTATTGTCTAAAAAACTTACTCCCCTACCAGCTAACACCATATGCACTCCCATACAAGCCCACCCTTCGGTACCCTCCCTCTGATGTTAGAAACAAGGCAGGCTTCTGAACCTCTGCCTTCCCAGCTGGGCTTATTTTTATCACCTGAAGCTGGGCCTTTCCTCCAGCATCTGCCCCATTCCATATTATCTCAGGTTCTAGTCTCACCTAAATGTAAATTTTCTGTGTCGTAAAGTGTATTACTGGTAAAGGGTCAAGGCTGCCTTGTACTTCCTGAGTCTCAGACCAGTTCTGCATGTGAAATTCTGTCCCCTTAACTGAATTCTAATTTATATTCTTAATTTGAAGGTCATGAATGTTTCTTTTGGACCATCCTATATTCTTTATTTTCTAGACATGGCTACATCCAGATAATCAAATAATACCCTCTAATAAAAAAATCATTGTACAATTACAAAATCTTTATTTAAAAAAGAATCAGTCTTTGCTTTCCCACTACATTTAGAAGATGACTAAACTTCAACAGATGCTGAACTGAAATATTTAGAACTGAAGCATTTGGGGGGCAGTAATTGGAAAAAAGCAACTTTCCTTCACCACTGGCTGCCTCGCTAATTCCAAGCTCCTACAGCAATAACTCTGTGTGTGTGTGTGCGCGTTGTGTGAGGAGAAAGGGGCCTCTGTAGCCCAGGTAGCCAGATAGCACTACCATTGCTACAAGTTTAGCAGGACTCTGTTACCGAGTCCAAGCTCACCCGCTTGCCGCATGACAGGCCAGTAAATAGGAGGCGAGGTACTGAGGCAAGGAATACGACTTTATTCGGAAAGCCAGATCGAGAAGATGGTGGACTAGAGTCCCCAAAAAACATCTTATTGCGGTCTGGATGCCAGTTTTTTTAATAGAATCAGAGAGGGAGAGGCGGTGAGGAAGTAAAGTAAAAAGGGCCATCAGTCTTGCAAAATATCCCCTGGAATGGCCAGCGTCGGTGAGGGGATGTGTTAATTTCTTCTTTTCTGCAGCCATTCACAGGTGGGCAGGGTCAGATTGTCTCCCCGTGAGCTAAACAGAGGCACTTTAACATTCAGGCAGAGGGGCAGGGTTCCCGGAGGCAGCCCATTATATATGATTATAATAACAAAAGCAACAAAAAGCAAAGGTTAAAGTCAAAGGAATAGATCCAACATGCAGTCAAAACTGGCTCTTCCCTGTTACATAACTACAGCAGTCATTAACTCTGGTGACTAATGAACATATGAAGGAATGTAAACTTTGCTAGCTTCCATTATGTCCTCCAGCACAGATTAATCCTCTCAAGCATATCTAGACTTCCAGAGCCTCTGGACCAAGCAGAAGGACCAGGATTCCCTGGAAAGAAAATATTGGCTCAGAGTAGGAAGGATGGAAAAAACAGGTCCACTTTGAAAAGTTGCAATTATTTTTCAATCGAGTAAAAGTGAATCATGAGCTCCCTCTAGTGACCAAAAGGAGAGTAGCCACCAGACTATTTTTGAGTTCCTTTTTTTACCTTTTCAATAAGCTAAGGGTAAAAATGTTCATACTTATCCTTAGTAACTAAACACACACACACACACACACACACACACACACACACACACAGCATATGTATATGATTCTCTTTATTTCTTTATGACAAGACCACAAGACTTTTCGGAGCAAAATCAGAACACAGACAAATTATGGATGCCATAATTTGGATATCAGCTACATATGCACTGATTGCTTTATTGCTAAGCATAGCCAGCCTCATAAAATATTAAAACCTTGGGGACTAGACAACTCGGTGTTTGGTAAAATGGTGTCTGAAAGAAGAGGAAATATGATTTTCTTGCTGTTGAACTAAATGAATTTACATTGATGGATGAGCTTTTATGAAATGCCTGGAATCAGATTATACTACAGATTTTCGTCTTGTTTCTCCTGTATCCACTAAGTGCTTTCTATTGGACAGTGTTTTCCTCTCCATATTGCTTTTTTTTTTTTTTTTTTTTATGGTACGCGGGCCTCTCACTGTTGCGGCCTCTCCCGATGCGGAGCACAGGCTCCAGACGCGCAGGCCCAGCGGCCATGGCTCACGAGCCCAGCCGCTCCGCGGCATGTGGGATCTTCCCGGACCGGGGCACAAACCCGTGGACCCTGCATCGGCAGGTGGACTCTCAACCACTGTGCCACCAGGGAAGCCCTCCATATTGTTTTAAAAGTTATGATTTTTTAAATGTCCTATGGTTTTTGCCCTTAACTTAAGAATCATGTGCATGTTTATTTTTCTTAATTTCTTAAAGGTATTAATACCTATAACTTCTCCCTAATAAAATAAGAAGTTCAGCATGCTCTCAGATTAATTTGGTCACATCTCATCTCCATTACGTTAACATTGTCTATAATTTTAGTTACGGGTTATGATGAATATACATTCATTTTTTTCCTTCCCTTTAGTCCTGGAATTATTTTTATTTTCTTTTTAAGGCATAAATAAACTTAGCAAAGAAATTTGATCCTCTTAACTTGCTATACTTCTAGAACTATCATTTGGATTTTTTTCTATTCTCATTTAAGGACTTCAAAGATCAAGTTTTCAATGTGGGTTCCTGCGTAGCAGACCTTGTAAGGCCTAGTATCCCAAAGAGTATTTTTATCATTCCTTCACATTTAAATAACAATTTAGCTAGGTAAAAAGTCTAGGCTCAAAGTTCTTTTCCTCAATATTAAAAAAGATAGGGCTTCCCTGGTGGCGCAGTGGTTGAGAATCCGCCTGCCGATGCAGGGGACACGGGTTCGTGCCCCGTTCTGGGAAGATCCCACATGCCGCGGAGCGGCTGGGCCTGTGAGCCATAGCCACTGAGCCTGCGCGTCCGGGAGCCTGTGCTCCGCAACGGGAGAGGCCACAACAGTGAGAGGCCTGCGTACCACAAAAAAAAAAAAAAAAAAAAAAAAAAAGATAGCTCCATTGCTTTCTTGTATCCAGAATACTATTGAAAAGTTGGATATCAGTCTAACTCTAATTTCTTTATTGTTGATCTATTTTTTCTTTCTGGCTCATTTTTCGGATGGTTGGCTTTTTTTTAACTAACACTATTTACATTTTAGAGCAGTTTTAGTTTTACCTAAAAATTTAGTGGGAAGTACAGAATTCTCATACATCCCAACATGCCCCCCCACACACATACACACACAGGTACCCTTATTATTAACGTTTTATAACAGTGTGGTATATTTGTTATAATTGGTGAGGCAATATTGATACATTCAAATTCATGTACACTAGGGTTCACTCTCGTGTTGTAAATTCTATTGATTTTGAAAAATGCATAGTATTATTCGTCCTTACAGTATCATACAGAATAGTTTCACTGCCCTAAAAATCCAATGTGCTCCAACTATTCATCCCTCCCTCCCTCTCCTCATTGCCATCATCATCACTATCACCATGAAAATCAATATCATCATCATCACCACCATAACCATAAACATCATCTTTATCATCATTATTATCATCACCATCACAATTATCAACATTATCATCTTCTTCATAATCAAAAGAATCTTTGTAATAATCACAATCATCTTTATCACCATCAGCAGCAGCAGATCACCATCATCATTCACATAAGCATCAGCAGCATCATTATCATGATCATCAACATCACCATCATCTTCATCAGAACCATCACCATCCTCATCATCATTGCCCCACACCATCATCTTCATTATCATTGTCACCATCTGTTATGAACTGAATTTTGTCCCCCAAATACATATGCTGAAGCCCTAAACCCAAATGTGACTGTATTTGGAGATAGGGCCTTTAAGGAGGTAATTAAAGTCAAACGAAGTCATAAAGTTGGGGCTCTATTCCTATTGGATTTTTGTCCATATAAGAAGAGGAAGAGACACCAGACCTCACTTTTCCCTGTCATGCACAAAGAAAAGATCATGTGAGACACAATGAGAAGGTGCCGTCTGCGAGTTGAGGAGAGAGTCCTCACAATAAACCAACCCTGCTGGCACTCTGATCTTAGACTTCCAGCCTCCAGAACTATTAGAAAATAAATTTATGGTGTTCAAGCTACCCAGTCTGTAGCATTTTGTTACAGCAGCCCAAGCAAATAATCTACCATTATAATCATCTTTACCATCTAAACCACCATAATTGCCACATGCATCATCATCAGCACCATCACCATTTTCTTAATCACCATCATCATCACTTTTATCATCATCTTCATTATCACCATCATCATCATTACTGGAATCATGACCATATTTATCATCTGTATTATTACCATTTTCATCACTGTCATCATCAATCACCATCATCTTCATATGTATCATCCTCACCATCCTCATCCTTACCATTATCAGCATAGTCATCATCACAATCTCCATCATCTCCATCATCTCCGTAATTATCACCATCAAAATCATCATCATCATCACCATTATCATCACATCCTATCTTTATACCTATCATCACTATAATCATTACTTCATCTTCACCTTCATCATCATGATATTCATCACCATCATCACCATCATTCTCATTATCATCATTATCCTTACATCATCATCTTTGTTATGGTCATCACCCTAAGCATGATCTTCATCTTCATCATCATCATCACTGTTAGCATCATCATCACCATCATTACTACCTCGTATTTTCATCCTCATTTCATCTCCATCATCATCACTATCATCATCATTTTCATTACCACCTGCATGTTTTTCATCATCTCAGTTATCACCATCTTCATTATTG
Organism: Physeter macrocephalus; assembly: GCF_002837175.3. NCBI lineage: Eukaryota > Metazoa > Chordata > Mammalia > Artiodactyla > Physeteridae > Physeter > Physeter macrocephalus. Next base: position 90,100,465 of record NC_041234.1, on the reverse strand, counting down.
CTCACTTTATTATTATAATAATAATCTTCATCTTCATTATCATCACTATCATCATTTTCATCTTCACCATATTCATCTTCATTATTACCATCATCACAATCATAATTGCCATCATCACATTCACTATCATCTTCTTCTTCATAATGATCATCACCATATTCATCAACATAATCAGATTATCATCAAAATCATCATCACCAATATTATTTTCCCTACATTTCTCACCATCATAGGTATCATCATCACCAAAGTGTACATTGCCATCATTCATCATCTTTATCTTTATCATCATCACCATCATTACCTTTTTTTTTTTTTTTTTTTTTTTTCCCGTACGCGGGCCTCTCACTGTTGTGAC
>NC_041234.1:90094834-90099892 GCF_002837175.3 Physeter macrocephalus | reverse complement strand
ATGACATCATCATCGTCATGGTCATTCTCGGGGCTATTTTTTTTTTTTTTTTTGTGGTACGCGGGCCTCTCACTGTTGTGACCTCTCCCGTAGCGGAGCACAGGCTCCGGACGCACAGGCTCAGCGGCCATGGGCCCAGCCATGGGCCCAGCCACTCTGTGGCATGTGGGATCCTCCCGGACTGGGGCATGAACCTGCGTCCCCTGCATTGCCAGGCAGACTCTCAGCCACTGCGCCACCAGGGAAGCCCCCACCATCATTATCTTAATTATCACTTGCATTATTCTTATCGCCAAGATCATCAGGAATATCTTTGCTGTTATCATCACAGTCAGCATTACTGCTATCATTATCACCATGATCAACCTTACAATTATCATGATTATTATCATTTTCATTATCACCACCATCATCCTCTCTACCATTATCACCATCATGAACACCATCATCATCATTTCATTATTATCATCATCTTTATTTTCTTCATCATAACCATCACCTTTATTATATCATTTTCATCATTCAAATCACTACTTCATCATCTTTATCATGAACGTATCATCATCATCTTCACAATCTTCATTAATATCCTCATCTCTAGAATCATCATCATCTTCTGCTTCATCACCATCATTATCTACATTATCATCATCACCATTCTCATCACCATCATAATCTTCATTACAACTATCATTTACAATATTTCCATCACCATTGTCATTAACATCATCTTCCTCACACCATCATCACCATTCTCATCATTTTCATCCTCACCATATCCTCATCAGCTTTGCATTCATCATCACCATCATCACCAGATGACCATCGTTATCACTATCTCACTATCTTCATTCTTATTGTTATCACCATTACCATCTTCATGAGGAGCAGCATTCTCAGCATCTTTACATCATCATTACTACCACTGTCATCATCTTTATCATCACTATCATCCTCCTCACCATTGTTTTCATCTTCATTACAATTACCATTAGCATCATCTTTATCATCATCTTCATCTTCACCACCATCATCTTCATCTTCACCACCATCATCGTCATCACCATCATAAGCCTTTTGTTTACCATTATCATCACCATCATATCCATTATCCTCATGCATATCATCACTGTCATCAACAGGACCTTCAGTAGCATCATTGCCACCATTATCACCACCTTCATCATCCTCATTTTCATTATTATTCATCACAGTCACTATTATTACCAGCAGCATCTTCATTAACATCTTTATCTTCATCTCATCATAATCCTCACTATAGTCTCCATCATTACCAGATATTCAGAAGATAGATCAATTACAGAGAAAAACTTAGACAAAGTTACCAAAGTCAGAGTAGTTGCATGGGTTAATGGAACAAATTTTTTTAGTTCTCTAAGATCTTGTACAAATCTATATAGAGAACAACCATCTTTATGAAGTTTAATTTCCTTCTTTATTGGAAGTATAGAAGTACTATATAGTGAGTGCCTTTATAAAAGTATCCCTTGTTTTATTCTAATTCTTTTATAATTACTTTTATTCCTTCTAATTGAGCTTTCAACAAAGGATATTGTTTTACACATGACCATGGCTTATCCTTTTAGTAAAATGTTTTTATTGGTTCTATATCTCAATTCTATATCTTGCATGTGACAAGTATCAATATTATTCTCTGGAGCCCAAAACAATGCATTGTTTCAACTCAAGGTGCTTTTCTACCATGTTGTGAGACTGCCATTCTCTACCATACCACCTTTCTTTCAATGGATGTATAATAACAAATTCTGATACCTCCTTGAGAGGAGCTCCACAGACACTCCATTTGGAGTACAGAATATGGTAGCCTTTAAGTTTCACAGCTGTACTCTCCCAAATAGATTTACAGAAGAATCAGGAGAAAGTAAGAAAACATGTTTCTCAGTCAGAGGACATGACAATATGGGAACTGTGAAAGATTAAAAAAAAAAAAATCAAGTAGAAAAATGAACAAGGAAAAAGGCTGATATAAGATACCAGCATCCTATGTTGATCTATCACTAAATGGAATGTGATAAAAATTCCTGAGGAAATTGCAGAGTAAGTATCACCAGTATCACCAGTTCTCAACTCTTGAGATTCCATAAATCTGTCCATTTTAAGCCATTTGCCAATTATTCCCTAGCTTTCTGGGCTTTCCTGATTCCCTATTTATGCAATTCCTTCATCCTCAAGGGTTTCTTTCTATAATCCCCCTTCTAATATTCTGACTTCTGGCACTATGGTCATACATTTTCCCTTCCTCCTTTGTCCCTTTCATAAGTCCTCCAGAGTAGGGGTTATTCCCTTTAGTAAATAGTTCTAACTGAGCAACTAACATAGTAGTTTTTAAATGTCTCCTTTTTTTACCTTTATCAGTTTATTGTAAAGGGATATTGTAAAGAACACAGAGGAACAGCTAGATGAAGTAGTACATAGAGTGAGGTCAAGAAGGATCCAGAGCATAAGAGTTTCTGCCTGCATGGAAATGGGGTACGCCACCCTCCCAGCACCTGGATGCATTCACCAACCTGGAAGCTCAGAATTTCTCCATTTTTAATTTTTCTCTTGGGTGTACCAAAAATGAGTAGATGCTGCTAAGATTTGAGTAATAGTCTGTTCTTGCCTTACTACAACATTTTCCCTAAAATGAGTTTTAAGAATCAACAAAAGAGCCAAGACAAAAGGTAGTTAGGGTCAGAGGATGAGTTTGATCTGCCCTTAGATCTAGGCCAAAAAACATAGAGAAAACATCAACAAATCACTGATGAAATCGATGGGGGACTCACCCATCTTCTGGGTATACCACTGCAACTTCTGCCAGCTCACCTTTAATGGAAAGGCTTCAAGTGCAGCCACTATCAACCCCTCTTCATGGATCTCCAAAGTTCTTAGTTCTTGCATACTGTGGGGGGATGGTAGATAGCCAACTTCCCTTGACCACCATAACACTTTATATGATCTTCCAGACTCTGAAGTGCTTGCTCCATCAAATGAACAATCTTCTGGTAGCAGAATTCCATGCAGCTACCAGTTGCAGAATTCTAGGCAGCAGCCAGTACACAACACTATGCATGGGGCTGTAAACACTGTGGAGTACTTTGCAAACTCCTGGGTCCCAGGGAACAGCATTGAAATGAGTACTATCAGTTGGCAAGAAAGGTATGTGAATTACCTGGGAGTCTGGGGTAGCTTCTCAATGGCATCAGCTTTGCTGCCAATCCAAATAGCAAGCGCTTATAGGGAAAAGAATCTGAAAAAGAATATATTGATCTCTATATCTATATATATATGAATCAGGTACTGTACACCTGAAACTAACACAACATTGTAAACATTGTAAATCAACCATACTTCAATAAAAAAATAAAAATTTTAAAAACGTGGAATGATAAAATAAATAAATAGATGAATAAATAAAATGAATTTCCTTAAAAAAAAAAAGAATGGAGGAACTCAATAAGATGGCTAGGTACAAAAATATAGAAAAGCCAAGAGCTTGCCTGATTGGCAACAATATAATTGTAGGGATTTCTACAAATCGCTGGGGAAAAAGGGGCCTGAGAAATGTCAAACGATTCTGTCAGAATCTAAGAAGAATGGGAAATGAAAACCCACCTCATCTAAAGAAGGTGGAGGAAGAGGACCCTGCAGGGAGGGACTCCATGTTCCAAAACTCATCCCTATGAATTCTGTAATATTTATCACTCCATGATTTCTGAGAACACAGTGTGGCACTATATCTAATTCTCTCCTATATTACTATAAATGAACAAGAACAGTATAAAAAAATAGGAAGAGCTCATTTTTGTCACATTGATAAGAAAAATATAAATTATACAGCATTTTGGTCTGCTTCATCAGCTTAACACCTTCCGTTTTTTGCCTTTTTCCATGTAACCAGCAAAGCTACTCTCCATCCTGTTGCCTTCATATGGGTGCAAAGTTATTTATCCAAGTTCTCAGTTATTTTCAGATCATGTCCCTTTATCATGTGATAAAGGACCTTGGAGGTGTAATCTGAGATAAGACATGAAGTAGACTCAGGCTAATCCATGAGACATATAAACATTTGTCTTCAAATAAGACAGGTAATTCATTACTAGCTAAAGAAATTGTGCCCTAAAAAGAAAGCCCGGAAGATGGCAGAAGAGTAAGATGCGGAGATCACCTTCCTCCCCACAGATACATCAGAAATACATCTACACGTGGAACTGCTCCTGTAGAACACCCACTGAAGGCTGGCAGAAGACCTCAGACCTCCCAAAAGGCAAGAAACTCCCCACGTATCTGGGTACAGCAAAAGAAAAAAGAATAAACAGAGACAAAAGAATAGGGACGGGACCTGCACCAGTGGGAGGGAGCTGTGAAGGAGGAAAGGTTACCACACACTAGAAGCCCCTTCGCGGGCGGAGACTGCGGGTGGCAGAGGGGGTAAGCTTCAGAGCCACAGAGGAGAGCGCAGCAACAGGGTGCGGAGGGCAAAGCGGAGAGATTCCCACACAGAGGATCGGTGCCGAACGGCACTCACCAGCCCGAGAGGCTGGTCTGCTCACCTGCCGGGGCGGGCAGGGGCTGGGAGCTGAGCCTCAGGCTTCGGCTTCGGTGCCTCCCGGGAGCCTGTGCAGCCCACCGCTGCCGGGGTCCCGGGATCCAGGGACAACTTCCCTGGGAGAACGCGCAGCGCGCCTCGGGCTGGTGCAGCATCATGCTGACCTCTGCTGCCTATTATTTTCCCCTTTTTCTCTTTTTGTGAGTGTGTATGTGTGTGCTGCAGCTGTGTGAGATTTTGTCTGTGTAGCTTTGCTTTCACCATTTGTCCTAGAGTTCTGACCGAACCGTTTTTTTTGTTTGTTTGTTTTTTATTAATTTTTCTTCTTAATAATTATTTTTTATTTTAATAACTTTACTTTATCCTACTTTATTTTATCTTCTTTCTTCATCCCTTCCTTTCTCCCTTCCTTTCTTCCTTCCTTCCTTTCTTTCTTTCCTTTCTATTTTTTCTCCCTTTTATTCTGAGCCGTGTAGATTAAAGGCTCT
>NC_041234.1:90093508-90094314 GCF_002837175.3 Physeter macrocephalus | reverse complement strand
TTTTGTGTGGTTTTTTTTTTTTTTTACTTTTTAAAATGTTTCTTCTTAATAATTATTTTTTATTTTAATAACTTTACTTTATCCTACTTTATTTTATCTTCTTTCTTTCTTTCTTCCTTCCTTCCTTTCTTCCCTCCTTTCTTCCTTCCTTTCTTCCTGTCTTTCTTCCTGTCTTCCTTCCTTTCTTCCTCCCTTCCTTCCTCCCTCCCTTCCTTCATTCCTTTCTTTCTTTCCTTTCTAATTTTTCTCCCTTTTATTCTGAGCCGTGTGGATTAAAGGCTCTTGGCGCTCCAGCCAGGCGTCAGAGCTGTGTCTCTGAGATGGGAGAACCAACTTCAGGACACTGGTCCACAAGAGACCTCCAAGCCCCACGTAATATCAAACGGCAAAACTCTCCCAGAGATCTCCATCTCAACACCAAGATCCAGATTCACTCAACGACCAGCAAGCTACAGTGCTGGACACCCTATGCCCAACAACTAGCAAGACAGGACTACAGCCCCATCCATTAGCAGAGAGGCTGCCTAAAATCATAATAAGGCTACCGACACCCCAAAACATACCACCAGACGTGGACCTGCCCACGAGAAAGATAAGATCCAGCCTCATCCACCAGAACACAGGCACTAGTCCCCCCAACCAGGAAACCTACTCAACCCACTGAACCAACCTTAGCCACTGGGGACAGACACCAAAAACAACGGGAACTACGAACCTGCAGCCTGCAAAAAGGAGACACCAAACACAGTAAGATAAGCAAAATGAGAAGACAAAAAAACACACAGCAGATGAAGGAGCAAGGTAAA
>NC_041234.1:90092780-90093276 GCF_002837175.3 Physeter macrocephalus | reverse complement strand
GCAACGATGAGCAACACAATAAATGAAATTAAAAATACTCTAGATGGGATCAATAGCAGAATAACTGAGGCAGAAGAACGGATAAGTGACCTGGAAGATAAAATAGTGGAAATAACTACTGCAGAGCAGAATAAAGAAAAGAGAATAAAAAGAACTGAGGACAGTCTCAGAGACCTCTGGGACAACATTAAACGCCCCAACATTCAAATTATAGGGGTCCCAGAAGAAGAAGAGAAAAAGAATGGTACTGAGAAAATATTTGAAGAGATTATAGTTGAAAACTTCCCTAATATGGGAAAAGAAATAGTCAATCAAGTCCAGGAAGCACAGAGAGTCCCACACAGGATAAATCCAAGGAGAAACACCCCAAGACACATAGCAACAAATAACATACAGGGGAATCCCCATAAGTTTAACAGCTGAACTTTCAGCAGAAATTCTACAAGCCAGAAGGGAGTGGCAGGACATATTTAAAGTGATGAAAGGGAAAAACCTA
>NC_041234.1:90071797-90088906 GCF_002837175.3 Physeter macrocephalus | reverse complement strand
GGAAGGGTAAGCTGGGACGAAGTGAGAGAGTGGCATGGACATATATACACTACCAAATGTAAAATAGATAGCTAGTGGGAAGCAGCTGCATAGCACAGGGAGATTAGCTTGGTGCTTTGTGACCACCTAGAGGGATGGGATAGGGAGGGTGGGAGGGAGATGCAAGAGGGAGGGAATTTGGGGATATATGTGTACACATAGCTGATTCACTTTGTTATAAAGCAGAAAGTAACACCATTGTAAAGCAATTATACTCCAATAAAGATGTTAAAAAAAAAATTACTGCTTCTGCCCTGGGTCCTGGAGCATGTGAGGTTCTGTGTGCACCCTTTAAGAGTGGAATCTCTATTTCCCACAGCCCTCTGGCTCTTCTGAAAGTAAGCCCCACTGGGCTTCAAAGCCAAGTGTTCTGGGGGCTCACCTTCCTGGTACAGGACCCCTGGCCTGGAGAGTCCAATGTTGGGCTCAGGCCTCTTGTTCCTTGCGTAGAACCTCTGCAATTGTAATTATCCTCCCTTTTGTGGGTCACCCACTCAGGGGTACAGGTCATGAGTATGTTACATCTCTGCTCCTCCTACCCATCTCAGTGGGGTTCCTTCTTTATATCTTTAGTTGTAAAAGATATTTTCTACTAGTATTCTGGTCTTTCTCATCAATAGTTGCTCTGTATATAGTTGTAATTTTGATGTGCCCATGGGAGGAGGTGTGCTAAGGGTCTTCCTATTCCACCATCTTGGTCACTTCCTGCGGTAAGCTTTTTAAAAAATACATTGTTTGATGATGATTAAGCAAAACAATACTCATGAAGAAGGCACTTTACTATACCATATACAAAATAATTAGGTTATTGTCACCACAAAATGTTGTCACCTATTCTACACTATAAAAATTTAAATCTCAATAGTAAACATCATTATCTTAAGAACAAAAATAACTAAGATGACAAGGGTCAATAATTTTTAAAAAGCACTTACATTATAGTACTTAAATATGATAATGGAATCAAAATTGCTGTTCATTTAAGGTTGTGTTTTCTATATTACTGTAGTGGGATGAATGGTGACCCCCAAAAGATAGGTCCACATCCTAATCCCCAGAATCTGTGATTACCTTATATGGCAAAAGATGTGATTAAGTTAAGGATCTTGAGAAGAGGCACTTATTCTGGATTATCTGGGTGAGCCCTAAATGCAATCCCCTTATTAAAGAGAGGTAGAGGGAGTTAACAGACACAAAGAGGATAAGGCAATGTGAAAACAGAACAGCGAAAGATGGTGCCACAACCCAAGGAATGCCAGCAGCCATCAGAAGCTGGAAGAAGCAAGAAAGAGATTGTCCCTAGAGCCTCCAGAGGGAATGTGGATCATGCAACACTTGACTTTGGACTTCTGTACTCCAGAAATGTGAGAGATAAGTTTTTGTTGTTTTAAGATACCCAGTTTGTAGTAATTTGTTATGGCAGCCTCAGGAAACTAGTACAATTATCCTTGTACAATTTTATTGTTTCTTCTTTGCCTTCTACATGAATTTCATATTCCCTATGTAGTTTCCAATTATTGAGATACTATACTGAAAAAGGAACATAAGATGGTGAGTTCAGAAAAGAAAGCAAATGAGTCAGCAGTTTTATTCTTTCCTATAGACAGGTATGCAGTTATCTGCAAATTAATCACCAATGGCTAGAGGATGCCATAAAACCTAGTCAATGTTTTGCCTTTGACCATTTGATTCTCTTCATGGAGAATCATGTCATAGGGTTCAAGAATCAATCCATAGAGTTCAGGTTTATGCATTTATTTATACTTCATTCCTTAAGTTGAAGCGAGAGGTCCCCAAACAAAGGTAGTGATGGAGGAAGAGGTCCTTGAACAATGATGATGATGGTGATGGTTTACCAAACGAATTGGAGGAGGAGGAGCAAATTCTGTGGCTAGAAGTAGCACTAGTAGAGCTGGTGGTGGGGATGGCCCTCCATCTGTCTGTGGATGTGGCAAAAGATGTCCTGAAATTTATAGGTAACCTGAGGGCCCATACTCCTCTAATATAAGTAATCCAATGTTCAAATGCTTGCAATAAAATATGCAGAGATTTTACATTACTTATTAATTTATCAATATTCAAGGACTTAACAGTACATGCAAAAGAGTTGTACAGATGTTAGATTAACATGTTAAACTCTACACAATGACTACTTCTGCTAGTACTCTAATGCTAGGAGAGTTGGCATCCTCATCAAAACTTTGTGAAATACTATTCCAAAATTGAAAAATTAGATTTCCTAATAAACATATGCAAAGAAATACTCTATCTGGCCTGGACCTGTTAGACTAGTTGGTTCAAATATGGATAATTAATAGAAGGTCATGGTTTGATCCCTTTGAGGGCTAATTAGCTTTACACAAAGTGTCTGTCTCACAGTGCCAATAATCTAGCTGTCTTCTAATAACATAAGTAATATCCCTTGCCTAGCAATATATGTTAGCAAAGTTTTTACATCTATTATCCTTTTTTCTTTTTGGCCATGCTGCACAGCTTGGGGGATCTTAGTTCCCCGACCAGGGATCAAACCCGGGCCCATGGCAGTGAAAGCACTGAGTCTTAACCACTGGACCATGAGGGAATTCCCTATTATCCCTTTTAATCCTCACTATAACCCAGTAATACAGGTAAGGCAAGTAGTTTCATCTTACTGTTTATAGATGACAAAACTGAGACTCCAAAAGTTTGTGACTGGTCAAACGTCACAAATTTAGTGTAAAACATGATTAGGATTTGAATGCAGTTCTTCACATACCTAATTCAGTTCCCTTTCTACTATAGCAGACTACCTGCTCATGAATGTATGTCATTTGTCATGAGCTAAGGAAAGAACCTAGGTGAATGCCCTAATTTGGGAAGTGAAAAAAAGGGAGAGTAACTGACTTCTTAGAGATGTGAAAAGTGAAGTAGGAAGATGGAGGAAAAAATGAAAGCTTTACCAAAAAATTAACAAATATATATATATATATATATATATATATATATTTTTTTTTTTTTTGAGCACAGGCTCCGGACGCGCAGGCCCAGCGGCCACGGCTCACGGGCCCAGCCGCTCCGCGGCACGTGGGATCCTCCCAGACCGGGGCGCGAACCCGGTTCCCCTGCATCGGCAGGCGGACGCGCAACCACTGTGCCACCAGGGAAGCCCAAAAATTAACAAATATTACAGATACAGTAAAGCAGAGTTAGGCCAGGAAAAGGCCAGCAGATTGGGTCATTTGGAGTTCACTGTTGAGTTTTTACATAACCTTTCAGTAGAATGGTAGAAACAGACCAATTCAAGCAAAAAACACCTATTGAGGATCCACTATGTTAAGATGCAATCATGGGCTTCCCTGGTGGCACAGTGGTTGAGAATCTGCCTGCCAATGCAGGGGACATGGGTTCGAGCCCTGGTCTGGGAAGATCCCACATGCCGCGGAGCAACTAGGCCCTTGAGCCACAACTACTGAGCCTGCGCATCTGAAGCTTGTGCTCCACAACGAGAGAGGCCCGCGCACCGCGATGAAGAGTGGCCCCCGCTCGCCGCAACTAGAGAAAGCCCACGCACAGAAACGAAGACCTAACATAGCCAAAAATAAATAAATTAATTAATTAAAAATTTTTAAAAAAGATGCAATCATCACATTCTGAATATTCTCTTCAAACAAAAGCCGTCTTGAGGAGAGTACTTAATCAGTTGCAAAGTGTAGACTACTGAATAAAGACTTTAAGTATACATGAAAGCTTTCCTCAAAGAGAATGTAGGTGGGAATGTAAAGTTGATAGGTTTTGAAATGATGGTAGTCAAGATTATGGAAGTCTACAAAAGCTTTTGGGATCATTAAAGTAATTGAAGATTTTCTTCATGAAAGGCAATATAGTTCTGACGGTTAATTTTATGTGTCTACATGACTGAGCAACAGGGTGGCCAGATATTTCGTCAAACATTATCCTGGGTGTTTCTGTGAGGGTGTTATTGGATGAATGAGATTAACATTTGAAGTGGTAGACTGAGTAAAGCAGATTGCCCTCCCTAATGTGGGTGGGCCTAATCCAATCAGTTTAAGGCCTGATAACAACAAAATTACTGATCTTCCAACTAATAAGAGAGAATTCTTCCTGTCTAACTGCCTTTGAACCAGAACATCATCTTTTTTCATGCATTAGGACTCGAAACTGAAACATTGGCTCTTCCTAGGTCTCAAGAGTGCTGGCCTTCCAACTATAAACCATTGGCTTTCATGGTTCTCAGGACTTTGGAGTCAGACTAAAACTACACCAAAGGCTCTCCTGTGTCCCCAGCTTGCCAACTCACCCTGCAGATCTTGGGACTTGTCTGCCACCATAATCATGTGAGCCAGTTCATATATATATATACACATATATATATGTATATATATATATATGTGTGTATATATATATATATATATATATACATATATGTATATCCTATTGGTTCTGTTTCTCTGGAGAACTGAAAGTAATACAAAAGGGGACGCAAGTTTTCAAATTAAAATGAAAATTTTCTCTCAAAAACAGTTTTGCTTGTATAATACATTCTGTCACAAAATATTTAGGCAAATTTAAAAAAACTAATGCTTGAGTCTTTCAACACATGGAAATGATCTGTCTTAGGAAATCAGATATGTAAAGTTATTTAAACTAAAATGTTGATATACAAGAAAGTCTGTTACTGGTCATGTTTTCCTTCCATTTAAAAGGTAATTTTCTATCACATCTTGACATGATAGAATATATATCTATCTAGTTTTATTACCTGGGTTCAGCTTGCTGGAATTCTGTTCCAAGCTCTTTGATCTTTTCTTCCTTTTTTGGCATCTTATTTTGAGCTTAGGTTCGGGCTCTGAGTTCTTCATTTATCTGCAATGATCATCACCATAAACACACACTTGATAACATATAATTTCCTGAAAGCATTAAACAATATTACAAATAAAGTAAATGGAACATTCTTTGCTTCTTTAATTCCCAGCCTTTCACTCATGATTATTTTCGTGAAAATTTAAAACCACTGTGTGGGGACGGGGCTAGTGCTGGTGGTGGTAGTGGTAGAAATGAAGAAATATGCCCTCAACCCAAGGTAAACAACACCATTTTCACCGCTGGAAAAGAAAAATTATAAAATATTTTTAAATGGGTGGGCCATGTTTTTTTTCAAGTATCATGGACATTTTTATTGTTTACTGATGAAGATTAGATCTTAATAATTTATGCTGTTTTTTAATGTTATATACCATGTATTTAAGTTTAATCAATTGGAAAATGAAGGCTAAGGATAAGCTGTCAGTTCAACTTCTTAAATATATTTAACCTTGAAAAGAGATCACACTTCTAGAACATTCAAATCGATGCACATTAACACAAATTATAATCATCTATTTCATTCTTAATTTTCTAGCTTTCTAAAACATGTGCACCACGAAATCAGACAGTAGAATGATATTTGCCATAACGGCATTCTCCTTGAGATGGCAAATCAAAACACTTGTATAAAATGTTATGAGATGGAATGTGAGAGGTTAAAATCCAGTGTTAAGCCAGAGAGAACAGCTGAATGGTGGACATTCTTCTGCAGTGCCCTACCAAAACGCCCATCTCATTCAAGCCTCTAAGCAAGTCCAAACAAGCCTGCATACTTAGCATGAACACTTCTTAAGTTCAGCTAAGGAAAGACATCTTATTTCACCTTTGCTGCAAGGTCACCTCAAGTCACTTTAGAAAGCTGGAGGCAGATCCCAATAATGCTACTTCTATTTCTAAGAGTGATAGATCATGTGGAATAATAAAAATTACATTAACTGTTAGTAAATATTCATTCTTAGAGTATGTTTGAACTTTAGAAATTATAAAAGGCATTCAGATCCAAGTCTGAAGAAAGAGTGGGTGAGCAGTATGGGGTCAAACCTGAAATACTACTTAATAATTGTTTTATCCATTCATACCCGAATCCCTGGAAAACGTGCCACAAGTGGCTGATCCAAATCTTCTCTAGTTTCATTAAATTTCAAACCCTCCCCAGAGCTTTCATGATCAATCAGTGATCTGATTTCCTACTTCACTGAGATGTCAGCTTGTTCAACGTCACTACTATCCGTGTCATGATTTTTCTGAATCCACATTCCCATCTCCCCTCCTGAAATTAGCTTCTCCTCATGGGCTTTTTGAGAATAGTGCCTACACAAGCACAATGTCCACAACTTCCTAATGTAAATGTTCCATTGCTACCTTTGCAGAGAGGCACACAATCTTTCTGCTTGTAATTTAAAATCAACCACACATAGAATCAGAATCACACAGGTCTGAAATATGTGAGTGGGAAGAGCCTTCTTAGAAGTCCACTAATCCTTATCCTCCACTTTTAACGATGAAGAAGCTAAGATGCAAGGAGTGTGACTTACTTAAAGCCACCGCCAGGTAGTAGAATTGCTGAGATAAGATCTTACTGCTTATCATTCTATAACTAACTTCTTCTTCCTTTTTTTTTTTTTGCTTTATATTGCTTCTTTAAATGACAGAAAAAGAGAGGAATACAAATAGTCATTGGGAGAACATACATGGTTTCATTCTAAATGTTGGTGAAGAGAATAAAGCATCAAACACTAAAATGACTTTGTTATTATTTTCAGTGCTCCTTTCCCCAAAATATATCCTTACAGAAAGCTTTGGCAGATAGATTGTCACAGTTTGCTCCAGTCCTGTGTGACTGGTCAAAGTGCCTAAAACTAAGTGGATTCTAAGATTCTCAAAGTGAGTGTTGAATGTGCTACTTAAAATAAGAACATTGGATATATAAAGGTCTATTAATCAGAAAGCATGCATTTTTTTCACCAATATAAATGAAAACTTCATGCAAACATGTGATGCTCAATTTGTTAGAATCTATTCTAGTGACAGAAAAAGCAAAGGCATGTCTTCAGAAACCCTTAAGTAACCTCTGTGTTGTTCTGTGATGCTGGAGTGATAGAGGAAAAGTGATAATTTAATCTCCATGAAAACACAGTTTTGAAGAAATATGAAAACACTTTAGTTTCTTGTCAGACAGATGAAAACTAGAGTTTTGAGCTTCCGCTTCAATCCTTCTCCCTTCTACCAACAGGAAAGAAATAGTATACTAAAGATTCATAGGATGTAAAGAGAAAAGGCATGAAACTTTGGGTAGAACCTAGTATGACTGTAGCTATGCTTTCATGAAACAAGCAAAAGACAATCTAAGTATTTACAAAGCTGGCAATTGGGCTTCCCTGGTGGTGCAGTGGTTAGGAATCCTCCTGCCAATGCAGGGGACACGGGTTCGAGCCCTGGTTCAGGAAGATCCCACATGCTGCAGAGCAGCTAGGCCCGTGCGCCACAACTACTGAGCCTGCACTCTAGAGCCGGTGCTCCATGACGAGAGAGGCCACCGTAATGAGAGGGCCGCGCACGGCAATGAAGAGTAGCCCCCGCTCACCGCAACTAAAAGAAGAAAGCCCACGTGCAGCCACGAAGACCCATTGCAGCCATAAATAAATAAATAAATAAATAAATAAAAAGCTGGCAATTGCTCAAAAACATTTGTGTAAGACATTAACATTAAAAGAAAAGACAACCTCAACTTTCACCAAATCTACATGAGTTAGGAATATCCTTTTTAAAATGTGTAGTAGACAATCCGAAGAAGCTGAATGAGCTCACTCTAAGCAGAGAGGGTGGGGGGACTTGGTTTTTGTTGCTATCAAGAAGGCTGACTTTAGAGACCACAGAACATAGAACTAGATAGCCATCTCACAGATCTCCAAGGAATTACCCACTGTAAGGAAGTGAAAGCTGAAGGAACGCAGTGCGGATGTATTGAGGTTGATTGCTTGTAATCATATCTAATCTAACTTCATTTCATTTGTCACTTTAATATAATATGGCTAGTGTTTTTCTTCAATAAGTATTAAGGGTGATGAGGAAGGAACAGTAGATTACACAGTAAGTTTATTTTATTAGGAAAAAGAAATTTTGGAGGTTATGGTTTGGGTCCAGAAGTATAAAGTAGTGTATAATTGAAACAGTATTTAAAGGGTTTTGCAAAAGAGAAAGGAGAAGTTATGTGATTAAATTAAAACTGTTTTAATCTAACATTTAATGATCCTTATCATTTAAAAAATTCCAACTGCTGTTTTTATCTTCTTCAAATTTGACTAGTCCGTACAAGAATTAGGAAAGGAGCCTCTTTATCTCTGAATTAGAAGGGACGCCAAGAAGAATCCAAACAAACAGGCCTTGCTAAGATGATCCCCCATTTACTACAATTACCTTATTTTCCTTAATCTATCATATTCCTCCATGACTGTCCACTCTTCATCACACCTAGCATAAGATACACAAGTCTAACCATTTGCTCATGAAGGATCCCATGTCACATAAAACTTATACCAAATAAATGTGTATGCCTTTCTTCTGTTAATCTGTTTTTATCAGTTTCATTTTCAGACCTAGCCGGGGACCCTAAGAAGGTTGAAAAAAATACTTTTTCCTTTCTTACAATACATAACACTGACCATTTTGTAGATGACCATTTTATGTCTATTGCCATTACAGAGAAATTGGCCTATCCCACACATAAATCATAAGCTACCACATACTCTTTCCTTAGCTAACTTACTGAATTCAACATTAGGTTTGTTGAGGACCATAACCAAGCAACCATGAATACATTTTAAGCACACTCTTACCATTTTAAAATGATTCCAATATTTTTCAACTTTTATGAGTACAGGATTCTATAAAATTTCTTTCATGATTTGTGATGGGTGGAAATGTGCCAGGGACTCCAAATTTACTATGATTAACATTCAAAATACCTTAAACAAAAGCATTAATAGGAGAACATATAATAACACTCGTCAATATGAGATTCCTGTGAAAGACTGTATTTCGGTAACATTCGACCTGGGGCGTAAAGTATCAAACACATAAGGAAAGAAATTTCTAAAGTACATTCAAGTATACCAGGAGCAAGTTGTTTTCCAACATAAGTAATTGTCTTAATAATAAATTATCCCTAATTAAGCACGAGATAAATAACTAGAGAACCTCTTTGGCGCAAAATGTAGTTCTGGGCTTCCCTGGTGGTGCAGTGGTTGAGAATCTGCCTGCCAATGCAGGGGACACGGGTTCGTGCCCCGGTCCGGGAAGATCCCACATGCCGCAGAGCGGCTGGGCCCGTGAGCCATGGCCACTGAGCCTGTGCGTCTGGACCCTGTGCTCCGCAACGGGAGAGGCCACAACAGTGAGAGAGGCCCGCGTACCACAAAAAAAAAAAAAAAAAAAAATGTAGTTCTCATTACTATACATACCGAGGAAGCAAAAACTTTTTTGGGTGTGATGGAAGTGTTCATTATTCTGAGTGTGGTGATCATCTCTCAGGTGGAACATATGTCAACAGTTATCAAAGTGTACACTGTAAACAGGGCAGTTTATCTTCTGCCTATTATACTCCTATTAATAAAGCTCAGAAGGAACATACCTGTGTGTCTAGGGCAAAGTAACCAAGGAGAAAAGAGGTTGAGTGATCAGGGCAAAGAGTAGCCTGATCTTGTTCATTGCTGGCCATGCTTGGTAAATATTTTCATTCTAATTTCAACGGGAAATTATTGGAGAGCTTCAGGCAGGGGCCTGATATGATTTGAATGGTCGAAGGCACTACAATCACAGATGTGTGAAATTGGAAGAGACAGTAAGTCTAGGTGCTCTTAAGAGAGGTCCATAGGTTTCCTTAAACTTCCTGAAGTGGCTACTAATTTGTGCATGTATGTACAGATATGCATTAAAAAAATTAATTTCCACAGTATTCATTAGCTTCTCGAAAAGGTCCTTGACCATAAAAATGTAGGAACTTTTCATTGATTTACCCAGAAATGAGAGATATCAAAACCTAGAGAAGTACAAGGATGTGTTCAAAATCAGAGGTGGCAGGTTGATGAGGTCATAAGGGGATTATGATGCTGACTACCCTCTCTGGTCCCCTCATCTCCCCCTGCCCCAACTGCTGATTCACAGAACACAGTCGTCATAAAAAGCTGGCACACAGCACACGAAGCCAATGTCTGCTGAACCCTGACGCGCTCACCCACACCAACAGGAGAGCATGCCAATGGCATGGTCCATAAGAGGTGATCAGCCAGCACAACTACTGGAAACAGTCCCTTATGACTCCCCCATGAAACCTGTATAACTTTCTAAATCACCTATGGGTGTATTACTGTTAAAATCACAAAAGAATAATACATCATAGACAATAATAAGCTACTCCTCTTTCAATATTACTGAGCCTGCCCTGTGCTGTAGACCAGAAGGATACTACAGAATTGGCATTTGACAGCTCTAGTTTTCCTCCTGTAAAGAAACGACAAATGAGTGTATGCTGGATCCTTCCCAGTAGAGATTTCAATAAGGTACAAAAAAAACTTCTTAAACTAGGAGGCGCTATATAGCAAGGTACATTTCACATGAGAAGTTTCACATCATCCTTCTCAGAGATTCCAGTGTAGGATGACAGAAGGTCCTTTTCTCAGCAATCCAGGGGACAAACAGGATCCCCTGAAATTCTTTCCTAGCTCTAGGGTTGATGAAAATGTCGGGCTATTTCTTATAGCTTTAAAAGGTCCCAGGTTACTGAAATAACCCTGCCTTTGCTCAGTCTTGAGCATGAAGAACGTGCCTCCGTGGCACCAGTATAAACTGGATTAAAACATTTCAGAAAGTCACCTTTGTAAAAAGCAAGGGGGTAAAACACAAAGTACACCTGGGAGTTATGTTCCATACCTGTCAGATGTGTGAAATCGGCTCTAGTAAAATAATGGCCTTTTCTGGGCTTCGAGTTTAAACTGAGTTCAGGGGTGTTGGAACTTACCAAATAGGTTGATATTTGAATCGCACCGGCAGAACTCTCCTGATCATCACGGTGAACAATTACGGCGACTGAGTATACCTGGACGCGGTGCTAGCCAGACAGTAACGAGAGGAAATTTGGTGAGAGACCTGCCTTGAGAGGGGAGCCTATTGTACAGAAGGGGGAAACAGGATCAAAGCACAACTGAGGGCTGTACTGCGTACCTATCAGAAGTGTGAAGTCAGCATCTGATCTTCGTCTGTGCTTGAACTCTGGGGTCCACACCAAGGCAGTGCACGAGCTGTTGATCGAGCCCTTTGATCTCCTTACCAAACTGTGACCTGAAAAGGAAAGAAAGTTTTGTTGAATACCTTGGCCGCAGATACAGATTAATTTCCCTAAGTAAGAATTCAGCATGAAAAAAGTAAAAAACAAAAGAACAAAACAAAACAAAAACACAGCAGCCTTTTCCTAGTTCTGCAAAAGAAACCCGGGTATCCAGCCACTGCCTACCCTTAGGAGAAATAAGTCTACAGCTACAGATGGTCTGGACTTTATACTGCAAACCCACTGTGATGTAATCCACTGTGACCATTTGGCCACTTCATATGGTAATTTGCTGGCATTGAGGCTTGTGGTCAGAGATACTGATCAGCCTTTCTGCTTCCCTAACCTACTGTCCCTGAGGTTAGTGAAATAAATAAATAAACTGTCAGCCCTACATCCACAGATACAGAAATGTTCTCCCACTTATAACTGATTGATTTCCACGAGGGACGAGCGTCCTGGCCCAAGGGGCAAATGACAGTTTGGGTTTTGTTCAGCACTGTCAGTCACGTAGCTATAAACAACTTACAGAAGTGGACCGAGCCACTTCAGTAAGATGCTCTGTAGGGACCAATCTCTACACATATTCCAAAAAGATCCATTTTATAGGAGCACACACTTAGTGTGCATGGCGAGAACCTCGATTTATTCAAAGTGGCTAAGGTCTTCAACCATATCCTCATCAAGGTAATTGTGGCCCTAACCCTGACCAATTCCAAACGGACAAAATTCACCACAGCGCCTCCTGCTTCAGAACTGGAGGGTCAATGGCTATTTGTAAGTGTCTAAATGAATTAACCGCGTAACATTAGTAAGAGGCACACAGAATATGATCCTCAGAGCATCATCCCCCAGATCTCCACAGGGTCCCCCCCACCCCACCCCATCTCTTCCTTCAGGTCTTTATGTCCCCTTCTCAGTGAGGCCTTCTCCATACAACCTACCTGCAGGTGCAGATCCCTCCCCCGGACCTATTCCCCTTCCCTGCCTTCCTGTGCTGCACAGCACACGTCATTATAATACACGTGGGTCTTATTGAGCTTACCTTTCAGTCTCCCCCACTAGAATGTGAGCCCCATGTGAGCAAGGACTTTAGGTCTCTTTCGTGTCTGTATTTCCAGCACGAAGAACAGTAGTATCTGGCACATAGTAGGTGCTCGGCAAATGATGAAGGTCACGTGCCATTCCCAGAGCTGACCCTGTTACCTGTACAGTGTGCGTCTTTCAGAATCTCCTCCCCGTATTTACAATCTCACACCAGAGATCATTAAAAATAGATACCCTACGCTTTAATGAAGGGGTTGAATAATTCTACAGTACTTAAAACAAAAACCACCTGTTTTCAGTCCTAACTGGAGACACAACCAATTACAGCTCTGTAAATGCAACCAGAATCAACTCTTTTAGGTTGGTGTTTTCACCCATATGACTCAATAACATACTCAAAACACGATTACTTTATCAGTTTTGGTTGGCACAGTTGCTTTTGTGGATCTTTTTAGCTCTGTATCATGGATCATTTCAAACAAAGCCGATAGAAGAATATAACCCGAATTCTATATGTCAGTCAAGGAGCTTCAACAATCAACGATTTGCCACTTAAGATTTGTTTTTTTTCTAGCATATTCCAAAGCATACTCCAGATATCCTACGACTTCGTGTGTAAACCCAAAGAAGTTATTTCCTCCACATACTCTGCGGTAACATAAACTATAACAAACAGGGCTTTTAAAAAACATAACCAAAATACCGTCATTACATCTAAGAAAACTTACAATTATTCTCTAATGCCACAGGAAGCCATCCATGTCCAATGTACCTATTTGGCCTAAATATCTCTCTTAAATTTGATTTGTTCTTATTAGGATCCAAAGAAGTATCTTACATAGCATTCGCTGAAATAGGACTTAGTCCTCTTTTCATCGATAACAGCCCCGCCCCGTTTTTTCTTTGCTATTCCTTTGATGAAAAGACTAGATTATTTGTCCTGTAGAATTACTCACATTTCAGTGTTACTCTATATGCATCCTGTCCTGAACATGTTCCAATAAGAACAGAATAACCCGTAGTGAGATCTCTGGATATGGTTAGATTCAGGCTCGGTTATTTTAGCAGGAACATTTTATAAATTTATTTATCTATTTATTGGCTGCGTTGGGTCTTCGCCACTGCGTGCAGGCCCTCTCTAGTTGCGGCGTGCAGTGGCTTCTCTTTGTTGCAGAGCATGCGCTGTAGGCGTGCGGGCTTTGGTAGTTGTGGCACGCGGGCTCAGCAGTTGTGGCTCGCGGGCTCTGGCTTTGGTAGTTGTGGCACGCGGGCTCAGCAGTTGTGGCCCGCGGGCTCTAGAGCGCAGGCTCAGTAGCTGTGGCGCACGGGCTTAGTTGCTCTGCGGTATGTGGGATCTTCCCGGACCAGGGCTCGAACCCGTGTCCCCTGGGTTGGCAGGTGGATTCTTAACCCACTGCGCCACCAGGGAAATGTCCCTTAGCAGGCACACTTTAGACTTGATGCTTTGTACTCCTATATGATACAATAGGAGTATCAGATTGTACTGTACTGTACAGTGTCAATTGTATCACATCAGAACACCCACGCTGTTTCCCACACTTCTGATGGGAAACAAAAAGTTTCCCCTGGCCGGGGAGAGGGAGGTTGATCAGTGGGTTGTACTAGTCTCACCTTGATTCACCCACATTATAAAATGTACCATCTACCTTTTACTGAAATTTTATTAAATGTATGTGTTGGCTTGCTTTTTAAATTTTTTTTTTTTTTTTTTTTTTTTTTGCGGTACGCGGGCCTCCCACCGCCGCGGCCTCTCCCGTTGCGGAGCACAGGCCCCGGACACGCAGGGCCAGCGGCCATGGCCCACGGGCCCAGCTGCTCCGCGGCACGTGGGATACCCCCGGACCGGGGCACGAACCCGCGTCCCCTGCATCGGCAGGCGGACTCCCAACCACTGCGCCACCAGGGAAGCCCTTAAATTTTTGATATGCTATTCATGTACCATATAATTCACAATAATGGTAAATAAACTTTTCTCCTATTAATTTACCGTTAATTAATTTTCAGGCCCCTAGCCAGTTGAACCTAAGATGGTAGAGAAAAAGTTTTCCTCCTAACATTCCCTTCTCACTAGCCCTATGGCAACCACGGGTGGATTTTTTCTCTCTGTAGATCTGCCTGTTCTGGGTACTTCACTTGAATGAGATCTTACAATGTGTGCTCTTTGGTGTCTAGCTTTTTTCATGTATCAAAATGTTTTCAAGATTCATCCGTATTTCAGCACGTATCACTACTTCGTTCCATATTATGGCTAAATAAAAATTCATGGTAAGGGTATAGCATATTTTGTTTAAAAATTCATCAGTCGATGGACATTTGGGTTGCTTCCCCCATTTTGGCTTTGTGAATAAGGGTGCCATAAACATTGACGTACAAGTTTTTCTTTGAATGTTCTCAGTTCTCTGGGATACGTGTCTAGGAGTGGACTTGCTGATCATGTGGTCACTCTATGTTTAACTTTTGGTGGAAGTGCCGAACTGCTTTACACGGTGTCCGCACCATTTTACATTCCCACCAGCCAGTGTATGAGGGGTTCAGTTCCTGCACATCCTTATTACACTTCTTATTTTCCATTTCTAAAATTACAGCTGCCCTGGTAGACATGAAGTGGTATCTCTTGTGATTTTGATGTTGATTCCTCTAATGACTAATGACGCTGAACATCTTCTCTTGCCCTCAGTGGCCATTTGCGTGGAGAGAGCAATGGATTTGCAGCATGAGACCCCCCCTCCCCCCCTCCGCCCGCCCCTTGTGTGTGTGAACCACTCCCGGTTCACACTGGCAAAGCCACATAGCCTCTTTGGACCTCGATTTCCTGGCACAATGAGTAGTTATTGCATCTGTGTTCATCCAGGGAATGGAGACAGAAAAAAGACTTTGACTTGGATCTCTGCGTGGGGAAACAGTCACTACTCCCTAGAGTGAAGGAAAATAAACTCACAGAGGAATCCAGAGGGCCAGCTGAGATCCGGAGCCCAGGGACTGGTCAGGTAATTCCGTGTGGTGGGGAGGAGGTGGAAGCTCTCTTCACTTTCCACCCTCAACAAGGTGGGCAAGTTGTAGCAGAGCATGAAGCCCTCCCTTCACTCCCTAGGAGTTGAAGGCAGCTGCGCTTTGTGAGATTTCCTGGGTTGACCTGAAATGCAAAAAGGCAGCTGCCTGGCCAGAACTAAGCACCTCAGGGTCCTCACTGTCCTCCTCCCTTCTGCCCTGGAAATTCCCACCAGCTCTGCCCAAACAGCAGGGAATGGGTGAGAAAAGGGGCTGTGAGTCAGAGCCTGAGCCAAGGCTGGGAGTAGCCGGACAGCAGGTGGTCTTGGGGGGACCTGGGCCTGTGCAGGTCCTCAGTGGGGGAGCAGAATGGAGGCAGGAAATCCTGAGGAGTTAGGGGCAGTCAGCAGGCCAGTTGTGCTGCCCTGGGGTCGTTGCAGAGCCCATGGATTTCTTTTAAGTGTTTCTTGGAAGGGTGGTTACACTGGGGAGTAGATCTGGGCAGGGGTGACTTCAGTTCTCCCTTGAAAAACTTCTGTATTTCTGGACATGTTTTTTCTTAAGAAATAACCAAGAAAGAATTACATTTGTCAATGGAAATAAAGAGTTAACAAAAACATCTTCACAGCCTCGACTGTTTTAGTCACCAAAAAGCTGCCGGTTACCCACGATCCTAGAGACAATCGTTTCTAAAGATCTTTCTTTGAATCTCTCTCCCGTGCTCTCTCTCCTCCGCTGCACCCCTCTGCAGGGAACACGGTACTGGGTGGATACAAGCCCCAATTTAACACCCCTCATCTCCGAGTGGCGGCATCACCTGTCATCTTCCTTTTCCTCTCTATGCTACATGTGTCTCCTTGATGTGAACGTTATTTCTCTAGAGGAGCGTGTTCCTTTTCTCAGCAGGAAAAAATAAGTCAAGGCACCCGCCAGGCAGGAGAAACCTGCGAGTCGCTGCGACTCCTTCGGACCCAGCACATCCCCACCCACCTAGGCGGTGTGGACAGCAGCTCCAGCAGCCCCGGAAAACCGCTTCAGAGGCGCTGGCTCCCTAGCAGGTCCTTGGCAAAGAGCGGGAGGTGACGGGGAGCAGGGAGTGCCTGCTCTTGGGACTCTGCCTCTCACCTGAGGAGGGAGCAATTCAAGTATTAATAACCTCAAGCATATGAAGGCTACAAACTCGTCACATCGTTTGCAAGTGTACTTACACTTTTTTCCTCTAAATAGTTTTGCGGCTGTTGAACGGTAAAATTTCCATTTTACTGTTCCTTCGCATACATCGTTGGCGGCAGGGACCCTACAAGGGGGACAAGTTGGTTCTCCCGAGCAGAGAGCAAAACACGGAAGGTTTCCTCTCAGACTTTCCCAAGCTCACCTCTCCCACCTCTCGGCACCTGGGACCAATTGAGGATGTCCCACCCCTCCCCTGGGCGGGGCCAACACCAAGGAACCCGGATTCCCAACCCCTCCTCTCCCCTCCCCTCCCCCCCGCCGCGCCGCACCTCCCGGGCTTCTCCGAGGAGACGCCGACGACAGGGGGCGGGGGTCTTCTACGCGGGGCCACGCAGGCGCCGCTTTACGGCAGGGGTGGGCGTGGGGCGCCGTCGAGTCCCGCCGGCCCTCGCGCGAAGTTCAGAGCTGCCTGGGTTTTTCCCGCCGGAGCGTGGCCTCAGCCAGGTGGGTGAGCCTCCTTCGTTCCCTTACCCGGACACGGGGCGACGCGGGGCGACGCGGGGCCGGGGCCTGGGCTCCGTCCGGCAGCCTATCTGACCCCGGGGACCCTCCCTGTCCTCTAGCGTCTGGGCAGCCTATGCCTGGCGTGCGAC
>NC_041234.1:90070255-90071297 GCF_002837175.3 Physeter macrocephalus | reverse complement strand
CCGTCCCGTCCCGTCCCTCCGGTTCTTTCCAGCAAGAAGGACGCGTGGTGCTTCCCGAGGCGGGGGTGGACCAGAGCTCTCTTCTCTTTCCGAGGCCTCGTGTCCCCGGAGCACTTGGCATCCGGGGCCGTCCATCGTCTTGCCATAGGAGGCCGAGCTCGCCCCGCACCGCGTCTGTGCCTGTGGGCTTCCGGCCCTTTGCGTCGGGCTGCTTGCCCCTCGGTGACTGGTGAGAAGGTGCCTCGCCAGGCACCGGCCGGACGTGACTGGATCTGTGCTCACACTCGAGAGTGTCTCCCGAGGTCTTAGGCAAACGTGGGTTGCTAAAGACACAGCTGCCGGTCCACGGCTGGATGCCTGCGTGGAAGTCATAAAGGCAGGCTCAGAGGACCCCACGGAGTCGAGACCCCGCAGGATGGAGGGCCAGACTTTGAGACGCGCCCCTCTGAAGTGGCCAGGGTGATGAGCCATCTTGCTTTTGCCAGGTCGGGCAGGGGCTGGCATTTCGCTTTTCCCTCGGCAGAGGGCAGACGGAGAGGGCCTGGTGGGTGGGGGGAGGGGAAGGGCGGGTTGCCATCCGTGGTGCAATACGGCCATCAAGAGGAACGGGTCCGCCGATCGGGCGAACCCTCTACCCGTCCCTTCCTGGGGAGGAGTGACAAGGGATCGAAGTCGGGAACACTGGACAGTGGCCCCGGGAAGTCGAGAGCTGCGCCTGGGAAGGGGCGGGAAGCATGGCCCAAGGCCCGGCGGTGCCGTGGAGGCTCCAGAGACGGGCAGGGGCGCAAGGCGCACAGCCCGGCCACCTGGCGTGTGGGGCTACTGGAAGTGGCGTCTCGGTGGACCCTGATGGCCGCCACGTCTGGGCGGGACTAGAGGGAGCTGGTCCGAAGGAGGCCAGGCCGGGGTTCTGCGGGCATTTGGCCGCGTGTCCCTGCCCCTCGGAGCCAGGGCAGGTTCGGCCTGGGCGGGCCCAGGGCCCCCCGAAGCCTCTCTGGGCCACGGTGCGGCCCAGCCAGAGACCACCGCGGGCCACGGGAGT
>NC_041234.1:90062518-90070181 GCF_002837175.3 Physeter macrocephalus | reverse complement strand
AGCGAGAGCAGGCAGTCCGAGTCCCGAAGGGGTCGGCGCTCGCGGGACGCAGGAGCCACCGCAGAAGGAGCCCTTCGCCTGAGCCGAAGAGTCTAGTCGGTGGCTGCGGTGCCATCAACCAGCGTCTCCGGGATTCTGGCCCCGGCCTGGCCCGACCCGGCCCGGCCCGGCCCGGCCCGGCCCGACCCGACCCGGCCCGGCCCGGCCCGAGGGCTCCCAGAGAGGAGAGGGCAGGACACGAGAGGAGAGGAGCTGAGCAGAGCCCGGCCCAGGGGACCCGCGGGCCATGCATTTGCAGCAGGCTTCAGCTTTCTCCCCACGAGGCCCTGAGCCTCACTCAGTTCAGCGACGAGAAGGAAAGGCCCCGGCTTGCATTCCGGCCTGGCCCTCCAGGTCTCGGCCTTGGGCTTGCCCCTGCAGCCCAGCCAAGGAATCAAGGGGAAGAGGTCTGAAGAAGCTGCCTGAAGCTCACCTGTGTTGGACTGAGGGAAACGCCTCCCCGCCCTTGCCCTCTCCCCCGTGACCACCACTCATCCAGCTTGTCTGCCAAGGCCAGGAACGAGGTGCATACTCCTGGGCACACGGCGGTGCCTTCGAGTCCCCGGCTGACCCGATAGGCCGCTTCTGGAACAAGCTGTGCGGTGGCTCGTTCCTGCCCTTTGCCCAGCTCTTACCTGCCCGGGCTGGGGTGGGTGGTGGGCTTGTGTGGGTGTCAGGTCTCGGGGCGGGGGGAGGGTCGGGGTGCGGTGTCGGGTAGGGCTTCCGACTGGGAGCAAGTCTCCAGGCTGGACCCCTCCGTCCCTCCCTCCTTCCACACATACCCCTCCTGGAAGGGTGCTGTAACCCACCCCGCGCCCCTTTGCTTTCGTGCCTGTGAGTCGCCCGACAGGTCCTCAGGCCACCTTACGTGGGCAGAGCCTTTCTTTGGGGCCGGGTCTGGACGTAGCTACGCGCTCTGACTGGTCGCTGGCCGCAGGTGCTCTCAGTGTGCCCCTCTGGCCGGGGCCAACGGCTGCGTCTGCAGAACGTGGAGCCGCTTGTGAAAAATCTCAGAAGTCTCCCCCAACCAGGAGGACCCCTGGGTCGTCCACGGGGAGGGAGCCTGAGGAATAGGGCGTCCCCCCAGCCGCAAAGCTGCTGTTCCCGAGGTGAGCTCGAATGCGGAAAAAGGACCTGGATCCCCTCTCTGCGTACCTGTCGTGGCCCACTTCCATCCCACCGCGAGTGGGTCCTGGATACCCCGTGTCCTACGGCACGGGAAGGGCCTCACGGGGTCCGGAGGGGCCTGGGCCCCGGACTCTCTTTGGAGGGATCAAGAAGTAAACAAACGGAAACACAGCTCGAACTGGGAGTGGAACGTGCGGTGCCCCGGCATTACTCTTCCTGGTCTGCGTGTGGGAGCAAGCACTACTGAGGAAACGTTCTCCGGGCTGTCTGCAGGGTGCTGCCCCCGACAGGGGACCGGGCGGCCACCTCCTCCCCTTTCCCCGTGGTCCACGGTGGCTGGGCCCGGGGCCTCCGCCGGGGCACCGGCAACGGGTCCTGGGTCCCCGGTGGCCCCGAGACCCCAGGGACCCCACTGGCCGACCTCGCTCCTGCACGGAGGGCCAGGATCCAGGGGCCAGATGCCCTGGGGTGGGAGCTTCAGCTCCTTGTCCCTGAACTTGTTGGCTGCCGAGGCCATGGCCCCGAGGGTGGGGAGCGCAGCGGGCCTGGCAGCCAGGGGCTCCTCGGTGGGCGGTCCCGGCCCCGAACCCCTACGCGTGTGGCTTCCACACCTACTCTGGAGGCGTGCCCGGCGGCCAGGTTCGGCCTGGGAACCCTCTTAAACTTTTTAACTTCTTAAATCTTCAAGCAATGTAATAGTAATAATAAATAGATAAATAAATCTAACAAATATATTCTCTACTAACAAATATATTCTCTACTACCTTTACAGTTATTCTTGCAAAGGCTGTTCAGTGGTTCTTAGTGAGGGTGGGATCGGTTTACAAAATGAGCTGGGGGGGGGTTGAAGGGCATTTAGAGGGTTGGAACCAGGTTGTAAGAAGACTTGTCATGTGTAAAAAAAAAAAAAACCTGTTTTTATAATTACCTCAGCATGTACTGTTTTACGTATTATCCTCCAGTAAATTAAAAATGGCTTAGTTCAACCTCAAAAGACAAGCACTTTCTATACTGTTGCTCAGTAATATGCCCATGACCGTTGAATACTCTTCAGATGAACTGGCATGTGAGAATCACTTAACTTGCAAACATGGTTTTCTGATGCTCAGATGAATACTGATTGGAGGCAAAAGGAAAAGGAGAGAAGTGAAAGCAGATTTATGTGTATATATGTAAAAAGCCATCACTAAAGAGTAAATAACTGTACAAGAATGGTGCGCGGAGTGGAGCCATGATGAGCTTGATTGTCCACGATTAACCCAGGGGAAAAAAGAGTCAGCTGACTCCTCTTGTGGGCCTTCAGTTGGCAATGCTGAGGTAGGCCAATTTGGCTGTTGTCCAAGTTTTTCTTGAGGGTGGGGGTAAAGGGGGTAGTTATCATTAAAGCTACTGAGGATGGATGGAATAGCCTAGAAGTAGATTAAAGGGGTAGGACGTAAAACTAGACATTTGTTTACAAGATTGTTTTAATTAAGAAGTGCTGGGCTTCCCTGGTGGCGCAGTGGTTGAGAGTCCACCTGCCGATGAAGGGGACAAGGGTTCGTGCCCCGGTCCGGGGGCATCCCACATGCCGCGGAGAGGCTGGGTCCGTGAGCCATGGCCGCTGAGCCTGCGTGTCCGGAGCCTGTGCTCCGCAACGGGAGAGGCCACAACAGTGAGAAGCCCGCATACCGCAAAAAAAAAAAAAAAAAAAAAAAAGTGCTTGTATAAATCAAATTCACACTCATGTATATAGATATAGCGACTACAATTATAGATTACAATATCTGTTGCTTTTTTGAGGTAAGAAGTAACACAGGTTATTTGACTTTTTAGCAAATACTGTATTTAAATTTAGCAGTCACCAAATTCCTCTTAATTCAAGCACTTTTTTCCCACCTGGGAGTTGTTTCTGTTTCTGACACAGTACTACAGGACCAATTCACACTTCAAAATTGTTTCAGTGGAGTGAGAAGTGGTTTCGCTCTTACTGGAGCTCGTCAGCTGTAGGCAACTGGTCGAGAAACATTTACTTGCCTTAAAGCCAACCATTATCCACCTTGGATTTTATTTCTTAATCAAAGAACTAGCAATTCTACAAAATTATTTCCATACAAAAGCCTTATAAACGAAAACACTGTCTTTAACAGCTTTTAGTACTATTTCTTGTTTCTCAGTAAATAGCAGTATAAACAACAACAACAAAAGAACTTAAGCTTATTCAATAAATGCAAATACAAATGAATCCAATCCACAGATATTTGGTAATAGATTATCAAACATATAAGCCAGATACAAAAGTACCAAGCCAGAAATACATTTGTAAACTAGATATTAATTCATTTATTCACCAAATATGTACTGAGCATGTATTATGTTCAGGCACTGTTCTATGTGTTGGGAACACAGCAGTGAATAAAACAGATATCTCTTCTGGAGTTTACACTCTGGTGTAGTGGACCAACATATAAAATCTATGTTAAATCTTTTGCTCTTGTGTTTACAGTATTTTAATTTGAAGGTCTGTCAGCGTTCCATCAGAAGCTTTATAAGATATGCACGAGTGTTTAAGTCCAACAGAAACATGTGACTCAGTTCAGCATAAGTGTTACTTTTACAAGAAACTACAAATTTTAAACTTACAAACTGTACCGAGTCTCAAATAATACCAGCTATAGCTTCTCAGATAATGTCCATTAAGATAAGCAAGTTGAGCCTGTGAGGGCACTCCTGTTCTTCAATATAATGGTTTACTGTCCTTTGAAGGAAAAGTAAGTACATCCAAAGGTCTTTTACACACTCCCCGAATACACTCTGAAAGCAGCATAAAATAATGACCTATCTTTCTGACCAGTTCTAACAAGGTTCTAAAATGGCAATTAAAATCAGAAGCAATTAAAAACTGAGCTGGTTATTTCAAAGAACTCTAGTTTTATCAAAAGGAAGATATATTTGTAAAGTAGGCACATTGTAACTAAGCTTTTGGGTAAAATTTAATATACCGAGTTTCCTTTATGTGAAACATTATTACTTGCTCTTAAAAGTTGTCTTTAGTCCACTAGATTAAAAAGTATATTATATGAGGCCAAGGTCAATTATCCTTGTAGGGATTTGCAACCAAGGGTTGCAACCAAGGGTTAGGGCATTGTGAATTTTACAGTGTGTACACTATATCACCAAAAATACACTATATCACCAAAAAAAAAGATGTTGAAAAGGCTCAGGGCAATAGATTCAACAGGATACCCCACCCCCACCCCAAATAGTACCAAATCCTGTATGAAAACAGAAGATATTACAGTCCATCAAGATTCCAGGAAAAAGAGAATAAGTAGCCACATCATATATCATATTATCAGTTTGGCATCTTAGATCCATGCAATTTTATATATCTCTAATAGTAAGTTTTAAAACAAAAAATTTTAATACTGAAATCTCAGTTTGAAGCTACTTGTACAGAGCTCACCAAATGAACTTTAATTAAGTCTAAGAAAACATGAAAAGTATTTTCAGCTAATTTCCCCCGCAAATCTGAAAGCTAAAAAAAAAGGGTGGTGGGGGGGATTGACCTTTTCCTTTTCAAAAAGGAAGGCTAATAACTTTAAAAAAAATTAAGTTTTAAGTCTGCCTTATATTATGTTATATTAAGAAGTTCTGGTTAATGTTTAAATTTTGAAGCCACCTTTGGCCTGTGCTTGGTTAATCTGGTACAGTGTAGTTTACCAAAAAAATTATTCATTAGCTACTACATAATCATCCCTGAAGTAGACTAACAGTTCATGTGCCTTAATGACTGACAACTATACTCACAATCCCAATCAATACTTTGCTGGGTTTGATTTCCACTTTGTGTCTATTGCCCCTTCATGCCAATACTTTTTCTTTTGTTTACTTCTTAGCCCAAATAGATTTTTAAAATCTCAGTAGCTGCGAAATAAAGTTCAAAGGTGACATTTGCAATGATATGATAAGATTACAGGGTTAATTTGCAAATTTAAATTATCTATGCTCCCAAGGTTGCCCTGAAACGACACTGAGCATAACATTCCCAACACTGCAAGTCGTGTGACATATTTATGAGAAATTCAAGAATCAGCTTTAATTATTTAAAGCTAGAGATAAGGGATAAAAGACCTAAATTTTACTGAAAGAAAAGAAACAGAACTTTAGGTTAAGGAGTCTTACTTTAACATGAAACTGTTAAATGAATTTGAAAAACTAGCACAAATTAGGGAAAGATGATTCCCTTCAAAGGGAAAGATGATTTTTCTAAATCTCTAAATAAAGGCTGCTTCAACCTATCATCTCTTCCTAAAGAGCGAGTATACTTCACTGTTTTACCTTCATCCCAGGATGTCAGCATGTAGCTGTAAATAGATGGTTTTAAACTGAATTTAATAAGTAATCATTATCAGCTATGCTGTTACTGTACAGCATCAAAGAACAACTCTTTAGTTTATGGTTGAAGGAACTAAAAGGTTAGAGTGGTTACTGTGTTACACCACTCCTTTCCTGTTAGCAACAAACAAGACTCTGAAATACCAATGAAACTCTAAGGAATCTCCACTGTTTAAAGAAACCTGAGTTTATACCCAGGTATTAGGAATTAGACAAGGTCTAATAAATAAAATAAATAAATAATAAATAAAAGAATAAAACCAATATAAACACAATCCAGGCATTTCCAGGTAGAATCTTCAGTAATTATACATGCTTGCCTATTACAATGTAATAAGGAGTTTTAATTCTTTATACTGCAAGATTTATTAATCACTCAATACTGTCACTGAATTTAAAAGGAAAAGACCAAAAAGGAAGAAAAAAAAAAAGAACGAGGCCAATCATCAGTTTTCTTTCTATTTGTGTAATGATGGATAAAGAATTGGAAAGTAGCTGTACAGAGACGAGCAGACTTTATACACAAGCAGATAGTTCAGTTTTACTATCAATATCTCTTGAACCTTAACCTTTCCCACACACTGCAAATATGACGGTGTAGTTAGTAGTTGGGAAGGCTACACCCACAACTACCATACCTAAACACTTAATAGATTTTTCTTTTTGAGTGACTACCAACACACCTTTTGAAACACTTCCACTGATTTGCCGCACATTTTCCTTAGAAAAACTCCCAACCTATCATTTCGGAAAAAGTAACAAAGCTAGGCATCAAAGGTACGTTACACACGCACACACGGAGAAAACTGCCAAACGCCTGGGGCTGCATGGCCTTCTAAACAACGATCCTAGGTAACAAGATTATCATGTCAAAGGTAATCCAAATGTTCCAAATCCAGGCCTCTTTCCAATAAACAATATCAAAATGTAAATATTAGCTAAAGTTATTAAACTGTTAACAGCCAAGCAATAATTACACCTGTCCCCCAAGACTGCTACTAGGGAACATGTAGAAAGGGTTTTACCATTTTACAAGTTTGATAGAGGCTCAAATTTGAAACATGATCCTTACCAACCAAGGTTTATCAAATGCCTTGATGTACTTGGAAAAAAAGGCAACATAAACACCAAGAACGATTTCTCTCATATCCACAACCCCAAAAAATCGTCTCTAAATTACTTAAAATCACAGTAATGGAAGTGTTTGGAAAAGAGTTTAAAAAGTCGCTAACAGTCAACATAAAACACGAACACAGTGAACTTGGAGAGGAAAGGAGCAACAGGCGACTGAGTCTATGAGGGATGGCCGAGCAAGTAGGGCTTAGGTGCAGTTCGCATTAGGAGACGGGGCAAGCGGCCCAAGTTCCGCCGCTCTCTAGGCACCGCTCTGGAGGCGCGGCCCTCACGGCCCCCGGCGACCCCTCGGCCGCCTCCTGCCCCGGCGCCCGGGACTGAGGAAGGGAGGCAGGGAGAGGAGGGGATTCCGAACTCCTTCCCCCAGCGCTCGCCTCGCCCCCTCGAGAAGCCAGGCAGGGAGCCGCCCCGGGACCTGCAGGACGGCGCGGAAGGTGGGCAGCCCGCCGCGCCGCCACCGCGACTCCCCGGCCCGCCCCTGGCATCCCTCAGGCACTTACCCCACTTCTTCGACCCTTAGGCCACACCCCTAAACAGGCCATTGGAATTCCCGCTTAGGGGCCAACTTCTCCATAACGGGGTCCAACAGACCAGGAAGTGCGGGGGGGGGAGGGGGCAGCGGTGAGGAACTCGGCAGACACCACGCTCCCTCCGCCGCGGATTCCCCAAGCCCCCGCGGAGCTGACACATCAACAAAGATGGCGGCGACGCTGAAGCCGGCCCCGCTACAGCTGAGGGGGCGGGGATCCCTGGAGGAGCCAATCAGCGCGGCGCGGGCGGCGTGACGCGACGCCCCTTGGTGCCTGGGTAACCTGTCTGCAGTGGGCGGGGCAGCGCCGCGCTGTCTCCTACCCCGGGAGCGCCTGGCACGGCAGTTAGACTTGCTGGGCACTTCCCCCACCTCCATCCCCGGTCGACCCGGCGTACCGGCTCTCCCGCCTCTAGTACCGTCCTACCTCTCACGCCCCTCCCTGGCCCAAGCAAG
>NC_041234.1:90043558-90062176 GCF_002837175.3 Physeter macrocephalus | reverse complement strand
CCCAAGCAGGTTATTGCTTCCTGTAGAACGCGCTCCTTGGAGATGACCCCTCTGAACCCTTTGGCCCTTACTCATCATAGTCAGGGACATAAAGTTATAAAAAAGAATTCAAAATTGTGACTTACAAGCTTTGATGCGTAAGTCTTGCACCTGACGTGGGCGGCGTCAGCAGGAGCAGCCTACCTGCCCCTCAGACAGTTCATCTCTGGGAGAGGTTCTGGGGGTTTCCAGAACACCGCGTTCGAGTCCACCACGTGGCCCCTACTGCCATTGTTTAATAATAAACTGTTGGTGCGTTCGTCTCCTGTACTGCACTGTGCGCCTTGAGCGCTGGAAGTGTCCTCATCCCAGCACGCAGCGTGGGGGTTGACATGCTGGAGCTGCTCAATAATTAGCAAAAACCTTTAAAAAGTGTACTGGGGGCGGGGGCGGGGGTGGCTGGGTGGAGGATGTGTATTCAATATAGTTGCCTAATCGCGTCCTGAGAAGTAAGGTGAGCAGTTTCAGTCTGGAGGGTTTGCAAACCTACTCTGTCCAGTTAAGTGCTGTTCTTTAAGATTTCTTACGTACAACTCCTGAGTGGATATAGTTGATTCTGACAAGTCAATTCAAGAGTTTATAAAGCAAAACTTCTTTTTCGGTTAAACTTCTTTGATACTAACTGCTGGCAAAAAAACAAACAAAAAAAAACACCAAAAACAAAAAGAAAAACCCAAAAAACAAAACCAAAAACAAACCCCACTTTAAAAAATTCAACATTTTGTAACTCTGTTCCTCTTTCCTTTCAACAGGAAATGGCACCTCCCTCAAATGAAGATACTGATTAAGGCACATTATGCAGTGAAAGTGTGAAAGTAAAGAAATTGTTTGGCTTTTGTTGTTGTTGTTGGCTGTGTTGGGTCTTCGTTGCTGCGCGGGCTTTCTCTAGTTGCTGAGAGCGGGGCCTACTCTTCCTTGCTGCGCGTGGACTTCTCATTCCGGTGGCTTCTCTTGTTGTGGAGCACAGTCTCTAGGCACGCAGGCTTCAGTAGTTGTGGCACGTGGGCTCAGTAGCTGTGGATTGCGGGCTCTAGAGCACAGGCTCAGTGGTTGCAGCACACGGGCTATGTGGGATCTTCCTGGAGCAGGGCTCGAACCCGTGTCCCTTGCATTGGCAGGGGGATTCTTAACCACTGCACCACCAGGGAAGTCCCAAGAAATGATTTGACTTTTAAACAATAAATTGACCAAATATTCCTACTGAGATGTTATTCCAAGGGGAAAAAGTAAAAAAAGAAACTTTAAGCTTTTTCAGTGTGCATATTGTCAGTAATAACATTCATACTGTTATTTCTGAAATATATTAGTATAAAGCGTATATGTAATCCTTGGGAACCAAGATTTTCAGTATTGGAGAAAGGAAATACACATATAAAAATCAAAGAAATTAAGTAAAAACACTACAACCCTAAATTTGAATTTAGAAATATCAGTATGAACCCATGGCACATTTCATTTCCATTAAAAAAAAGGCTGTCCACTGGAAAGGCCTAGAACAATGATCAACCCAAAGCACACCTCTATTCTCCTATCATCTCTAAATATAATTTCCCACTAAAAGTCACCTGGGATCCTCGGAGCTCAAGGGCTAAATCTACGTCTGGGGAAAGAAATGTACAAGAAAGCCTAGGACATTTTGGTTGTATCAGAAAGCAAAGATCACAGGAGTTGTGTCAAAAAGATTCAGGAGCCAATTCAGAGGTGTTCCCACTGGTCAAAGATAGGACAATTTTAGCATTCAAAAATAACAGCAATTGAGATACATCTACCAGGTTAAAAATCAATGAGCGTTGATTTTTTAAAATGTCATTGGTCACCTTTGGAGGATGCCAAGGAATCATCACATTCTGAAAACTGATAAAAGAATAAAGCATCCTACCTTTTCTGTTACAAACTGAATCTCAGTCAAGTAGTTGATGTGAGAAAGTTCTTTATAGAATTTCAGGTAATAAATGCAGAGGAAAAGATAGACTATCACCATTTTGGAAACCCTACTGAAATAATGTATCCAGGTAATGATCATCAGTGAATCCAGAATCCTTAGATGAAAAGCTGACTGGAAACTTTACAGTGCATGGAAGTGTCTTCTGATGTGGAGCAATAGAGGAACACAACACCACCTGTGAAGTATTCTTGCTAGAGAGGATGTAATCAACAAAATTGTGAGAAAAACTGCAGTTACTTTAATACATAAGCTGCAAGAAATCTCTTTTTAAAATACATCACTGAATGCAAATGTAGGATCTGATTTGACCACACCACCTGTTAAAAATCATTTGAGGCTATCTGGAAATTTTCAATACTAATTTGATGACATTAGGAAATTATTTTTAAAGGTGGGATAAATTTTGGTGATGTTTTTTAACAGTCATAATCTTAAAAATACATCCTTAAATATATATGGATGTAAAGATACAACATCCCAGAAAGTAAGAACGTGCTCAAAAAAATAAAGACAACCCCATATTGATGGTAGTATGTCAAAGGAGAACAAAAAAGAACTGAAGGGACTTCCCTGGTGGCGCAGTGGTTAAGAATCCATCTGCCAGGGGCTTCCCTGGTGGCGCAGCGGTTAAGAATCCGCCTGCCAATGCAGGGGACACGGGTTCGAGCCCTGGTCTGGAAGGTCCCACATGCCGCAGAGCAACTAGGCCTGTGAGCCACAACTACTGAGCCTGCGTGTCTGGAGCCTGTGCTCTGCAACGGGAGAGGCCACAACAGTGAGAGGCCCACGCACCGCGATGAAGAGTGGCCCCCGCTTGCCACAACTAGAGAAAGCCCTCGCACAGAAACAGACCCAACACAGCCAAAAATAAATAAATAAATAAATAAATTTATTAAAAAAAAAAAAAAGAATCCACCTGCCAATGCAGCGGATACAGGTTCGATCCCTGGTCCAGGAAGATCCCACATTCTGCGGAGCAACTAAGCCCATGGGCCACAACTCCTGAGCCTGCTCTCTAGAGCCCACGAGCCACAACTACTGAGCCTGCGCACCACAACTACTGAAGCCCACGTGCCTAGAGCCGGGGCTCCGCAACCAGAGAAGCCACCGCAACGAGAAGCCCGCGCACCACAACAAAGAGTTGCCCCCGCTCGCCGCAACTAGAGAAAGCCCATGTGCAGCACAAAGACCCAATGCAGCCAAAAATAAATAAATAAAATAAATAAATTTATTAAAAAAGAAGAACTGAAGGAGCTCCTAATGGCCAAAGTTGGAATTTGAGCAAGGAAATAAAGTAGTATTGGATTATAACCCAAAGTATAAAATAAATATCTATGAGTCCCTACTGATAGAGAGAGAGATGATTGAATATATTAATAAATAGAAGAGGAGAGACAAATCTCCCATGCAAAAGAATTTTAAATAGGGACTTCCCTGGTGGCACAGTGGTTAAGAATCCGCCTGCCAATACAGGGGACATGGGTTTGAGCCCTGCTCCGGGAAGATCCCACGTGCCGCAGAACAACTAAGCCCGTGCACCCCAACTACTGAGCTTGTGCTCTAGAGCCCGCAAGCCACAACTACTGAGCCCATGTGTCACAACTACTGAAGCCCGCATGCCTAGAGCCTGTGCTCCGTAACAAGAGAAGCCACCACAATGAGAAGCCCACACACCACAACAGAGTAGCCCCTGCTCGCCACAACTAGAGAAAGCCCGTGCACAGCAACGCAGACCCAATGCAGCCAAAAATAAATAAAATAAATTTATATTTAAAAAATTCTAAATAATTGCTGTAAGTACTCTGCCCTTAAGGAAGTGAAGCATAACCCCCTTTCCTTAGGTGTAGACTGCACTTGACTTCTTCCAAAGTGTATAGTATGTAAAGGAAGGGGGAAAAAAGTAACTTTATAGTAGGGAAACCTGACAAGTACTAGCCAGGTGATCATGGAAAATATCAGCTGTCATAAATCATGCTCATAGAATGCACCCTTCATATGATGCTATAGGAATGACACTTTACCTCTGTAGTCTTCCTTCTAACAACCCATAAGTACTCTCAACATGAGAAAAACATCAAATTCCATCAATGGGGCATCGTACAAAAATGCCTCACCATTACTCCTGGAAGCCGGGAAGGCCATCAAAACATGGATAGTCAGGGGCTTCCCTGGTGGCGCAGTGGTTGAGAATCTGCCTGCTAATGCAGGGGACACGGGTTCGAGCCCTGGTCTGGGAGGATCCCACATGCCGCGGAGCAACTAGGCCCGTGAGCCACAACTACTGAGCCTGCGCATTTGGAGCCTGTGCTCCACGATGGGAGAGGCTGCGATAGTGAGAGGCCCCCACTTGTCACAACTAGAGATAGCCCTTGAAACGAAGCCCAGAAACGAAGACCCAACACAGCAA
This sequence comes from Physeter macrocephalus, assembly GCF_002837175.3. Classification (NCBI taxonomy): domain Eukaryota; kingdom Metazoa; phylum Chordata; class Mammalia; order Artiodactyla; family Physeteridae; genus Physeter; species Physeter macrocephalus. The sequence goes on along the minus strand of NC_041234.1, from coordinate 90,057,785 downwards.
AAATAAATAAATAAATTCCTACCCCCAACATCTTCTTTCAAAAAAAAAACAAAAAAAACCCCACGGAGTCTGAAAAACTGCCACAGCCAAGAGCCTAAGGAGACATGACAACTAAATAAGTGTGTTATCCTGAATGGGATCCTGGCTCAGAAGAAGGACAATAGGTAAACACTACGAAAATCTAAATAAAATATGGACTTTAGTAATAATGTATCTATTGTTTCCTTAATTGTAACAAACATATTCCTACTGTTACTAATAAGGGAAACTGGGTGTGGCTTATGTGGGAATTCTCCATACTGTCTTCTCAATCTATTTGTATTTTCTAAAACTGTTCTAAAAATAAAATCTATTAAAAAGAAAACAATATACAAGTCGGAATTTGCCTCAAAACAATGGATGGAGAGTATGTGGGGTACAGATGCAGACAAGATTGACCATAAATTGATAATATTGAACTGGGTGATGGTTACGTAAGGGTACCCTTTTTCTTCTGAATTTTTTTAAAGGTCATAGTTCAAAAAATAGTTAAAAATATTTTTTCTTTGAGCAACATCAACCTATAATTACGTGCTCTCAGGGCAAACAGTGTGATCACGTGTACCTAGTTTCCGCATGCAGGCAGAAGCAGTGGATTGATTTGAGAAAACTTTTTAAGACTTTAAGTGATTAATATAACTCAAGTGACCCTTGCGGAGACAAGGTCTGCATTTTTGCCCTTGGAGTTTCCAGGGACTTGTTTTTAGAAGGAGCAAGAACGACTATCTTAAGTTTCCGCAGTGGACCTCCCTCTGACCCTGCAGCTTTTGTACCGACGCTAGAGCACAAAGCTGGCGCCCGCGGGCCCAGGGCGCAGCTCCCAACGCGCAGAGAGCTCACGTGGGTGCAGCGGCAGCACGTGGGCGCAGCGGCAGCACGTGGGCGCAGCGACTGACGTGCGCGCAGCGACTGCCGTGCGCGCAGCGACTGCACGTGGATGCGGACTGCGCAGGCGCGAGCTGCCGCGGGAGAGCGGGCTGGGCGTCCGGAGCGAGGTAAGTGTAGGGAGCGTACCTGGCGGCTGGGCTCCCGGATACGGGCAGGTGCCACCACCGCCAGGCTTCAGAGACTGGTCGGGGTCAGCGGCCCTTTTGCCTCTTTCCAGGTCAGGATTTCCAGGCGCATGGGGAAGCGAAAGGGACTGCGTGAGGGTTACGCAGAGCTTCAGTCGTTGGGGGCCGGACGTTGGGCGCTGGACGTTGAGGTCGGGTGTTGAGGTCGTACGTTGAGCGGGTACCAGGGGCCTGGAAGTGGAGAGAATACGGAAGGTTGGAGAAGCCCTGGGAGCTTTGGCTGGGAAGGCAGGTCTGGGGTGGGAGGTTTTGGTGGGGAGGATCCTGTATTGGGAGGAGGGGCGAGAGACATGGGAATTGAGCTTTGGGCAAATGGGGGCCTTGCAGCAGATTTGGAAAATAGTTAATACTTTCAGGCATGACCCTTGTAAATGTGAACATCCACTTGCATCCCATTGGAGGACCTCTTTCCCCTTCACTCTAAAACAGTTTCGTTTGTGGATTCAATGTCTTCATTTAACTCAAAGCCACAGTGCAAACAATACTTTTTAGACTTTTCCCCCCTACTTACCTACTGTAGAAAGGAAGATACATCTCAGCATTCGCTTACATATAGGTGAGGCAACACTGGTTCACATAACACGTATTTATAGCATGTCTGCTGTGTACTAGTCGCTTTTCTTGGCTCTCAGGCCCTGCTATAAATATGTTTGCCCTGTTGGCCTCTGGTTCCCTTATTGAGCCGTCCGGTTATTGAATGCGCAATTGCATGGCCTAGGAATGTGACCTGAGTTTTCATCTTAGCTGTGTAAGGGTGCTGGTCCTCGTGGGTTTGGCGAGTTAGTAAACCTTCTCAGGTCTCCCTTTCTTGTCTGTAGGAATAAAGAAATAGGAATACTTTAATCCTCAAATTATTTTCGTCTTTAGTGTGCAAACTAATTCCACCTGAGTGGAAGAAATTCTTTGTGTGGGAGTGGTATAGAAGTAAAGTAAAAATAACGGCTACCTTTTAAGGATTTAGTAAGGACCTGTCACCGTGCTGGGTAGTTTACATGCAGTGTCACATTTAATCCTCATGATTAGGTGTTGTGATGAAGTTACTACTGCTGGCCACACTTCACAGCCACTGAATCCTAGAAAGATGAAGTGTTTTGCCTGAGGTAGCATAGCTAAATGAGGAGGATGAGACTCCTCAGACTTGTGTCTGACCGACTTTAAAGCTCATGTTTGTGGAACCATTGAGTTTCAATAGCTTTAAAACTGTTTCCTTTGAATAGCCATTCTCTCTGAATGCAGAGGGTTACCAGGAGGACAAAAGCAAACAGAGAAAAAAAAGTATTAAAGTATCTGCTGCATGCACTTTTGGTATTAAAAGAATTAACTCACTGTGGGTTTACTCTAGCCTCTAGGTTGTGGTCTCTTGGAAAGACAGGAGAGGCCTTATGTCACTGTTTACAGTGTATCCTGGGATGCTCCGGGCTTCATAGGGGAAGGGTAGCTGGATTCCAAAGGAGTAAAAGAAAGGATTTGCCCCTTGGGGAGCATCAAGTCTTACTGAGATCAATTCATGAAGTACAGAACAAAAGGACAACACAAAACCAAGGCCTTATTTTTGCCTGTAGAACTGCAGAAGTTAGTTACTTTCATTCCACTGCTCTTTTATTACATCAATGATTCCTTAAAGAAATTTGGGAACCCTTCTAATTAATCTGTAGTGTTGGCTAAGGAAACAAAACTAATTACTGTAGATTTGAGGATGATCATAAATATATTTTACTCATCACTAGTAGCGTGTAAAAAATAGTCGATTGTATATGGGGGAACTGCTTATTTTAAAACTGTGTGAGGTTAGCCTGTCCTCGAGGTATGACCGCCAAAGCAATATCTGTCACACCTCTGTACCTGTATATTCCAGAAGTTTGCAACCCGGGGTTGGGAAACACAGAACTATGGTATAAGGCCTGCCCTCTCCAGATTCAAATATGCCCCAGTGATTGACACACGATGAAGCCAAGTAAGGGTAAATGCACATTCTTAGTTTTTTTTAATGTTCAAGTTCAGCTTTAAAAGTGTATTTTGGGGCTTCTCTGGTGGCGCAGTGGTTGTGAGTCCGCCTGCCGATGCAGGGGACACGGGTTCGTGCCCCGGTCCGGTGAGAGGCCTGCGTACCGCAAAAAAAAAAAAAAAAAAAAAAATGTATTTTGTATCCCAATTGTGGTTACATAAATCTATATATGTGTTAAAATTCACAGAACTATAAATCAAAAGAAAAAAGACAATTGCATGGTATGATAATTACACATTTAAAAAAATTGAATTCCAAAAGATTTTAGATAACTGCAAGTTTTGTGGGTACTCACAGTAGTCCAGGCTTCCCTCCAAAAGCTAGTGCATAGGCGGAAGTAACTTTCAGAGTCAGGGATAGTGTGATTCTCCTCTTGACCCTTTGTCGGCCCACATCTAGAATCCTGTGCTGTTAGAGTCCTTTCTGTATCAGGGTTTCGGATGAAGTAGAGAAAGTGCTGAATTGTGAGAAGTCTAGAAGTTTAAGGACCTGGAGGAAAGTGGACATGGTGGCCATTTCAGATGTTTGAACGGTTGGGGTCACGGGGCAGCAACACGAGTCACTTGGGAAGAGAACCATTTTATAAAGAAGCATGCAGTATAATTGGCCGTCCAAAATGAAAGGAAGTTAGAAGCTTCTAGTTATAGGACAGGGCTAGATGTCTATTTGCCCTGGGTGTTGTAATGAAAATTCCTAAATTGGGTGAGGCAAGTGAGATAACCTAAATTCTAACCTAAATATTCCACCATAGGTGGAGCTTCTTTTAAGCTTAAATCCTTTTTGTTTGCTGCTTACACTTTACATTGGGTCTAAAACTGATTCTGTTATCCTTCCTAAAGTCAAATAACTTTATTAATTTTTGGACTTTGGAAGAGTTGAGGTAAGTCATGAGGTATTGCTATTAAATTTCAGTAAACCTCATAGCATGGTGTAATTCTCCCTTTAAGATTGCTAGATGAGGGCTTCCCTGGTGGCGCAGTGGTTGAGAGTCCGCCTGCCGATGCAGGGGACGCCGGTTCGTGCCCTGGTCCGGGAGGATCCCACGTGCCGCGGAGCGGCTGGGCCCGTGAGCCGTGGCCGCTCAGCCTGTGCGTCCGGAGCGTGTGCTCCGCAACGGGAGAGGCCACAACAGTGAGAGGCCCAAGTACCGCAAAAAAAAAAAAAAAAAAAAAAAAGATTGCTAGATGAAATTTCAGACAGTGAATTTAACTTTCCCTGTCCAGGTTGTCAGGAAAATAGTGCAATAGTGCATTTTAGGTAGTTTTATCATACGAGTATCTTTTGAATGCTGCATTGTACCAGACGCCGTGGTAGGCACTGTGGGAAATCAGAGGGTTTTTTGTTAATTGTTTTAGTAAGACATGGTTTCTGCACTCAAGCAACTTAAAATAATTGTCTGTAGGTAACTCTACAGGGTAGTAAGGAGTTACGGATTGACTGTCAGCCTTATTAATAAGGACAAAGTTAGGAAAGCTATTTCAGGAGTTAAAGGCTGTGTATTGAGGGTCCCAATGGTGTCTTGAGACAGTGTCTGTACCCTGGTTTTGTGGTTTAAATATTACTGTGATCTTTTACTTGGTTTAAAATTAACCACATTTTACGAAAAAAAGTTTGATTGAACATGCAATGATATATAAAAGTAATTCATCCTTAAATATAATTTGGAAAATGAAAAAGGCAGTGAAAAAGATTTCCTCAACTTACCTACCCCAGAACACTGTTATTTAAAATTTAATGTATCTCAGTCATCTTTTTTTACATAGAGTTTTGTTCTTTTTTATTTTGAAGTTATTATACTGAATATACAGTGTTTTTCTGATTTTTCATTTGTCATTCTAATAGACATTTTACATGTTTTTGAAAACTATGATTCTAAATGGTAGTGTTAATATTCTATGTAGTAGAAGCATCTCTGTTAACTTTCTTTTTTCCTTTTTTTTATTTTAAATGGATATTTATATATGCCGTATTTTTTGATATTTAAGATTATTTCAGTGGGATGATTTCTAGAATAGACTTGTCAGGTGAGTGGCTATGGATATTTTTAAGAATATATATTATATGTTATATATGTATAATATGCACATATATTATATAATTGTATTATGTATAATACACATACATATATAAATCTCCAGCTTATTTCTCAGGCAGAACATATAAATTTATATTCCCTTCAGTAATGTGTTTTACTTGCACCTATGCTGTATAGAAAATAATATATAGTTATTTCAATTTGAATTTTTTTGTTACAAATGAGGTTGAATGTTTTCCCCGTTATGTTTATCAATGAATCTTCATCCTCTATGTATCCTTTCATGCCTTTTGCTCATTTATTTTATTGGTATCTGTGTCCATTGGGCTGCAAATAACAGAAAACCCAAAGGTGTATTTTTCTGATGCCACAGCAAGTCTGTGCCTAGGCAGATCAGGGCTGGAGTCAGGGCTTCTGCCAGGGACACCAGACTCTGCCTTCTCCTCTCAACTGTCCTGAGGGTATGCTCTTTTCTCATGCTTATTGCTTTCTCATTGCATTGTGGGTGATATATCTTCAGGCCTCAGGTCCGTGTTGCAGGAAGAAAGAAGTGAAAGACCCTGCTAGCCAAATCTGTCCCTGTCCATCAGCAAGGGACAGAGCTTTCTGAGAAGCTCCACTCAGAAGTCTGATTATTGTCTCTAACTCAAGCTGGCAAATCAGAAGTAGAAGGTGGTGTTTGGGTCCGTTACCCACAGTGTCTGCTACAGTGTCTGGATGTTTTTACTATTTATCCCACTTTTTAAAAGGTATCTAATTTGTCATCTTTGTGTTAGTACTTATTTTCCGACCTCTTTGCTATTTTTTGTAAGTTTTTAATTTTAATTGTTCATTTAATCATGTTTGCTATCATTTCGTTTATGGTATTTTACCACTTTAAAACAGGGACGTCCTTGGTGGTCCAGTGGTTAAGGCTTGGAGCTCCCAATGCAAGGGGCACGGGTTTGATCCCTGGTCGGGGAACTAAGATCCCCAAAAATAAAAAAATAAAACCCGAACTCCTCATCCTCCAGTGTGGGTGTTGCACACTGATTCTCTGGGAAGCAAAATCTGAGATGGAGGTTTTGTGTAGTGTGATGAGTGAACATGGCCTGTTTGGTACTAGTTTCTTTTGGAGTTAGTTGAAGTGGACTTCGTAGTCCATTATGTCTCAGTTTTGGAAAAATGAATGTTCTTGGTTGTATTGGTCCCTATTAGATCAAGTTTATTGTGTTAGTAAAATATATATCACTGCTTGTTTTCTATCTGTTGACTAGTATGTGTCTAAAGCAGGTGTGTCCTTATTGTGACTGAATTTCTTCTCTAATCAGTTTTTACTTTATACATCTCAAGGCGATGTCATCGTGAGTCAGAGATTTCTGGCCGCTCTCTTCCTGGGAGGGTTTCTTTTACCAATGTAAAATCTCTCTTTTTATCCCAATATTTTCTACCTTGAGTTCTATTTTATCTGCTATTAATGCTATTAATATTAGCAGCCCAGCTTTATTTTGGTTATCTGCATAGCACATATTTTAGTCCTTTTATTTTCAGGCTTACCATGTATTTTGTTTAATGTGTGCCTTTTGTGCACAGTACGTATCTGGATATTTTTCTCCCTGGGTCCATCTCTCTTTTTCTATTTTGAGACTGAATCATTGATATTTAGATTACTTGGGCTTGGGTCTGTCATCCTATTTGATGTTTTCTGTTTACCATACTTGAATTTTTTTTTCCCTGTTGGATTGTGATTTTAAAGTTATGCTTTGTTTTTGTCCTTGTGGTAGTTGCCCTAATAATTTTTTTTTAAATTTTATGTATGTATTTATTTATGGCTGTGTTGGGTCCTCGTTGCTGCGCGTGGTCTTTCCCTAGTTGCGATGAGCGGGGGCCACTCTTCTTTGCGGTGCATGGGCCTCTCACTGCGGTGGCCTCTCTTGTTGCAGAGCACGGGCTCTAGGCGTGCGGGCTTCAGCAGTTGGGGCATGTGGGCTCTAGAGCACAGGCTCAGTAGATGTGGCACACAGGCTTAGTTGCTCCACAGCATGTGGGATCCTCCCAGACCAGGGATCGAACCCATGTCCCCTGCATTGGCAGGCGGATTCTCAACCACTGTGCCACCAGGGAAGCCTGCCCTAATAATTTAAATGCATGTTCTTTATATTTCTTGTACAGAGTCTAGTGTTACTCAATATTCACATCCCCACCCAGCATCCCCTGGAAGTTATTTTCCTTTTGTAATTTCACAGTATTTCTGTCTTACTGCATCCTTCATAGTAGTTCTCAATCTGATCCTTCAGTTTAGGTATACCTGAACATACCTGCTACAGGTATGCTTTCCTTGACAGCTACAGTCTCTCCTGCCACAGCTGCCCGTCTGCCGGCTTTCTATTAGGGATCTTCCCAGGATCTGGTCCCCTGAGAGTTCCCCACCTGTAAGTCTGCTTGTGTATTTCTTTTCTTTCTTTCTTTTTTAAAATTTCATTATCTTTACTGTCAGTGAATTAGGCTGGGACTGATTTAGAGCAGAGATAGAAGTTTTAGGACACCACGAGGGAGGATTTTTCTGCTCTTTCTTTATCTTCTATTTAAAATAAGATCAAATAATATTTAGCTATTACTCATACCAGTTTCAGCTATCTGTTGCCTTTTTTTTTTTCCTGAGCAGTTTTGGGAAGATAGGCAGAAGTTTTGTCTTCAGGCTAAAGACAAAGCTATAGGTCACTACTTAAAAATAAGAGTTGTTTGTCCACTTATATTACTTGCCCTGCGCAAACACTAGTATTTTCAAGGAGTAATAGGAAAACAAGCCCACATAATGTCTGATTAGACGTTTCTCAGAGGCGCTTTACGACAGCATGTGTACCTTATTTTCAGTGAAGGGCACACACAGATAAGTCCTTAAAAGCAGTAGATACAAGTTACAATTTATGGAAGCCCAGCTGGAGATTATGAAACAGAGGACTTGGGAAAAACAGACCAAACCGGAATCAGCTGAGGCAAATTGTGAAGGATGACTAGGAAGGAAAGGGTTGACCAGGTGGATGAGAGAGCGAGGGCATTCTGGGGCCCCGGTTCAGCATAGTCAAAGACATAGCAGAGCAACAAGTAGGGGAGGATAGAGGGATTCTGAGAGGCTAGACAGGTAGGGGATGACCTGATGTAAACACTACTGTATTTCACCATTGTATTGTATTGTATTTCATCATTAAGTTGTAGGCTTTAGGTCGGAAATACTTCGTTTAAAACTTGATGGTCCTTTTCTATTCATGTTTCCAGAAGCTTTTTAAAGTAAGGAATGGTGTCGAATCCAGAGATAACTCTTTTGATGTCTCTCGATTTGCCTGTTGTCGAATTCTGTTAAACTTGGAGTTTGTACTTAAAGAATCGTTCTTTTCTTGTACCTGTAGAACAGGCTTTGATATCATGGTTACAGTTACATCTGCTTTGGAATCATTGATGAGAAAGAGCTGTTACATAAAGAGAAATCACCTGGCCCTGCAGTGCTTCTACTTTTGGAATTAAAAGTTGCCTTTAAAATTTTTTTAAAAATTTTATTTATTTATTTATTTATGGCTGTGTTGGGTCTTCGTTTCTGTGCGAGGGCTTTGTCTAGTTGTGGCAAGCGGGGGGCCACGCTTCATCGCGGTGCGCGGGCCTCTCACTATCGCAGCCTCTCTTGTTGCGGAGCGCAGGCTCAGTAATTGTGGCTCACAGGCCCAGTTGCTCCGCGGCACGTGGGATTCTCCCAGACCAGGGCTTGAACCCGTGTCCCCTGCATTGGCAGGTGGACTCTCAACCACTGCACCACCAGGGAAGCCCGAAAATTGCCTTTTAAATACATTTCTTCCCTTAAACTTCTGTGAATGTTAAATTGCCGCTTAATGTGATGTCAAGAAATAATTTGGAGGCATCTAGCTGTAAAATGACAGAGCCATTTAATTTTGAGAAAAATGAAAGCAAGCTTCCACCACATGAGTCTTTAGGAAGTCCCGGAGGACATCCTAACCATCCTAATTTCAGGTTGAAAAGCCCAGAGAATGGAAATAAAAAGAAAAATGTTTTGCTTTGTGAGCAGACCAAACAGTATCTGGCTAGTCAGGAAGACAATTCAGTATCTTCAGACTCTAACGCCATCGGTGGAGAAGTGGCTGGATCCACAGGAGACAGGAAGATGCTGCCAACAGGTGAGTAAAACCTGTAGGCTTAATACTACTTGATTCTGATGGTTTCTTCGACTTATCGAAAGTATGTGTAGCTATACACCAGTGCGCTATTAACAGAACAGCCAAATGGCTAACTTACAGGGTTTGCATATACATATTAATTTAGAAGGAAAAACCAGATGCCAAGTAGCTACCTTTGGCTATGTTAATCACAGCAGGATTCCTGAGGAGAAAGTGTCTACAGACAAGCGTCCCTCCTCCCCACCCGCCCCAATCCAGAGATATACTGGGAATGTAGAAAGGAAACACTCTGGCTTTTTATGGATGTTCTAAAGATTGGCCATATTCTAAAAATACTATGCAGATTTTATGCATGTAATAGCTCACAAAGATATGTCTAAGACATTAACTTGTTTCATTTGATTTTTTAAAAAATCATTCCTTTAGTCTTAATTCTAAAAATCTGCTTTTTAAGGAGACTGGGGCCTGGTGGAATTTAGCCTCTGTGAATGTGTATGAGATATGATCTTTTAATATTATGGTGATGTAGTTCTCAGAGTATGGCCCTTGGGCCTCTGGAGTCACAACTATTTTCCTAATAATATTAAAACATTATTTGCTCTTTTTCACTGTGCTGACTTTATGTTGGTGGTGCAAAATCAAAGGTGAGTAGACTCTGGCACCTTGTTAACTTGCCTTTAGCAGGGGTACCAGCCTGGGCTAGTGGTCATTGTTTTTCATTTTCATGCCCTTGCAGTTAAGACAAAACAAGCCAGAAGTGTCAGTTTTACTTAAGAATGCCCTTGATAAAGCAGTACAAATTTATTAATAAGTCTTGAGCCTTGTGTACAGGTACTTTTAGTGTTTTGTTTAACAAAATGGGAATTACTCCTAACTTTTGTTGCTTACTGAAGTATGAAAAGCATGTGTGTGATTGAGTTGTGAGCTGAATGGAAACTTTTTTTCTTGGAATATCATTTTTAATTGAAAAGAATGACACACTGTGGTCATTTGGGCTTAGATATCTGGCAGTCATTTTCTCAAAAATGGACAAAGTGAGTCTGTCACTTCAAAGAAAACAGCTGACAGTATTTTGTTGCTAATGATAAAGTGCAAGCTTTCAAGCAAAAATGAGAATTTCAGGAAATGTGTATCTGCCACTCTGAGCTTGACAGCTTCCCAATACTTAAAAGACTTTTCTGGTGAGATGCATGGTGATATTAACACATAAGGTTTTTCGGTACTGTCTTATGAAATGTGTCGACATTTGGAAGATCTGCATAACTCAGGAGTTTTTCAATCTTTTCCTGAAGACCAATGCATGATGCTCTAGTCCTGCATGGGTAAAAATCCATTTAAAGTGCAAGATAAATCAATGGATTCTAATATAACAGTATGAAAAGTTTATTGATAACGGTTTTAGATTCCACATTGCGACTAACCCTTAAACTACCACTTGAGTTTTGGTGTGAATTAAAGGAGAATATCCACAGTTACCTGAGAAGGCCATAAAATACTACTCCTGTTTGCAACCTCGTATGTGTGTGAGGCCAGATTTACTTCACAATTAAAGCAACATACCGTAACAAATTGGATTCAAAAGCAGATATGAGAATCCAACTATCGTTGGTTAAGCCAAACATTAAAGAGATGTGCAAAAATGTAAAACAGTGCCACTCTTCACACAATTTTTTTTTTTGCTTTGGAAAATAGTTTTTAAAAAACCATGTCAACATGTAATGCATTTACTATTTTTAAGTAAATATATTTAAATGTTTAGTTTTAATTTCAAATACTAGTATTTGGAATTTCTAATACTTAGTTTTAATTTCTAGTAATGCTAAATATTGATAGTTACAAGCCATGTAAACAAAAGCTCTTTGAGGTCCTCAGTAATTTCTAAGAGTGTAGATGAGTCTGGAGTTCAAAAAGCTTGGTAACTGTGGCCTTTGTGAATGGAGGAAAGTTCACAGTGAGGTATATAATAGTCAAGGAAATTTCAAACAAATCCTTTTTTTTCATTAGGAAAAGTAGGATGTTACTTATTTATAGTGTAGCTCTAAGGTTATTATGGTATAACTTTATTATTTGAATGTTATAATTATGTTATTGTACATTTTCAGGAATAAAGTAATATTTGACTTTTATTAGGCATTATGTTTTACATCCCAGGTAACTCTGTGTCACCATTAAATGTTGGAAATAATTCACCACCCAAAGAAGTAAATAGTGTAAGTTATTTATTTTTTTTCTATTTTATGTTTTTGAATAAAAGATTCTAAACATGTTTTTATATTGTGTTAATGAAGAATTACTCAATTTGCAGGTATTGTTCAAGGTCAGACTGTCTTATCACTAGCCTAGTATCTCTTTAAAAATAAAATTCAACTTTTTCTCTTTAGGTAATTATAGATTGACATACAGTTGGAAGAAATAATAGAGATTCTTTGTAGCCTTTACCCAGTTGTTTCCTGTGGTAACAAGGTGAAGAGCTATAGTATAATATTACAATCAGGCTGTTGACATAATACAGGCAAGATACAAAACGTTTCCATCACTCGAAGGATCCCTTCTGTACCTTTTTATGGTCACATCCACTTCCCTCCTGCTCCTACCCCCTTCTTAACCCCTGGCAATCATTAATCTAATCCATATTTCCAAAATGTTGTCATTTTAAGGATGTTATATAAATGAAATCATAGAGTATGTACCTTTTGGGATTGGATTTTTTTCATTCTGCGTAATTCTCTGGAGATTCACCTAGATTGCTGTGTGTATCAATACTTCAATGCCTTTTATTGCTGAGTAGTATTCTGTGGCTTATTTAAAAATTCTCCCATTGAAATACATCTGGATTGTTCCCAGTTTCTGGCTATTATAACTAAAACTGCTGTAAACATTCATGTGTAAGGTTTTATGTGAACATGAGTTTTTTGTTTTTGTTTTTGCTCTAGGATAAATGCCCAGGAGTGCATTTTTGGGTCATATAATAGTTGCATATTTAGTTTTTTAAGAAACTGCCAAAGTGTTTTCCAGAGTGGCTATACCATTTTACATTCCCATTGAGAATGTATGAGTGATCCAGATTCTCTGCACCCGGCATCCTCACCAGCATTTGGTGGTGGTAGTGTTTTTAGTTTCCCTATTGTCACATTTGTGTAGTGATAGCTCATTGTGATTTTGTTTGACTAATGGCTAATGATAAACATCTTTTCATGTGCTTATTTGCCATCTGTGTATCCTTTTTGGTGAAATGTTCTCCATGTCTTTGTCCATTTTCTAATTTGGATTGTTTATTTTTTTACTGCCAAGTTTTGAAAGTTCTTTATATATTACAGGTTCTAGTGTTTTGTCAAATATGTGATTTACAAATATTTTCTCCCAGTTTCTGGCTTGTCTTTTTATTCTCTTAACAAGATGTTTAGCAGAGCAAAAGTTTTTAGCTAGGTCCTGGTCAATTTTTCCTTTTATGGATTATACTTTTGGTGTCAAGTCTAAGAACTTTTTGCTACTTTAGATGCAGAAAGTTTTGGGTTTTTTTCCCCAAAAGTTTGTAGTTTTATATTTAAATTTGTGGTCCATTTTGAGTTAATTATAAGTTGTGAGACTTAGGTTGAGGTTAATTTTTTTTTGGCTAGGGATGTCCAATTGCTCCAGCACCATTTTTTGAAAATGTTATCTTTCCTCCACTGAATTGCTTTTGCACTTTTGTCAGAAATTAGCTGGGCTAATTTGTGTGGGTCTATTCTGGATTCTCTTTTCTTTTCCGCTGATCTATGGGTCTTTCCCTCCACCAATACCACACAGTACTGGAGCTATGATAGTCAGTCTTGAAGTTGGGTACAGTGATCCTCCCACTTTCCGTTTCTTTTTTCAAAATCATTTAATCTAGTTTCCTTCCTTTCCGGTATACATTTTAGAACAATCTTGTTTGTATCTACAAAAAAGCTTGCTGGAATTTTGATAGGAATTGTATTAAGCCTGTATATCAATTTGAAAATTGTTGACATCTTTGCTGTGGTGTATCTTCCAATTAACACAATCTGTCTCCCAGTTTATTTAGATATTCTTTTATTTCTTTCACTTTGTGGTTTGCAGCTTACCAGCTGTGCACGTTTTGTTAGATTTACACCTAAATATTGTTTTTTGAGTGATTGTAAGTGCTGTTATATATTTTATTTCCATGTGTCCTCACGTTCATTGCTAATATATAAAAATATGGTTGATTTCACGTTTATCTTGTATCCTGTGACCTTCCAGGAGTCACTTATTCTAGGAATTTTTTTGTAGACTGCTTGCAATTTTCTACATAGACAATTATATCATCTGCCAATAAAAGACAGTTTTGTTTCTTCCTTTTTAAAATATATGGTTTTAATTTCCCTTTCTTGCTTTATTGCACTGACTAGAACATCTAGCATTATGTTAAGAGTGGTGACAGTGGATATATTTGTTTCCAAATCTAGGCGGAAAGCACTGAGTCTTTTCACTGTTGAGTATAATGTTAGCTGTAGAATTTTTGCAGATGATCTTTATCAAGTTGATGAAGTTTTCTCTATTCCTACTTTTCTGAGAGTTTATATCATGAATAGGTATTGAAATTTTTAAGATGCTTTTTCTTTATCCATTGATATTGTGATATTTTTCCTCCTTTAGCCTGTTAGTTTGGTGGATTGCATTGATATATATTTTTTAATTTAACCAGTCTTGCATCCCTGGAATAAACCCCACTTGGTCATGGTGTATAATTATTTTTTATATGTTGCTGAATTATATCTGGTATTGTTTCGATGAGGATTTTTTTTTTTTTTTTTTTTTTTGGCGGTACGCGGGCCTCTCACTGCTGTGGCCTCTCCCGTTGCGGAGCGCAGGCTCAGCGGCCATGGCTCACGGGCCCAGCCGCTCCACGGCACGTGGGATCTTCCCAGACCGG
>NC_041234.1:90031730-90042693 GCF_002837175.3 Physeter macrocephalus | reverse complement strand
CCCCACCCCATATCCTCTCTACTTAACATGAGGTGGAGGGAGGATTGGAGGTGGAAGGGTTTGGAGACACTCCACTCATTACTATTGAATGGTGGTGGAAAATCCTGACTGTCCACTAGGTTTCCTCTTAACACCACCCCAGTGGTGCTGGTAGTTGGGGGGCATGGGGGACACTCTTTACTGCCAGGCAGAAGTCCATGCACCCCATGCAGTCTCCACAGGGAGACCCCACAAGGATGAAGTGCTGGCTCCCTACTCTGTTGGCCTTCTCTGATACCACCCAAGTGGGAGAGGGGGGCACTTCACTATAGCGTGGTGAAGGTGGAGGTCTAGGCTCCCCAGTCTACCTTTGCTGGTGGGATGGGGCCACAGTTTTTTCTGCGGCAACTGTCTGGAGTAGAGCAGTTACTGATAAGGTTTTTCTGTCTTGCTGGGCCATCCCTTTCCTGGTCTTTTGGCTAGAGAGAGCAAGCGAGCAGGCTTTTTGTTGGGGCTTTTATTGTCTGTGCCTTTGGGTGTTTCTGACTTCTCCAGCACCGCATCTGGGATATATGAGGCAGAATAAAAACTCTGGGGACTCACTGCCATGTCCTTCTCTGGGTGCCAAGTTCCTAGCCTGTCTGCTGCCTTCCTTCAATGTCACTGTATGTTTATTTTATATATAAGTCCAAGGTTTTTAGTTGTACTTAATGGTAGGAGTAAGGGAAAGTACATCTATCTTGTCTTCTCGGCAGAGGAAATCCCAAATCTAATATTTAACAAACAAAACATTATTACCAAGTTTTAATATTGCTATTCTCTTTTCTTGGTAGAAGACTAGCAATAATGTGCCTCCTGCAAAATCAAAAAAAGTACACAAGTTGGTTGAGAGTTCCTTGTCCATACATAATCCAGCACTCTTCAGCTCATTAGGACCTCCTTTTCGGTTGACAACTTGCCATAGCTGCGGTCTGTTTGGTAAGCATATTGCTCTCAGATGCCTGTTGGATTATTCCTTTACACATCTGGAAAATATTTTTATTATGTAAAACATTAAATATAAACAGAAGATTTTATGTAAATCATATACCCATTTCCCAGCTTCAACAGCTGCCAACATCCTACCATTCTTGTTCATCCATGCTTCTTGATTATTTTTTATTCTTTTTTGAGATAAAACATACTTGCACTGAAAGGCACAAACTCATAGCCCAATCAAGATGAAGAATACTTCCATCTTCTCAGAAAGTTCCCTCATGTCCCTTCCCAGTCACTGTACCCCCCAGAGGCAACCACTGTTGTTGTTTCACCATAAATTAATTTTACCAGTTACAGAATTTCTTGTAAATGGAATCATACAATATAGACTCTGTGTGAAGCTTTTCCTGTTCAGAAAATATTTCTGAGTTTAATCTATGTTTTTGCATGTACATTAATTTTTTTGTTCGTTGGTGAGTAGCATTTCATTGCATGATATCACAATGTGTATATCTGTTCTGTTGAACATTTTGCTTGTGTCCAGCTTTTGGCTATTATGAATAGAGCTCTCTACACATTTTTGCATAAGTCTTTGTGTGGACATATGTTCTCGTTTCTTTTGGGTACAAACCTAGGGGTAGGATTGCTGAGTCAAAAGGTAAGTGTATGCTTAACTTTATAAGAAAAAGCCAAACCATTTTCCAAAGTAGTTGTCCCATTTTGTATTCCCACTGGGAGTGAGTTCTGGTTGCTCCATATCTTTGTCAACATTTGGTGTTTGCAGTCCTTTTAATTTTAGCCCTTCTCATGGATGTGTAGTGGCATCTCCCTGTGGTTTTAGTTTTCATGTCCCTCATGATCAATGATCTTGAGCAGTTTTCCTGTGCTCACTGGCTATTTGGATATTTCGCTTCTTTTTTCCAATTTCTTTTAGAGTGGAGGCATTTGAGGCCAGCCTGATTTCGTTGTTTCTTTATGTGTTTTTTGTTTTGTTTTTCAGATAACTTGTTTTCCTCTGCCTGGAAACTGATAGGATTTTTTTTTAAACTTCATTTCAAAAACTTCCTGGGTTTTTCTAGGTGTGATTCTCCTTGTTGGTTTTTGTCTTGTTCTTTTTAAATGGCACGAGGTGAACCTCATTAGACTCTGCTTGCACACGTCTGTTTTCACCACCTCGGATTTTCTGTTCCCTTTATATCATGTGTTCTGGGTTCTGCTTTAGGAAAGTCAGTTGTGTTTCCAGTCTGTCTGATAACAACCAGGGTTCTTGGCCTTCCCCAATCAATAGAAATTGATCAGAGGCCAGACAAGAAATTCAGGCAAGGCTTTATTGGGGCAGCAGGGGGGGAGTGAGAACAAACAGCAGGTTCTCTTGCTTGCTCACTCCCTGAGAGGGGGGTGAGCTTGTTGCTTATATGGGGTGAGGGTAGGAGTGTGTCCAGGGGTCAGGCCGGCGGGGTGACTTTAGGCGGTTTGCCCACCTAAGATGGTATGGTGTGCAGGGGTCATGCGCAGTACCCTGCTTTTCCTCCCGACCTCCTGGTTTTGCTCCTGGCTCGTCAAAAGTGGCAGTTGGGTTTTTCTGGCCTCTTGGTATCTTTTGTCCAGAATTTGCCTCAACTGCACATGCACGCAGTTATCTTTAGTCCCATACAGTTTCTTTGTATTTTGTGGCTCGAGGAGAGGTGTGTCCAGGTGCAAGCACTGCGGCAAAGGGGCCCAGGTCGCAGACTGTCTCATGTCCTCCTTCTCTTTTTCATCTTGGCACTCCCCTTTCTCTGCAGTTCAAGGGAGCTTTATAAATTCAGTTTTAACACCTAATCATAAACAGCATAATCCTCTTCACATATTCTTCTTGATATGATTAATAGAATGACGTCTTTGAAGCGGTCTTGTTCTTGGCAACAAATATTTGCAATAAAACACTGGTGGTGTCATGGGCTGTGTTCTGTAGGGTCGCTGAGGTGCTCACAGTGCAAGCAGACGTACTACTGCTCTATCGTGTGCCAGAGAAGGGACTGGGCAGCCCACAGCATCGTGTGCAAACCTGTTCAGCAGAAGTAAGTGTGATTTTTTTTACATTCATTATAGAATATTTTAAGATACGGGTTGGTGTTTTTTTTTTTTTTTTTGTAGTATAAGGATCAGATCAGGTAAGCAGGCCATAACTATGTGAAAGTTGCTGCTTTTTACTTTTTTATTTAAGTATAACATAAAGTATACAAATCTGAAGTGAACAGCTCTACAATTTTTGATCCCCAAAACTTTTAAGTAATGTAGGTATTATTTCCATTTTGCAGATAGGGTAACTGAGACTTGGAGATTGTGGCTATCTCCCTTTCATTAGGTGGCTTTTGGAAGAAGCACACCTGTGCACAGGGCAGACCCTTGCATAGCCAGCATGGGGTTGTTTTACTTTGTTACTACTGTGATTCTTTCTGGAAGAAGCTGTTTTGCTCTTTCTGGATTTTGTTGAGAATTTAACATTATTGTGGCCCTTACTCTTAATTGGTTCTGTGCTGTAAGTATTATAATTGGTTGCTTTATTTCAGTTTCCACAAACTTGAAGATAATAAATCACCTTTTGAAACAAAGAACATGGACGTGAAAAAAGAGGTATGATATACTTACTTTCTCTTTGCCTTTAGAGCAAATTTTTAATGACTCCCTTTATTTTGAAATAAGAGGACTTAAGCTAAATAAAATATTTATGACTTATTTCTCCATTTCACCAGTGTTTGTTTATTCCTGTTGAATAAATCTGTACACCCTAGTGATCGATTTGGTGAGCGTTGGGGGTCTATGAGAACTGTTTATGCCCAGCTTTTTTCCAAAAAGGACTTGAGATGGCTGTGTCTCGCTGTAGGTGGACTACTGAGAAAGTCCTATCTTTGTAGTCCCTGCGTGCACATGTTCTCTAGCTTTGTGTACTGGATTCTAATAGGGCCCTGTTATCTAAGGAGCACTTTTTCCTGTTAATACCTTTCTTCCATTTAGATAACTGTATGGGGTAAATCATTTGCAATCTGGAAAATATCAGTGATGTCCAACTCATTTTATAGATAAATTTTAGCTTTCTCTAGCTGGTTCTAGCTTCTACTTTCAAAAAAAAAAAATCCATTCCTATAAAAATGTTAACAAGTGAAAACTTAAAACACTACCGTCCCCACCCCCTTTTTTAAAAAATAAACTCAACATTGCCATCACTATCATGGCCTGATTCTTGGGTGATCCCAGTGCTATGCACACTGCCTGTGGACGGTACGTTATAGTGACTCTCGAAGACGTATGTTATTTCTCTAGACCCTCATTCAAACCTGGGAGTCAGGCTGTTTTGACCTCGGTTCTAGCAGATAGTGGCCATGGTATCATTTATTTTATTTTATTTATTTATTTTTGACTGCATTGGCTTTTTGTTGCTACACGTGGGCTTTCTCTAGTTGTGGCGATTGTGGGCTACCTTTTATTTTTTTTTTTGGCGGTATGCGGGCCTCTCACTGTTGTGGCCTCTCCCGTTGTGGAGCACAGGATCTGGACGCACAGGCTCAGCGGCCATGGCTCACAGGCCTAGCCGCTCCGCGGCATATGGGATCTTCCCGGACCGGGGCACAAACCCGTGTCCCCTGCGTCGGCAGGCGGACTCTCAACCACTGCGCCACCAGGGAAGCCCTGTGGGCTACTCTTGGTTGCGGTGCACGGGCTTCTCATTGTAGTGGCTTCTCTTGTTGCAGAGCATGGGCTCTAGATGCACGGGCTCAGTAGTTGTGGCTCACAGGCTCTAGAGCGCAGTCTCAGTAGTTGTGGCCCATGGGCTTAGTTGCTCTGCAGCAGGTGGGATCTTCCCGGACCAGGGATCAAACCTGTGTCCCCTGCATTGGCAGGCGGATTCTTAACCACTGCGCCACCAGGGAAGTCTGCCATGGTATCATTTAAACATGTCCTTGTAAGTAACTCACTTAATATGTTTTTTCAAACCAGAGTGACTGTCCTCTTGGAGTTACTAAAGAAATAACCATTTGTGCTGATAAAATAATGTTTTCTGATTTGAGAAGCCTACAACTCAGGAAAACCATGGAAATAAAGGTATTTGTTGTTTAATTTCCATAGAGATCCAAAGAACTATAGATTTTTATTTACTTGTTTCCTGTGTTTGAGTTTATAAGACAGCTCCAAAATAAAACTGAAATTGATAAAGATTGCAAAAACTTGTCTACAGTACATTTTGTATCTTGTTATAAAGCTTTACAAAATTAACATTTTCTCTGTTTTCAGTGAATTATTGCAACTTTTTTGTCTTTGAAAGGGTACAGTTACTGAATTCAAACACCCAGGTGACTTTTATGTGCAGTTACATTCTTCAGAAGTTTTAGAATACATGAACCAACTCTCTGCGAGCTTAAAGGAAACATATGCAAATAAGGCACATGAAGAAGATTATATTCCTGTAAAGGGGGAAGTTTGTGTTGCCAAGTACACTGTTGATCAGGTAACCCCTAATGAAATATTTAACAAGACATTTTAATTTACTTTGGTCCTATCAGCTTGACACCAGAGCTTTTAATGATGCATTAGATGGCTTGAGGTGAGACTCTGGTCACACTGCTGTTTCTCTTCCTCAGTCAGGAGTCCACGTCTGTTTGCTTACTTCCTCCCTGCCTGAGGCCTCTCCAGCTCTGCATGTAGGCTCCTCAGTTGCTGGGTACAGAGTGATTGCTAGTCCTAGAGCTTGTGTTTATTTGTGTAGCTGAGGCATTAGTGTGTCACAGAGTCTGCTGGGCTAGAATAGCCTGGGAATTGTTGTGTATATTAAAGCATCTAAAATGGACCAATTTGGGGATTTCTGAGCCAGATTCTTAGGAAATTAAGGTAACTTGTTAATAGAGTATCTCAGAACAGTAACTTTTCCTTTGCATGTTCTGTAGATTGAGAGTTTTTAAACCTAAGATTGTGAAATGCTGTTTTGAAGCAGAATACCGTTATATTTCACTTTCAGACCTGGAACAGAGTAATAATACAGGATGTTGATGTGCTGCAGAAGAAGGCACAAGTCTTATATATTGATTATGGAAATGAAGAAATGATTCCAGTAAACAGAATTCACCAACTAAACAGAAAAATTGACTTGTTTCCTCCTTGTGTAAGTCTCTTTTACTTTCTGAATTCCTAATTGCGTCCCGAAGGAGCTGTTTTTAATGTTTTGATGGACACATTATTTGCGTGTTTGTTGCCATGGTTATTATGAGAAAGGACCTATTGGTGTATCCTTCACTGTGTAGAGCAACAATCATGGACTTTCTTGGCTCCATTTCATTAGGCATTACTTAGTTAAGTACTGCCTCAGGTAAGAAACTTAGCATTTTTAGGGACATCTTATCAATCTGCTCTTTATAAACAATCATTTTTATATTTATTACATTATTTGGAAGCGACTTGAATTTATGTGTAATTGAGGGATAATAACCATCCTTTGATGAATTTCTCAGGCTTCAAGTCCCAAAAGGAAAAGTATTGTGGATAGAATATCAAGAGAGACAAATAATTATTCATAAAATTGTTTATCAGATTAGTACTTGAAGATTTTTGATGAATATTCAGCATGAAATACATTGTCTTTTAAAAAATCTTTGCATAATTAATTAGAAAAAAGTCACTTGAAAGTGACTAATACTAATTTTTAGTAACTTGTGTAAAATCTTTCAGGCCATAAAATGCTTTGTGGCCAGTGTTATCCCAGCAGAGGGGAATTGGAGCAATGATTGTATCAAAACTATTAAATCACTGTTAATGGAGCAGTACTGCTCTGTAAAGATTGTGGACATCTTAAAAGAGGAAGTGGTTTCCTTTGCTGTGGATGTTATGCTGACAAGTTCAGGTAAGATCTGATTCTTTCTTTTTAAATGGAGCACTTAATATGTTATTTAGTGCCCACCTGTTACTCAGAGAAGAAATAGAAACATGAAGTGAGACCAAGTAAGCCCTGCTCTGGAGTCATTCAACCCGCTCTGGAGTCATTCAAATTGTGACGGGAAATATGGCCTTGGCTCTGCTCTTGCAGTTGGCAGTTTATCAAAGACAAGGCACAAGTTTATAGAATTGGGTACATTAAAAGGCTAGATCTAGACTTAGTATGGGGAAACTCTAGTATCTTTTTAATATAGCCATTATAATATCCCTGATTTCTACTCATTTACTGGGAGAATTCAGGAATTTTTCTGTGAATTTGTCCATCCTTACCATCAGTGCTTTTTCTTTGAACAACATTCACAGAACTGCATTTGGTTAGCATTAAGCCCATAAGCACATAGTATTTAAGTTGTGGAAATGGAAGCAGTTTGGAATCCTGTTCTTCCTTTATGGCTTTGTACATATTTAAAAAGTGACTTCTGACAGTGTGCTTATAATTGCCTCTTGGTTTCCAAGGTATTATTACTCTTCTACTGCTTGAGACCCATCATTGGTTGGGTACTTGGTAGAAAATTCAGTTAATCCTGTTGTGAAATTAATTATAAAATCTCTGTGTTTTGTTTCTTTGCTATGTATGTTCCATGTTATGACTTGAGCTTTTGGATACTGTTGGAGGGAACTTGAAGTTTATGTGGCTGCTGGTTGACACTTGTTTCAGCCATACTTTATGTCTGAGATGAGGTAGTCTTATGTCTTAAATTTATTTTATCTTATAAATGGTGATCCTTCTAGGCATGCCAGTGGAAAATGAATAAACTATATTTTGCACACAGCAACTGAACTAGTAAGAAATATGCCAGTGTGCCAATAGCTATAATCTTTAAATCATGTGATTGATTCATTTCTTTTGTATTTATTCTTTTCCTCTAATAGTATAATATCTCAATGGAAATATGTTCTCTTAATCACTTTTAGGAAAATTCTTAGACCATGTGCTTATAGAAATGGGATATGGCTTGAAACCCAAGGGACAAAATTCTAAGAAGCAAAGTGCAGATTCAAGTGAGTATACAGATTAATATTGAACAGTGTAGTGATTTTAGTTATTGAAGAAGTTATTGTCTCTTGTCTGTATTCCTAGAGTACTGCCTATATGAAATCCCTGAAACATCAATCTTGGGTGAGACAGCTCTGCTGAACAGTTCTCAGTAGTTTTTTTTGCCATCTGGAGGAGAAAACTCAGTACTTACTGGTCTAAAAATTATCACGGTTGAAATCGTAAATGATGGTGGTGTCCTAGGGAGAGTGTAAAGTGAGAGAAGTGAACCTGAGCTTACAATACCAAGGGAGAAGCTGTGATGGGAGAGGTGGAAAGAGAACAGGGAAAATGTTGCCAGAATAACAGAAGAGTAAATGTTCTGGGAAGGAGTCATCAGCAATAATAAATGCTGCAAAGGGGTCCAGTGGAAGGAACAAAATCTCCCCAGCAGTATCTGCTTCACTAAGGCACTGTGGAGGTGCCTTCAGGGAGCGTATTCTGTGGGCAGTATACGCCCACATAGAGAAGAGATTATAAAACAGTTGGTGGCAGAATCGCAGAGTGCAGTGGGGGCCCTGGGAAGGGCACCTGACCCAGATTTGGAGGAAAGCCTTTCACAGTGACATCATACTGAGCAGGAAATACTCAAGTTGCTGGGAGATTTGGGAGTATGTTCTGGGAAAAAAGACCAGCATGTATTAAGGGCTAGAGGTGTGAAAGAGCACAGTTAGACCTGAAAAACTGGAAAATTGGATTAATGAAACCAAAAAGGCTTATATTTCTGCTTTTTGATAAGGTGATCTTGACGATGTCGGGAAAATCACAGCTGAAAACAAAATTGTTGTGGACAGAAGTGACCTAATCCCCAAAGTGTTGACTTTGAATGTAGATGATGAGTTTTGCGGTGTGGTCGCCCACATTCAGACTCCAGAAGACTTCTTTTGTCAACAACTACAAAGTGTGCGTAAGTAAATCTTGATTTGTGCTATCAAAATAACATACATCAAGAGACTCAGTGTGCAGATATGCAGATAATGTGTAAACTTGTATTTCTTTAGTTTAAGATGTGATCTGTATCCACAGATAAGCTCGCTGAACTTCAGGCATCACTTAGCGCGTACTGTAGTCACGTGTCTCCACGCTCTGATTTTTATCCAACCATTGGTGATATCTGCTGTGCTCAGTTCTCTGGTAAGGAAAAGAGAGTATTATTGAATTTTTTACTTACAATTAAGTACCAAGAAATGAAACAGTCTTCATTTTGCATTGGATGGCTGCATTTGAAGTTTGAGTAGTGCACCAGTTATGTGGCCCAGCCTCTGTAGCTGCACAGATGATGACCCTGTGATGACCGGGTTCAGTTCTCTGCTGAAGGGAGGGTCAGTGGCCTCACAGGAGGGGAGAGACAGGTAGGCCTCCGGTAAATCTGTGGCTTGGTTAGTGGAGTCTGGTTGACTCATACTGCCAGGTATTCTAAAATTGATCAAGACCTAATGGATTCACTCACATGACCAGGACATGTTCCCTTGTCCTACTGAGTTAACTGTCTACTAGAGAGATTAAGCATGTAAATAAATAATGACAGCATACAACATGAGTTACCTAGAAAGGGATGAATAAAGGTGACATTTCAGGAGTTGAAAGCTTCTGATAAGGAAAAGTAGGAATGGTGAATAAGCATACATAGTTCAGTAAAGCTTGATGTTACATGAAAATAGAATCTACAAATGACTGTCTAAATTGAGGAGGAAAAATTTTTGTTTATATCTACATTGGAAAATCATTTCAGATTGAGTCTCTTCTATTTTTAGAGGATGACCAGTGGTACCGTGCCTCTGTTTTGGCTTATGCTTCTGAGGAATCTGTACTGGTCGGATATGTAGACTATGGAAACTTTGAAATCCTTAGTTTGACAAGACTTTGCCCCATAACTCTGAAGTTGTTGGAATTGCCAATGCAAGCTATTAAGTGTGTGCTGGCAGGTATGTAATTTTTTATAGTTCCCGTATTCTTAAAATATTGAAACCTAAAGTTAAGAGCATTAGAATTGAAATTAAACTAGTGAGTAGATCAGCGAATGTGTTTAGCTATAACTTACCTCAGTACAAAAACAATCCTTACTGGAACATTTAGGAAATACAGATGACTATTTTGCTATCTGTAATAAAATGAAATTGAATGTACCTGTGTTTATGAAATTGAGTATTCTTTTTTGTTATTTATAGATCCTGCATTATCAGTACATATCACAGAAGCCTGGCAATTGCATGAATTAGGGGGAAACTGCTTTTAAAAGCAAGAACATTAACGATCATATGCTTAGAAATTACTGTGTATGTAATGTGTTCCACTAGGAGCAGGAGCGTCTTTCCAGCGCAAAAGATTAGCTTCTACAACTTTTCATTCAAATGTACCATAATTTAACTAGTATCCAGTTATCAGAAGGATATTTCCAAGTTTTTGCTACTAGCAGTGTTCTTTTAACTACATTTTTCAACCTATCCAAGATCATTTCCTTAGGAAGAGGTACAAACTACTATGTATAAAATAAGTAAGCTATAGGGATGTATAGTACAGCACAGGGAATATAACCAATATTTTGTAATAACTTTAAGTGGAGCATAATCTATAATCTATAAAAATACTGAATCACTGCATTGTACACCTGAAACTAATACAGTATGGTAAATCAAGTATACTTCAATTAAAAATTAATGATCTTTTTTAAAAAACTAATTTTTGAAAAAAAGATCATTTCCTTGGGATAGGTTGCAAAACGTACTTACATTTGCAAAAATACTGCCTTAGGTGGAATGGAGGTGTCAGTGGGTATGCTTTTCATGTTTGTGATACATATTATGATTGTTCCCTAGAAAAGGTAGAACTAGTTTACACACCTACCAGAAACGTAGTAGGGAGTCAATTCCTTGACACGTTGGTGTACCAAATATTGGGTGGGCCAAAAGGTTCATTTGGTTTTTTTCCATAAGATGGCTCTAGTAGCACTTAGTTGTCTTTAACTTCACTCGAAACAATTTTGTTAGATTGTATGTGACAGCTGTC
>NC_041234.1:90018377-90029515 GCF_002837175.3 Physeter macrocephalus | reverse complement strand
AGCAGCCATGGCTCACGGGCCCAGCCGCTCCGCGGCACGTGGGATCTTCCCGGACCGGGGCACGAACCCGTGTCCCCTGCATCGGCAGGCGGACTCTCAATCACTGCGCCACCAGGGAAGCCCCACCAATTATGTTTTAAAGTATATCCAATTAAACTGAATCAAAGTGTGTAAGGGAGGAGGAGGACCTGTAAATGCTGGGGGTGGTGGTGATGGAGGTTTTTATTTTATCAGCCCTTTAGTTCTGGAGACTGATACAGACATTTGTTTATATCAGTGTGGGAATGTGGAACCTCCCAGGGTCATGTCTTGGCCAGTTTTCTTTGGAACAGCAAGAGTGTCTGGAGGCACGTAGCTGTCGTGGCCCAGCCTCTGTAGCTGCACAGATGATGACCCTGTGATGACCGGGTTCAGTTCTCTGCTGAAGGGCGGGCCAGTGGCCTCACAGGCGGGGAGAGACAGGTAGGCCTCCGGTGAATCTGTGTCTTGGTTAGTGGAGTCTGGTTGACTCATACTGCCAGGTATTCTAAAATTGATCAAGACCTAATGGATTCACTCACATGACCAGGACATGTTCTCTTGTCCTAATGAGTTAACTGTCTACTAGAGGGATTAAGCATGTAAATAAATAATGACAGCATACAACATGAGTTACCTAGAAAGGGATGAATAAAGGTGACATTTCAGGAGTTGAAAGCTTCTGATAAGGAAAAGTAGGAATGGTGAATAAGCATACATAGTTCAGTAAAGCTTGATGTTACATGAAAATAGAATCTACAAATGACCATCTAAATTGAGGAGGAAAAATTCTTGTTTATATCTACATTGGAAAATCATTTCAGATTGAGTCTCTCCTATTTTTAGAGGATGACCAGTGGTACCGTGCCTCTGTTTTGGCTTATTATGCTTCTGAGGAATCTGTAC
Organism: Physeter macrocephalus; assembly: GCF_002837175.3. NCBI lineage: Eukaryota > Metazoa > Chordata > Mammalia > Artiodactyla > Physeteridae > Physeter > Physeter macrocephalus. The sequence goes on along the minus strand of NC_041234.1, from coordinate 90,028,591 downwards.
TGGTCGGTTATGTAGACTATGGAAACTTTGAAATCCTTAGTTTGACAAGACTTTACCCCATAACTCCGAAGTTGTTGGAATTGCCAATGCAAGCTATTAAGTGTGTGCTGGCAGGTATGTAATTTTTTATAGTTCCCGTATTCTTAAAATATTGAAACCTAAAGTTAAGAGCATTAGAATTGAAATTAAACTAGTGAGTAGATCAGGGAATGTGTTTAGCTGTAACTTACCTCAGTACAAAAACAATCCTTAATGGAACATTTAGGAAATACAGATGACTATTTTGCTATCTGTAATAAAATGAAATTGAATGTACCTGTGTTTATGAAATTGAGTATTCTTTTTTGTTATTTATAGATCCTGCATTATCAATACATATCACAGAAGCCTGTCAATTGCATGAATTAGGGGGAAACTGCTTTTAAAAGCAAGAACATTAACGATCATATGCTTAGAAATTACTGTGTATGTAATGTGTTCCACTAGGAGCAGGAGCGTCTTTCCAGCGCAAAAGATTAGCTTCTACAACTTTTCATTCAAATGTACCATAATTTAACTAGTATCCAGTTATCAGAAGGATATTTCCAAGTTTTTGCTACTAGCAGTGTTCTTTTAACTACATTTTTCAACCTATCCAAGATCATTTCCTTAGGAAGAGGTACAAACTACTATGTATAAAATAAGTAAGCTATAGGGATGTATAGTACAGCACAGGGAATATAACCAATATTTTGTAATAACTTTAAGTGGAGCATAATCTATAATCTATAAAAATACTGAATCACTGCATTGTACACCTGAAACTAATACAGTATGGTAAATCAAGTATACTTCAATTAAAAATTAATGATCTTTTTTAAAAAACTAATTTTTGAAAAAAAGATCTGCTTTATTCTTTCAAGAAGGGTAAAAGTGCAACTGAAATGCACAAAAAGATTTGTGGAGAAGGTGCTGTGACTGATTAAATGTGTCAAAAGTGGTTAGTGAAGTTTTGTGCTGGAGATTTCTCTCTGGGCGATGCTCCACGGTTGGGTAGACCAGTTGAAGTTGATAGCGGTCAAATCAAAACAATAATTGAGAACAATCAACATTATACCACGGGGGAGAGAGCTGACATATTCAAAATATCCAAATTGAGTGCTGAAAATCATTTGCACCAGCTTGGTTATATGAATCGCTTTGATGTTTGGGTTCCACATAAGTTAAGCGAAAAAAACCTCCTTGACCATATTTCTGCATGCGATTCTTTACTGAAACATAATGAAAATGTTCCGTTTTTAAAACAAATTGTGACGGGCGATGAAAAGTGGATACTGTACAATAATGTGGAACGGAAGAGATCATGGGGCAAGCGAAATGAACCACCACTAACCACACCAAAGGCCAGTCTTCATCCAGAGAAGGTGATGTTGTGTATGTGGTGGGGTTGGAAGGGAGTCCTCTATCAGGAGCTCCTTCTGGAAAACCAAAGGATTAATTCCAGTTAGACCAACTGAAAGCAACACTTGACGAAAAGCATCCAGAATTACTCAACGGAAAACGCATAATCTTCCATCAGGATAACGCAAGACCACATGTTTCTTTGATGACCAGTTAAAAACTGTTACAGCTTGCCTGGGAAGTTCTGATTCATCTGCTGTATTCACCACATATTGCACCTTCAGATTTCCATTTATTTCGGTCTTTACAAAATTCTCTTAATGGAAAAAATGTCAATTCCCTGGAAGACTGTAAAAGGTACCTGGAACAGTTTTTTGCTCAAAAAGATAAAAAGTTTTGGGAAGATGGAATTATGAAGTTGCCTTAAAAATGACAGAAGGTGTGGAACAAAAGGGTGAATATGTTGTTCAATAAAGGTCTTAAGTGAAAATGAAAAATGTCTTTTATTTAAAAAACTGAAGGTACTTTTGTCCTGCCCAATAGATATTTCTGTATTATTTCATCTTGGCCAATTTTGATAAGCTAAAAACAAAATCATTTTAATTTGCTTCATTACCAGTGAGACTGGATGTTTTTTCATAAGTTACTTGGCTCTTAATTTTATGAAATGACTTGGCATAACTTTGGGGTTGTTGATTTGTAAGTGCCCTTTCAGTAAATGCTACAGATGTTTCAGATGTCAGTATTAGCGACCGGTATTTCTTCCTGGATTGTTTTATACTTTTGTTCGTGATTTTCTTAACAACCTCATTGACATAATTTATATACCATAAAAATCACTGTTTTAGGGAATTCTTTGGCAGTCCAGTGGTTACGAAGACTCTGCTCTTTCACTGCCAAGGGTGTGGGTTTGATCCCTGGTCGGGGAACTAAGATCCTGCAAGCCGTGCAGCACAGCCAAAAAAAAAAAAAAAAAAAAGAAAAAAAGAAAAATCAGTGTTTTAGGTATACAATTCAGTGATTTTTACTAATTTACCGAGTTGTACAACCATCACCATAATCCAGTTTTGGAACATTTCCATCACCCCACTGAGATCTCTTGTGCCCATTTATATATAGTTAATCCTAGCTTCCTAGGCAACCATTAATCTACTCTCAGTCTTCTAGATTTGCTTCTTTGGACATTTCATATCAATGGATTTATGATGGTTTGTTTACATAGAAATATAGAAGCTTTTTACAGACTTTTTCTTTATAATTTTGCCTTCATTTTCGTGTTTAGAAAATCCTCCTCAGATGGGACTTTCTGGTTCCAGTGTTTGTCATAGAGTCCTTAAGTTTGTGGAAATTAGGAGCTAAATTTGTGAAGGCTTGCAATAAGAAATATTTTAACATTCTTTAAAAAATTCTTTGTTAGGAGTAAAGCCATCATTAGGAATTTGGACTCCAGAAGCTATTTGTCTGATGAGAAAAATTGTACAGAACAAAATGATCACAGTGAAAGTGGTGGACAAGTTGGAAAACAGTTCCCTGGTGGAACTTACGGATAGGTCTGTGATGCCCCACGTCAGTGTCACCAAAGTGCTCATCGATGCAGGCTTTGCCGTGGGGGACAAGGGGGTAGTGACAGATAAGCCCAGTGACATGAAAGAAGCCCGTGGTAAGTAAATTGTCCACCAGATCATGTCCGTGCTGGAATTCAGGTGGCCTTGTGAATGTACGGGTTCTCATACTTTAAACAAGAATTGATGTTGAGTACCTTTTGTCCTTTTAAATCACGCATTCATCTAGAGTGTGTTTGGGTCACTGGCAGCTGAAGATCGATCAGAAATGTGAATTTGAAATTTGGAATTCAGTGCGGTAGTAATGGTTAATTCTCATACTAATTAACTTTCCTGCAAAGTCACTAAGAAAGTCATTGGACATTCAGTTCTCCAAAAGCAGACTCTTTAGCAGCCCTGCCTCCAACTCCCCGCTCTGGCCATTTGTTTTGCAAATTGTCCATTTATTTTCACACAGTTCCCTCGGGTGTAGAAGCAGAAATCAGTCTGTTGGAGTGGACGTGGGTTGAACTTGCTGTCGATCAGACAGTAGATGTTGTGGTCTGTATGATGTATAGTCCTGGAGAATTTTACTGCCATGTGCTTAAAGAGGATGGTAAGTTGACTCTCATTTATTTCTCTTTACAGTACACTGGCATAGATAATAGGTCAAGATAAGTTTGTTATTGGGTGGTGAAACTGTTCACTTTCCAGTAAAGGCCAAGTGGGTATTTGTACTTTCAAGAAAGATTTGGTTTTACTTGGTTGCCTTTTATTCCATTGTAAGACATTATTTCTGTTTTCAATAGTCTCTGTTTAAACCAGCTTAGATTTCACAGAATGTCTCCTAAATTCATTTTTGAAAAATTTTAATTGTTGACCTCATTGACGTATGACATACATACAGATAAGTGCACAAATACGAGTGCAGCATAACAAATTGTCACAGTCAAAACCTTGTATAACCAACATCTGGTTACCAGTAACCCGGAAGTTTCCTTCATGTCTCCTGACAATCACTGCCACTTCTTTCCTTCAGAAGTAAACATGATCGTGCCTTCTAATAATAGCATAGATTAGTTTTTCCCATTTATGAACTTTATATAAATGGAATCATACAATATGTACTCTTCTGTGCTGTGCCTTGTTGCTTTTTTTTTCACATTTGTGAGTTTGGACCATCATTTTCACGTGTGGCTGTAGCTTGTTTTTTGTTGCCGCATAGTGATCCATTGTATGAATGTACTGCAGTTTACTGTTCCTTTCTACTGTTGGACATTTGGGTTATTTCTAGTTCTGAGTATAAAATGTTGGTAAGAATATTCTCATACAAATTTAGCGCACATGCATTTCCATTGAACATGTACCTAGGAATGAAATTACTGGCCAAATCTTAAAGGGTATGTGTATTTTCAACTCTGATCCATGAATGCTAAAAAGTTTCCAAAGTGATCATGGCAGTTGTTGGTTTGAGAATTCTAGTTGCTGTACATCCTCACAAACACTTTGTATTTTCCATCTTTTTCCCTTGAGCCATTCTGGTGAGCATCATTGATTTTAACCTCTCTAAGTTTTGGGTTTTCTCTCTGTCAAATAAGGATGTTACCCTAGATAACTAAGTTCCTGCCTGGCTCCCAATTTGTGAGATTTGTCATCCCTTCATACAGAATCATCTGGTAGATAGTCTACTATTTTAAAATATTTGCCACTTTCTTATTTTCATAAGTGATTGTACAAGCATACGGTACAAATTTTAAAGTTACAAAAGAGAATATAGTGAAAAGTAAGCTTCCCAGTTCCTCTTCTCAGATTTCTAAATATCCTTCCAGTTCCTTTTCTCAGTGTTCTTAATATCTTTCCAAAAGTACTCTATACATATCCTTGTATGGATATATATATTCCTTTTTATGTAGGCATAAATGGTAAAATAAATAATATTTGCACTTTGCCTTTTTCTTCCACTCTGTCTTGGATATCAGTTCACATAGTGTTTCCTCCGTTGTTTTTAAAATATACTTTTAATTTTGGAATAATTTTAGATTTACAGAAAAGTTGCCAAGATAGTACAGAGAGTTCCTGTATACCCCTAGTTTTCTCTGTAGTACCACAATTATGTAAGATGTTAACATTTGTTACAACTTAAGAGACCCACATTGGTAAATGTCTATGAACTAACCTCCAGACTTTATCTGGGTTTTGCTAGATGTCTTTTCCATTTCTGGTAATGTCCTTTTTCTGTTCCAGGGTACCACATCACTGTACGTCCTCATTCCTTTTCATGGTTACATGGTATTCCCCTGTGTGGGTTTACCCTAATTTAGTTAACCTAGGTATGGGTAGCTAAAGGATTCCTGTGTACAAGCATTTATTACTAAAAACAATTCTTGTAATCTGTGATTTTATTCTGAGACTATATCCTTGAGACAAATTCCTAAAATTGTACAATAGTTATTAAGTCAAAGGATGTGTGTGCTTGTGCTCTTGAGAGAGTGCCCTCAAGAGGTAGGTCATCCAGGCTGATTTCCACCGTCAGTGTACGAAAGTGCCCTCTCCCACACCATTTCCTGCAGTGTGTCCTTAAACTTTCTTATTTTGACTAATCTGAAAGGTGAGAATTCTAACTCAATACAACTTAATTTCCGTTTCTGTGAATGGGTCTTTGCCACATATTTAAAAGGTATTTTTCTTTTACTTGTATAGTGTTCAGATCCCTTTACTTGGCATTTTAAAGCTCTCCACGGTCTGTATCTTTCCAAGCACATCTCTGGTGTTTTTCTCAGTGATAGTGATTCACCTTTCCATTCCTTTTCTCTGCCAGACTGCTCCCAGCAAGCGTTTTTTGGCTGCTTAATTTGGTACTTTGCCTCAGAGCCATTTCTTTTTCTGGAATACGCTCTCCTTTTCTAGCAAACAAGTCATACTTCAGATTTCTCTATGAAGCCTTTAGTGCACAGAGCTCACCTCTCTGAAAGTCCTTAGCAGACACTATCTATGCCAACCATTTAGTAATTACATATACTCCTTCAGGACAGCTTATATGTAACTTCCTTTCTGTGCGGGCTTGTGCACTGTTTCCTGGTCCACATGCAAAGCTCATGCTGTAGCATACTGACAGCAATGGCATAATCATGGCTCTGTGCCCAGTAAATTGTTGGTATGGGGTTTACTGAGAGTATTAACTAAATAATGACTTATTTGCCCAATTTCTTAATAAGGAGAAGGGAAAGGTATTTGGTGTACTTTATAGTTGCTTGGGGATGTGCCTGGGTTTTTACGATCAACACACTTTCCAACTTTAAATGAAAATCTGTTACTCTGCATGTTTTTTAAATATTAAACACTATGTGTATTGTGTTTTCAGCTCTAAAGAAACTCAGTGACTTGAACAAATTGGTAGCAGAATATTGCCAGCAGAAGTTGCCTAATATTTTTAAGGCAGAAGTAGGGCAACCTTGTTGTGCTTTTTTTGTAGGTAAGTTGCAGTTGGCACAATATTGACTATATTAGAATCTTTTATTTCTTGACATTCAAACCTCATTTTTAGTGTATTTTCTTCCTGATGTTTAAGCAGATATTTTTCATTATCAAAATTAAATGAATGTTTAAAATACCGTGGTTTTTTTTTGTCTCTCTTTGTAACAAGGAGCCTCCAAATGATACATTCTCGGGCCCAGCCACTCCGCGGCATGTGGGATCCTCCCGGACCGGGGCACAAACCCGTGTCCCCTGCATCGGCAGGCAGACTCTCAACCACTGCGCCACCAGGGAAGCCCCAAATGATACATTCTTACCTAACTTTGTCAAATGCTTTTCTTTCCAGAATTTCTGATAATATTAAAAGCTAGATAATGGGAAACCTGTTCACTGCAGATTCATTGTTTCTTCTGGTTACCGTGTGCATGTTCATTTTGAAAATATGTTTGATGAAACACCTTAATTTCATTGCATGTTTTTCTGTTTATTTTTTCTATTATTTACCAAGTAACAAGTGAAACAATCTCATTAGCGGTGAGAATATTATAAGTCTTCCAGTTTGACAAATATGATCAAGTTTATTAAGTCTTTACTTCACTTAATATTCTGCTTATTGGTTAGGTTATGAATGAAATGGTTATAGTAGATGTAAAAGTGTGATGCTATAAAAACTTTGGTGATATTCTAAGAATGAATTTTGAGAATTCTCCTAGGGATTTCTGAATTAAAAACTAAAGGTGTTGTCTGGGAAGAGAAGTATATTAGCTACTTTAGACAAAGAATGGTCTTTTTCAAGATAAAAAATTTCAAACTTTAATAGAAGGGAAGTATTCCATGTTACAAATTTTGTGTTAAATCTAGGTGATGGTAATTGGTATCGTGCTTTAGTCAAGGAAATCTTACCAAATGGAAACATTAAAGTACAGTTTGTGGATTATGGAAACATTGAAGAAGTTACTGCAGATGAACTCCAAATGATCCCATCCAAATTTTTAAAACTTCCATTTCAGGGGATACAGTGCTGGCTAGTAGGTATGGTACAGAGTAAAAAATTTTCTCAACTGTCTTCTAATACTTAGAGTACATAAATTTCTCAGTATTAATATATTTATAATTTTAATATTTTGTGTAAGTTATTTTCTTTTTCATATTATAAAATTTAGAAACATATATTTAAAGATACTGGCCAAAATGTTCAGTGTTGATGTCAAAGTAAGGAAGCAGCTGCTTTTCTATACTTATGATAGGAGTAAAAACCGATGCTTTCTTTTGAAGACATTTTGCAGGATTCCTTAAGAGCCTCAAATATTCTTACCTTTTGTTTTAGCAAGTTTACTTTTAATAATTCCTCCTAAAGAAATAATCATGTGATTTCACAAAGTTCACCTACATGGAAATTCATTACACTGCTGTTAATAATAGCAAAACAACCTAAATAGCCAATAGTAGAGGCTTGGTTAAATGAGGATCTAGTCTTCCAGTTTGACAAATATGATCAAGTTTATCAAGTCTTTACTTAATATTCTGCTTATTGGTTAGGTTATGAATGAAATCTTTATAGTAGATGTAAAAGTGTGATGCTATAAAAACTTTGGTGATATTCTAAGAATGAATTTTGAGAATTCTCCTAGGGATTTCTGAATTAAAAACTAAAGGTGTTGTCTGGGAAGAGAAGTATATTAGCTACTTTAGACAAAGAATGGTCTTTTTCAAGATAAAAATTTCAAACCTTAATAGAAGGGAAAATATTCCATGTTACAAATTTTGTGTTAAATCTAGGTGATGGTAATTGGTATCGTGCTTTAGTCAAGGAAATCTTACCAAATGGAAACATTAAAGTACAGTTTGTGGATTATGGAAACATTGAAGAAGTTACTGCAGATGAACTCCAAATGATCCCATCCAAATTTTTAAAACTTCCATTTCAGGGGATACAGTGCTGGCTAGTAGGTATGGTGCAGAGTAAGAAATTTTCTCAACTGTCTTCTAATACTTAGAGTACATAAATTTCTCAGTATTAATATATTTATAATTTTAATATTTTGTGTAAGTTATTTTCTGTTTCATATTATAAAATTTAGAAACATATATTTAAAGATACTGGCCAAAATGTTCCGTGTTGGTGTCAAAGTAAAGAAGCAGCTGCTTTTCTATACTTATGATAGGAGTAAAAACCGATGCTTTCTTTTGAAGACATTTTGCAGGATTCCTTAAGAGCCTCAAATATTCTTACCTTTTGTCTTAGCAAGTTTACTTTTAATAATTCATCCTAAAGAAATAATCATGTGATTTCACAAAGTTCACCTACATGGAAATTCATTACACTGCTGTTAATAATAGCAAAACAACCTAAATAGCCAATAGTAGAGGCTTGGTTAAATGAGGATCTATATAATGGGTAGTGGTAGTACCTATTTCATAGGTTTGTTTTGAAGATTATTAAATGAATGTTTAGATCAGGGTCTGGCACTCAAAGTTCTGTTAAGTGTTCGTTCTTATTACACAGTCATTAAAATGTTAAATATGTGTTGATGTGAAAACTAGTTCATGATTTAAGTGAAGTAAGCAAGTTATGAAAGAGATGGCAGGATGGCATTGTGATTAAGAGGACAGATTAGAAGCAGCTCTGCTGCCTACTAGCTGTGAGACCTTAGGTAAACTGTTTAAACTCTGTGCTTCCTTTTCCTCATCTGGAAAATAACGGTACCATCCTCAAAAAGGCATTAAGAATAAAAGAGATACAAGGCATAAAGCACTGAATAGTGCCTAACATTATAACTATTTTTATTATTATAAAAATTTCTTTATAAAAGAATTATGAGTATATATGTGCATGTGTGTATTTCCATATGCACATAAAGATTATGAAAGGTTGGATACCAAAATGTTAATAGTGGTCATGTCTAGAAGCATTAGATGCTTTTTATTTTTCCTTTTGCCTGTTTTCTTTCTACTTATTTTACACTAAGTATGTTTTGGATTATTGTTTTTAATCACCATGTTTTATGTCAGTGTTTCTTAAAATATGACCCCTCCACCCCACAGCCAGTAGTATCAACATGAGAACTTGTTAAAAATGCAGATTCTTAGTCCCCACCCAAGACCTACTACTAAATTGGAAACTCTAGGGTGGGGCCCCAAAATCTGTTTTCACAAGCCCTCTACGTAATACAGATGCACACTCACATTTGAGAACCACTGTTATGAAAATAAGGGTATAAGCCAAAGTTATCCCAGAAAGATAATTTTTGGTTAAATAATTAAAAATGATATTTTGAAATTATCATTGGAAAACTGTCCACAAAGGTGAAAGTGTACATTTAACATCTTTTACCAGAATAGTTGATAACTCATCATTGTGTATGTAACCATAGTGGCTTTTAAAAGAAATAATAATTCTATTTTTGCTTATTGGGAAAACTGCCAGGTGAAGATAAGTTAGTGAGGAAAGTAAAGACGGATCCTGAGCCTCCTAAAACAATAGTATATTTGTAGATGCATTATTTGCAACTCAGGCACTGAGGATGTAGATATATAATTGATTATTGAGAAAAGATATTCAAAGTCACTGACCTGAATGGTAAACTTGGGGAGGGTCCAGTCCTGGATATTACTGAGGCAAAAAATGCAGCTTTGGGGCACAGAATTCTTTTTTTTTTTTTTTTAAACATCTTTATTGGAGTATAGTTGCTTTACAATGGTGTGTTAGTTTCTGCTTTATGACAGTGAATCAGTTATACATATACATATGTTCCCATATCTCTTCCCTCTTGCGTCTCCCTCCCTCCCACCCTCCCTATCCCACCCCTCTAGGTGGTC
>NC_041234.1:90004367-90018117 GCF_002837175.3 Physeter macrocephalus | reverse complement strand
GCCAAGGCACATATTAATCAAACTATCAAAAATTAAATACAAAGAAAACATATTAAGGGCAGAATTCTTCTTAATGCTGTTTTATTTTTTAGATATACAGCCTAGAAACAAACACTGGACCAGAGAAGCCATAGCAAGATTTCAGATGTGTGTCACAGGGATAAAACTCCAAGCCCGAGTGGTTGAAATCACTGAAAATGGAGTGGGAATTGAACTCACCGATCTTTCCACTTGTTATCCCAGGATAATTGCTGATGTTCTGATTGATGAACATCTGGTTTTAAAAGCTAGTTCACCATGTAAAGACTTAGTGAAAAACAGTCCTGTTAATAAACATGGTCTTCAAATTGATGCCCCATGGCTTCAAGGTAACATTTTTAAACTGCTATTTAAATTTATGTTATCCTTTGCTTTTATAGGCTATGAAAATTTTTCTATTCCAAGTGACTTGATTTTCCTGTAGAAATATGCTTTGTGGAAATAGATTAGTAATAGGTAAAGTTAGTTTATTATTTATTGAAACATGGTTTTTTATTAAACACTGTACTCATTTTTAATGTAATTACTTGTCAGGCAGACGTGTATCATACAGCTATGTATCCTTTAAAGTTTGAGTAAATTTTAAGAATTAAATATACTACAGAAATGGAAATATACTACTGAAATATACTATAGGAGTGTAATAGTTTAAGGATTCATATTATAGATTGAACTTTTTTGTAATGCACACCAAAATCCCTCAAATTAAACAGATTATTTTATGAAAATACAGATTTTCATTTTGGGAATTTGGGAATGCTGGTATTTAGTAGAATACTAAATTTTATCTTTTTCATGAGAGACCTGTATTTCGTATGTTTTCAGCCACCTCTTCAGCTGAGGAGTGGAGGACAATAGAATTGCCAGTTAATAAAACTGTACAGGCAAGCATATTAGAAATCGTAAACCCAAACTTGTTTTATGCTCTACCAAATGAAATGCCAGGTAAGAAACCAAACAAAGTTTGAGACATATTTATGCTGGTCTTTTAAACTGTAGAATGAACTTACCTGAATTCCTTAGGAAGTGATGGGGAGAAGAAGGTGATGATTTCTGTTTCACTCAGTGTTTCAGTTGATCATAATAACACTTAAGGAAAATTTAATTATAAAAACATGAATGTGGGGCTTCCCTGGCGGTGCAGTGGTTGGGAGTCCGCCTGCCGATGCATGGGACGCGGGTTTGTGCCCCAGTCCGGGAGGATCGCACATGCCGCGGAGCGGCTGGGCCCGTGAGCCATGGCCGCTGAGCCTGCGTGTCCGGAGCCTGTGCTCCGCAGCGGGAGAGGCCACAGCAGTGAGAGGCCCGCGTACCGCAAAACAAACAAACAGAAATATGAATGTGAACATGCCCTGCATTCAGCACCTACTCCACCTGGTCTTGATCATCGACAGCTTTTTATAACAAAGCAACATCCTTAATTACTGTATAATTTCTTGTTTAAAAATAGGTACTGTCTGTATTGAATTGTACTTACTAAGCTAACCTTCTACAAGCATTAAGAGAATTTGAACCAAAACAGTTTTAGATACGTTAGAAGAGTACTTCCTAATCAGTTTATAATCACAGTGTTACTGTATCTTAGAAACTTAGAGAAATGTTTTACACTGGCCCTAATCTTGAAGAAAAGTAGCATATAAATGTTGACTTTCCTTTTCCTTTTTTATTTCGTGAAAGATTACAATTAAGGCATCTCTTCAGTGTATTTTAGTTTGTTTTTTTTTTAAATTCATTTATTTTATTTATTTATTTTTGGCTGCGTTGGGTCTTCGTTGCTGCACGCGGGCTTTCTCTAGTTGCGGTGAGCGGGGGCTACTCTTCGTTCCGGTGCGCGAGCTTCTCATTGCGGTGGCTTCTCTTGTTGTGGAGCACAGGCTCTAGGCACGCAGGCTTCAGTAGTTGTGGCTCGTGGGCTCTAGAGCGCAGGCTCAGTAGTTGTGGTGCACGGGCTTTGTTGCTCCGTGGCACGTGGGATCTTCCCGGACCAGGGCTCGAATCCATGTCCCCTGCATTGGCAGGCGGATTCTTAACCACTGCGCCACCAAGGAAACCCCAGTAGTATTTAAGATTATTCTTGCAGTATCAGAGGCTGAGTTAGTGCAAGTTAGCTACTCAAAATAATTTGCAGGTATTTGAAAGCTGAAGAAAAAGAAAAAATTTTTTTTCAAGTGGTCAAACCAAGAATTGTGGTGATAACAATAACTGCTCTTAAATTTATCCTCCAGTATTAGGAATAATCAACTTTAAACTGTATAGTGGAAAGCAGGGTCTTAGGATTATTGCATCCTGACCATAACATATGGTATGATGAATTGGAAGTACTTTGCTTCATTTAATTAACTATAACACACTTACTGAAAAGTATACTGAACAGTCGTAAAACTGCAACTTAATAGAACAAGTTTTTGTAGAATGAACACACTAGAATAGCCACCCTGATCAAGAAATTAGCCCCCCAGTGGCTTCCTTCTTGCCCCCTCCCAGTCTTGCATCCCTTCCCCACAAGGTAACCAGTAGTGGTTTTATCTTTTTTTGGCTTTATCTATTTTAAACATATAAATGTATATTTTAACATATATGGGGTCTTTTTTGAGTGATTAGATTTGACTTTCCTTTTTATATAAATACTTTTATAAATAGTAGTGTTGAAAATTTCTTCACAAAACATTTTCTATATATATTTTAGAAGATCAGGAAAAACTGTGTGTGTTGACAGCCGAATTGTTAGAATATTGCAGTGCTCAGAAAAGTCAATTGGCCTATAGACCAAAAATTGGAGATGTGTGCTGTGCTAGATACACAGGTAAGATTCTTTTCTATTCCCCAAACAGTGTTCACTTTAAAATTTAGATTTACAGTTTAAAAATGTATTTAGTTTCCCTCTTCTTTTGTATGACAACTAGATCTACAGTTTCCCTCTCTTTCTTCCCAGTAGAAATGTGTCATAATTTTTGTTTAGATAGTATTCTGTATTACGTTATTAGGTTTGCATAAACAGTATTCACAGCCTACCCATGTAGTTACTATAATTACATTTTTATTTTGCAGCCTTTTTTGTTACTAGTGTTCTATGTACTTTCACTAATGATCTCCAGTTCTCTGCATTGGTATAAATTCTCTCCATGAATACTGCCTGTACTTTATCAACTTTTATCATATTGTAGGCAGCTCCCGCCTTCTGACCCACTCCTATCCAGACTGCTTGTCCTCCAGACCTGAGCTGTCATCCTGAAATTTTTCTTTCACCATCATGCTGGAGATTGTTTCAGCACGAACCCCCTATGTTTCTTGGATTTCTCTCCCACCCCGCCTTGTTGGCTAGATTTCTCCCTCCCTCGTCTCAACTTGTTTTCTGGATCCTTTACTTTTGATTTAATATTTTGGTATTTCTATCTCATCCTCTAGAAGCTGAGAAAAGGTACATGTAAATAAATTTTGTTATCTTTCATGTTTGAAAAAGTCTTTATTCTACCCTCATAGTTACTTGATAGCTTACCTATAGATAGAATTCTAGGTTGGAAATCATCTTTCTTTTAAAATTTTGAAGGCATTGTGGGTGTTGCTGGTGGAGAGGTAGATGTCATTCAGGTTCTCCAAACTTTGTATGTATTTTTTTCCTCCTTTCTGGAACTTTTGGTAATCTCTTCATCCCAAGTTTTGAATTTTATGGTGTGACTCAGCACTGTTTTTCTTTTCACCATTGTACTGAGCACCCAGTGGGTGGGCCCTTTAGAAATTCATGAGCTTCAGTTTTAAAAATTTTTCCTGAATTTTTTTTTTTGAGAGGGGGGTTACTCGGGCCTCTTGCTGCTGTGGCCTCTCCCGTTGCGGAGCACAGGCTCCGGACGCACAGGCTCAGCGGCCATGGCTCACGGGCCTAGCCTCTCCGCGGCATGTGGGATCTTCCCAGACCGGGGCACGAACCCGTGTCCCTTGCATCGGCAGGCGGACCCTCAACCACTGCGCCACCAGGGAAGCCCAAGTGTGTGGTTTTTAATAACTGTCTTGTACTTGCTTCAAGGATGGAAGGTCATTTCTCCGAGGATGTTAATATCATTCTTTGAATTTTCATGGTCTTCTCCGTCTTTGGGTCTGTTTCCTTGAGTTCCTGTTTGTTTTGGTCTTCTCTTTAACGTCAGAGACTTTCTTCTACTATCTGGTCATCCTTCGCTGTTCGTTTATGTAAGGTGAAGCCCTAAGAAGCTAATTGGAAGTTCCTTTGTGCGCAGGCAGAGCTTGTCTGCTTAGTGGACTTTCCTGTAGGGTGACCTGGCTTTGCCGTTTCACTGGGAACTCCTGATGCCTGTGTCTTGAAGTGCTTTTGCTTGAGGTGGTCGTCTCCTGTCTGGAGTGCGTAGCTTGCCTGACAGGGTTCTTGTAAACTCCCTCCTCTGCTCTGCCTCACGTTCCCCAGTCCGTAGTCTTTCTGGTTCGTCCTCTCTGGAGAGGAAACTAGTCTTCTGCCCGAGGGTAGGAGCAGTTACCTGAAAAGGGGGAATTTTCTAAGCGTTATGAAAACACGTAAACATAAAACTGATCATTCTCTTCAGCAACTTTAAAAATAGATATTACGTGTAAATGTGTTTATAAACTAAAATTTATTCACATGCCTTGGGGAAGCAACTCTGCTTCTGTTATCCAATCCCCGTTCCATCTCCATCTTTGCTCCAACTTTTTAATGAGTAGCATCAATTATTGAGCCCTGATTGCTTGGGGATTTGAGATGCAAACTGAGATGCTTCTTGGCTTCTCTACACCCAGCTTTAGTTGAGCTCTGCTAAATCATTTCCACTCACGTATTTGCTTTCCATCTTCCACTATTACATTGTCTTCCCTTTTGTTCTCTATCCTTGTGGTTTTAGGCCTTTTTCTATTTAGTCCTGTAACTGTCTTTTGAGTAGAATCTGCAAGGAGTAGATGTGATGCTCGTATTTAATCTAGACTCCTTGGCGTGAAGTCAGAAATCTTGGTGTGAATTTCTAAGTGATGTAAATGTAACTGTGAATAACCATCTTAAAGGAGGAGGGCATCATTGAATGTAACTTCTCACCTGAGATTCCTCTGTATTTTCAGGTGATGATTTCTGGTACCGTGCCATTGTTCTGGGGACGTCAGCTGCTCATGTGAAAGTGCTCTATGCAGACTATGGAAACATTGAAGCTCTGCCTCTTTGCAGAGTGCAGCCAATCTCTGCCAGCAGCCCTGATTGCTTGGGGATTTGAGATGCAAACTGAGATGCTTCTTGGCTTCTTTACACCCAGCTTTAGTTGAGCTCTGCTAAATCATTTCCACTCACGTATTTGCTTTCCACCTTCCACTATTAACATTGTCTTCCTTCTTGTTCTCTATCCTTGTGGTTTTAGGCCTTTTTCTATTTAGTCCTGTAACTGTCTTTTGAGTAGAATCTGCAAGGAGTAGATGTAATGCTCGTATTTAATCTAGACTCCTTGGCGTGAAGTCAGAAATCTTGGTGTGAATTTCTAAGTGATGTAAATGTAACTGTGAATAACCATCTTAAAGGAGGAGAGGGCA
The DNA here is from genome assembly GCF_002837175.3 of Physeter macrocephalus. Taxonomy (NCBI): domain Eukaryota; kingdom Metazoa; phylum Chordata; class Mammalia; order Artiodactyla; family Physeteridae; genus Physeter; species Physeter macrocephalus. The sequence continues at coordinate 90,012,546 of NC_041234.1, read as the reverse complement.
TCATTGAATGTAACTTCTCACCTGAGATTCCTCTGTATTTTCAGGTGATGATTTCTGGTACCGTGCCATTGTTCTGGGGACGTCAGCTGCTCATGTGAAAGTGCTCTATGCAGACTATGGAAACATTGAAGCTCTGCCTCTTTGCAGAGTGCAGCCAATCTCTGCCAGCCACCTGGAGCTTCCTTTCCAAATTATTAAATGTTCCCTTGAAGGTAGACAATTAAGTCACTTTCCATTTTGGGTGTCTGGGATTTTTTTCTTTCTTTTATAGCACTAAGTCTGAAACAAATGGGTATTTGAAACAAATGGGTATTTTAGGACTTCCCTGGTGGCGCGGCGGTTAAGAGTCCGCCTGCCAATGGGTTCGAGCCCTGGTCCGGGAAAATCCCACATGCCGCGGAGCAGCTAAGCCCGTGTGCCACAACTACGGAACCTGTGCTCTAGAGCCCGTGAGCCACAACTACTGAACCCACGTGCCACAACTACTGAAGCCTGCACGCCTAGAGCCCCTGCTCCACAGCAAGAGAAGCCACTGCAATGAGAAGCCCGCACACTGCAACGAAGAGTAGCCCCTGCTCACCGCAACTAGAGAGAGCCCACGTGCAGCAATGAAGACCCAATACAGCCAAAAATAAAATTAAAAATTTAAAAAAAAGGGTATTTTAAGCAACGGCCCAGATTTCTAAATATCAAGCAGAGTTTACCAAAATATCTCATACCTTTTATTATTCTTTCTCACAAAAATTATGTTCATTTGTTCCATCTTTGTTTTACAGATTAGTTTCAGAGAGTCAATGCTCAGAGATTCTGGTTTGCCTCAGGCTGCAAAACTAGTTAAGTGGCAGGGCCAGGGTGAACTGGGGTCAGTCATCTGACCTCTTGTGTGGGGTTGGGTGGGGGGTTCTTTCTGCTTTGTCACAGAGGCTAGAGACATTCAAATGGCACCATTTTGGGGCTACCTTCCTATTCATACCATATCTGCATATTTATTCAGCCCTTCAGTTGGAATTTGAATAAAAGGAGCTAAAATGCTAAAGTAGCGTTTTATTCTTACTCCTGATTTCTTTACCCAGAGGTCCCAGTAGATAATAACACACTGATTTCCTCACAGTCTGCTTTGGTTTTGACTCAGAGAGTTGGAAAATTATCTTTATTATTGTTTGCTTCTACCATTAGAATGTAAGTCCACAAAGGCAGACATTTGTCTGTTTTGTGGCTTCTAGACCTAAATTAGTGCTTGACATAGTAGGGATTGAGGAATATTTATTAAGTTTGAATTTTTTGAATGCAACAGCAGTAGTACATCAAAGCATACCTAAACCTAGCTAAAATCAGTGAACCTTTTGCTTCTTATCCTTAGATAATCTAAATATCATTTTTCAGGAACTTGAAGATTAACTCTAATATTCAATTTTTTTCCAGGACCCATGGAATTGAATGAAAGCTGTTCTCAATTAATAATAGAGATACTGAAAAATTTCATGTTGAATCAGAATGTAATCCTTTCTGTAAAAGGATTTATCAAGAATGTCCACACAGTGTCAGTTGAGAAGTGTTCTGAGAATGGTACTGTCAACATAGCTGATAAGCTGGTGGTGTATGGTCTGGCAAAAAACATCACATCTAAAAAGCAAAGTGCTTTAAATAAAGGTATTTTTTTCAAGTTTAATTAATAGCAGATGTAAGTGTAGCCAAGAAAAGATGTAATCAGTTTAGTTGACCTGATCTTTCCTTATTCTCCGTGGCCACGTTCGCTCTGTCATCATCCTCTACGAATCCAGCGGCAGGGTGCTAACTCATGTTGCCACCTCAGAGGAGGCACCTGGCAGGAAGCAGGCCTCCCAGTCCAGGTTTTCCTTAGATCAGGCTCAGCAACACTGTTGATAGAATTGATGCTGAGAGCTTTAGAAATGTCAGGCTTTCAGAGTAGCTTCCAACTTCCTTTTGATCCTGATCAAAGTGAGAAGAACTCACATATTTGAGAATGGATCTTACTGGTTATTTCATAAGATGATGCTTTGGCAGGCCTGCCCTCAACCAAAAAGAGATATCCCGTATATGATAGGCAAAAGACCTGAAACCTCGGAGGTAAGGGCACTCATTTGGTAAAACCCAGGACAGGAGTAGATAACATAAAGCCCAAATGAAAAATTGATTGATCAAGTCCTTTGTAGCTGGAAAGGATCTGCCCTGAGGGGCAGATCTGTATATGTTCAGACTGCAGGTTTTTGTTTTTCCTGTTATTTATAGTGTTAGTTGTCTAATGGCTTTTTGCATTTGCTTTTAGAAAAGGTGAACAGTATGAATTGCTGCTGCTCAGAGCTACAGAAACAAGTGGGTAAAATTTCCTTTAGGTGAAATTATACTCCCAACATTTTTAGGAATGAAATAACACCATTTCTTCTCACCCTCAGGTTGAAAAACATGAACAGATTCTTCTCTTCCTCTTAAACAATCCAACCAATCAAAACAAATTTACTGAAATGAAAAAATTGTTAAAAAGTAAGTTAAATTTGATGTTTTTGCACTTGGGTTACCCCCAGCAGGACATCTCCAGTCATGTTGTCATGGCAGAGCTAATGGGGTGACACCCGTTTTGAGGCTGTACTTTTATTCTGCGGTCTAATGATCTGAGGTCTGGCTGTAGTGTTTCTGCTGTCTTCCTAGGTTTTGTTTGGTAAGCTCCCTTTGACACTGCTAGTGGGACTGAGTCCAGGGCTGTCCGGGTTGCAGCGTCCTTTCCTTACTGTGTTTGACATAGAGACAGCTCTTGATGATATTTGCAGGGACTTGTAAAAATTGTTGTGAGGTCAAGCTTAGCCTGAAATTCTTTGTGTCTGGAGTGAAATTAACTCTCCCTTGTACGTACTTCTATTAAAAAAAACATTTAGCACTTTTTGTGAAGAGGTTTAAGAGGCCAAGAACAGAAAAGGGGCTGTACTGATAGTATATTTCATTTCGAAACAAAACATACTCTTCCTTTTTCGGCTGCGGTGACTCTAGTGGTTAAAGACTACATTGGTGGATTTTGAATAATGGTTCCCCTGCTTTTTTATATTGCCTGGGATCCTTTGTTCTAAGGTGGCCCTTGGAAATTGTTTTGTGATCAGTAGCCAATTAGAACTTCTCATCAAAATGAAATTGTCCTTCTCGCCACTTTGAATTGATAGAATTCTAGCTAAAAGCAAAGGATCTTTGACTTACTCAGTATGTGCACTCTTGCTGGCTAACGTGCAGTTTGTATCTGACCATTTGCAAGTAGCTCCCAAGGTCCTCCTCCTGCTGTCTGGGGCTCTGGGTGTAGCAACTCTCAAGGAGCTGCCTACTGGGGTCAAACCTATTCTCTACATGATAATGGACAGTTGTTTTGTTTCTGTTTCTAAGAAAGTATGACTAAGTTCTAAGCTAAATATCATTTATGCAAGATCAAGACTTTTGATTCTCATGATTTATTTTGAGATTTATTTTTCTTCACAAGTTTTGGGTTATTTTTAATAAATGCTGACTTGCAGTTACAACTTTCAGTCCTTTCTAATACATTAAGTTTTAATTCTGCTGTTTTGTGTACCATACTTGAGTTTAAAATCTTAAATTTAATGATAATTTAAATTTCATAGATTGAGGAGCATGCAATGACATGAACTTCTGGAATTTAGTCCTAGTGCCAAATCATCATATTTCTAATCAAGTTGACTAACTGTATGTGCTTTAATCTTTATATCTGTGCAATAAGCTTTTTTTCCCATAAGAATATTGAGTGTGTTTGGGTACACAACTTCAGATGAAACCTGTATTTTCTGTTGTTTCTAAATAGATTGAAGACATTACTTAAAAAAAAAACCACTTGATTTAAAGCGTAGTGGTTGAACTGGCTTTACCCCTACTGCAGGAATAAATACATAGTTTGTCTACCTTTGAATACAGTGTAATACCTTATATTTGAGTAGTGCATTATTTAATAGTCACATATTTAATCTTCACAGTGCCCAGAAGATTAAAAGAAGCTAGGCCTCATTTTATAGATGAGGGAGGTGAAGGCTCGAGGTTAAATGGCTGCCCAAAAAACCACACACACAGACTGGAAAGTAGGTCTTATGATGCAAGCTGAGTTCTCCATACCACCATTTGCTGCTTACCTGTAGCTGTGCTACAATATCATTTTAGATTAGATCAGTTCTGGAGGGCAAGAAACTAAGGGGTTATATTACTAGAAAAAATTACATACATGGTTTCTTAAGCATGCTTAACTTCATTCTGGTGAAAATATAGTTGGATAATTGTTTAAATTATTCTTCTTAGAGAAGAATAAAATGTGCTTAAAGTTTCAGTGTTTCATCATCTCTGGAGAAATTTGTTTTAATTTGTTAGTAATTTTATTGTAAAATTGCTAAACTAGGAGTGATGTGGTGATGAGAACATAAAACTCTGTAATCTATTATTCAAAAGTGGTAAGTATTTCAGCATACAAGTTAATAAAAATATTTTTTATATTTGGAGGAGAGCAAACAGCTGTATTTTATATCTGTGAAGGGGAGTACAGACAGCTGTATTGGACATAAAGCACTGTTACTGTGGCGGTGAATTTTTTTTAACTGGCAGATTTGACTTAAAGTAATTTCAGTTAAAAGTGAATATTTGGTTTGCTTTTACTTAAGATAGAAATTAAGAACCATGGTAATTGAGTTTTTATATAAGGCATAATGATAGTTGATTTTTCTCTTGCAGAAACACTCTTGGAGATCAACACTTAAGAGAAAGGAAACAGCGAAGGCTAGACTTATGAGAGAAAGTACAGCATCTTGTGTTTTTGTTTCTTGGTAACTTTTTCTTTTTCTTTTTTTTTTTTTTTGTGTTACGCGGGCCTGTCACTGTTGTGGCCTCTCCCGTTGCGGAGCACAGGCTCCGGACGCACAGGCTCAGCGGCCATGGCTCGCGGGCCCAGCAGCTCCGCGGCATGTGGGATCTTCCCGGACCGGGGCACGAACCCGTGTCCCCTGCATTAGCAGGCGGATTCTCAACCACTGTGCCACCAGGGAGGCCCCGGAAACTTTAATGACATTTTATGCCTTAATTTTTGTTTGCTTACCATTCTTCTGTCTAGGTTGGGTAGTTTTATTTTTTTCCCTCAAAGTTCTTCCCCCCAAATAAGTCTTGCATAAAAGATTCATACCAAGTATGTGGGAATATGGGAAGGGGTACATAGGGGCTGTCTAGTGTACATATACCTTTTTATTACTTAAAGGTACTGAAGAAAATATGGCTCTGGGTTAATACTGGACCAATTTAGTTGATAGACATATTAGTTTTATTTTTTGGATTTTTCTGTATGTTTGATATAGTTCATAGTAAAATATGCCTTGCTCTCCCTGTCACAATCTGCCTCTTCCACATAATAAATGTTCTTTGGTTTGTTGTTGCTTGGGTCTCTGCCCTTCTTATCCTGTTCTCTCTGAGGTCATCAGCTTCTTTCTCTCCTTCTTGATTCGGATGACGTTTCCCTCAGCCTTTGGGCACATCTGCCCTTGGGCTCTCACCCACTAGGTGGGCGGAAGGCACTTCCTCTTTCTGCTCCTGCCATCCATAGGTACCTTTCCAATCTGTAGCCACTTAGATTGTTAATGTAGATAGAATTTACATTTTCTGAAGCATAAATATAGTTAACAATTTAAGTTAAAAAGCTAAGTTAGAGTATATATTTTTCTGGAAGCACATAGAGTCATTTTAAACTCTAAACTCACATATGCAGAATTATGGGCCAGCTGAGTTTCCTGCCAGCCTGTAAGTTTCTATTTGGGAATTCTTCCATGATTTAAGTATCAGACTGTGACAGCCTAAGAAGATGTTGTCACCAACTGAAAGAAGAAACTTGACTTTTTTTTTGCTTTTACTGGTAATGTGTGTCAGCTTAGATTAAGTGGAGTTTTTCCTCATGTTAAAAGTTGTTCAAACATTGATGTGCTTCTATTAGATAAAAATTTAAGCTGCCCAATAAAATCCTTTTCCTTCACAGCCAAATTTCCCTTGTGTTCTTACTGCCAGCAGCATTTTGCTAATTTCGTTTTCTTGTTGGCACATACTAGGAGCACTGGACATTTAGTTTGTTCATACTCTGTTCAATTCCAATCACAATGAAAATGCAAATGAAAACTGGAATCGCAGAATTGTCCTTTTTATTAAGGAAAATTAGGGAAGCAAGTCATGGAACACATTTAAAAAAATCTAAGTTCATCAGATTCCAAGGTTTTATCATATGGTACATACTGGAAGTTTGAATAGAAACAGTTGAAATTAAATGGAGTTTAATAATATTTGGTGGTTGAGCTATTTGCCTTGTTCCCAAAGAGAAACTAACATAATCTATAGTGCTAGTCTCACAAGTAGAGAGATGGGTTAAATGTCTTCTGGATTAATGCAGCATAGTCTCATAATCTCGTAGTGGACCACCAGATCTTATTTTTGATCTTTCACAATTCACGTATTTACTGAGCTCCAGCTGTGTGCCTGACACTGAGGTAAGTGACGTATTTTTTGTTCAGTAGGGCCATGTGTGGCCCGTCAACACCTGCCAATCCCAGTCTTAGGGTTCCCTCAAAATACCTAGTTCAGTCATAAATAAGTACTTACACCTGAGACCATATAATCAAACAAATAGTTATATTCCTTGGCATAGGGCTTGCAAATATTGAGACAAATCAGATCCATTGTGCAAAGGAAGAGATTCTTAACCATGGATGAAGCAGTGAACAGGGGTGGTGGTGGGGCAGTGTGGGAAGAGGACTTATTTGATATGCCTTTTTCTTTTGGTGGAATATTTTTTGCTAGGGCTGCTAGAAATGAAAAAGTTTCAAAATTGTGAACAAGGGTGAGTGATAGTCTGAACTCGAGCGCTCTTGCTCCAGAAAACATGAGGATCCTTCTCAGCAGGACCTTGAACTGCCAAATTCTAGGTGAGGAATAAAGTCACCACTCTGAGGCTGCCAGACCAGAGCAGTAAACCAATAGAGTAACTAGTGGGCTCATCACCAACATGACTGCTGCCTGGATTTGGCAAATCGAGCTCTTCTGGGATTAGCCAAAGAGTGACACCTGGGCTACTCACTGCTGTGGGTGTTTCTGTAGCCAGACTTGCAGCCAAGGAGTGCTTTACTTGTTAAACAGAAGAATCTCAAGGGTGCTTTTTGTTTGCTCTGTTTTTCCAGATGAATTAGAGGGCAGCCTGTGGTTCCAAACGTGCAGTTAGGAGTCGTAGGATGGTTTTGTTTGCTGAAATTAAAGAGAGATTCAGATACGCTAAGACTTCTGCCCGTTTGCATGGGGCAGGAGTTGTGGAAGGCGCACCCAGAGAACTGCTAACACTTCTATACCTGAACGTTGTTCAAGTTACCATTCAGGCACTGCAGTCTAACTTCCCTAGAAGGTTCTCAAATCTTGGCAGTAGCTTTCAGATAACCTAACATTGGTTTCATTTAAGGCTTTAGCTGCCCAGCCTCAGCCATTTTCCTATGCTTTCCTTTTACCTTGAGACCCTGAGGTGATGCCGTATTTAAAGACTTGTGATAACCTTTTGATCAGGTGCCCACCTCCTGTTACATGAGCCTTCCAGGAGATGAGACCGACTGTGAGGTTGATCATACGTCAGGCAGAGCCTACTCTGCTGCCCCCAAGGGTGCACCCAGATTCCTCTCAAAATGCACTCAATGATTACTTACATTAAGGCATGCACATATATGTGAAAACTAAAGACACAAAATTTGGAAGTATTGACAGTTTGAAGTCGAGTGCGCATGTGGTATTGGATGTTGATTGAATGAATGTTACCCTAGCCTTTGCCTTTGTAGACATTCCATGCTTACTCATGTAGCCAGAAAGCATCACATTTCCTAAAAGCAAATCCAGTAAAACCTTGTGCATAATTTTTCTCACTGTTTTAAGGAGTTGAGATGCTTTAACCCTTAGAACAATTGGTGCCTGCCCCAAACCTAAGGGTCTTTAGCTTCAAGATGGCAGTATTTCTGTTCCTTATGTCCCCCTGCCACGCCTTTATTCTCTCTTGCTGCTGTTAGCGCCACAGTTTTTGTTCTGGCTTAATTTGTTGCCTGTGGAGTACTTGAGAACCAGGCCCTTTGTTTCGTCTGGGGTGGTTTCTTCGCCGTTAAACATGCGTTGTTTCCTGTTCTTT
>NC_041234.1:89985463-89997733 GCF_002837175.3 Physeter macrocephalus | reverse complement strand
TTAAGGAAAATTAGGGAAGCAAGTCATGGAACACATTTAAAAAAATCTAAGTTCATCAGATTCCAAGGTTTTATCATATGGTACATACTGGAAGTTTGAATAGAAACAGTTGAAATTAAATGGTGTTTAATAATAATTGGTGGTTGAGCTATTTGCCTTGTTCCCAAAGAGAAACTAACATAATCTATAGTGCTAGTCTCACAAGTAGAGAGATGGGTTAAATGTCTTCTGGATTAATGCAGCATAGTCTCATAATCTCGTAGTGGACCACCAGATCTTATTTTTGATCTTTCACAATTCACGTATTTACTGAGCTCCAGCTGTGTGCCTGACACTGAGGTAAGTGACGTATTTTTTGTTCAGTAGGGCCATGTGTGGCCCGTCAACACCTGCCAATCCCAGTCTTAGGGTTCCCTCAAAATACCTAGTTCAGTCATAAATAAGTACTTACACCTGAGACCATATAATCAAACAAATAGTTATATTCCTTGGCATAGGGCTTGCAAATATTGAGACAAATCAGATCCATTGTGCAAAGGAAGAGATTCTTAACCATGGATGAAGCAGTGAACAGGGGTGGTGGTGGGGCAGTGTGGGAAGAGGACTTATTTGATATGCCTTTTTCTTTTGGTGGAATATTTTTTGCTAGGGCTGCTAGAAATGAAAAAGTTTCAAAATTGTGAACAAGGGTGAGTGATAGTCTGAACTCGAGCGCTCTTGCTCCAGAAAACATGAGGATCCTTCTCAGCAGGACCTTGAACTGCCAAATTCTAGGTGAGGAATAAAGTCACCACTCTGAGGCTGCCAGACCAGAGCAGTAAACCAATAGAGTAACTAGTGGGCTCATCACCAACATGACTGCTGCCTGGATTTGGCAAATCGAGCTCTTCTGGGATTAGCCAAAGAGTGACACCTGGGCTACTCACTGCTGTGGGTGTTTCTGTAGCCAGACTTGCAGCCAAGGAGTGCTTTACTTGTTAAACAGAAGAATCTCAAGGGTGCTTTTTGTTTGCTCTGTTTTTCCAGATGAATTAGAGGGCAGCCTGTGGTTCCAAACGTGCAGTTAGGAGTCGTAGGATGGTTTTGTTTGCTGAAATTAAAGAGAGATTCAGATACGCTAAGACTTCTGCCCGTTTGCATGGGGCAGGAGTTGTGGAAGGCGCACCCAGAGAACTGCTAACACTTCTATACCTGAACGTTGTTCAAGTTACCATTCAGGCACTGCAGTCTAACTTCCCTAGAAGGTTCTCAAATCTTGGCAGTAGCTTTCAGATAACCTAACATTGGTTTCATTTAAGGCTTTAGCTGCCCAGCCTCAGCCATTTTCCTATGCTTTCCTTTTACCTTGAGACCCTGAGGTGATGCCGTATTTAAAGACTTGTGATAACCTTTTGATCAGGTGCCCACCTCCTGTTACATGAGCCTTCCAGGAGATGAGACCGACTGTGAGGTTGATCATACGTCAGGCAGAGCCTACTCTGCTGCCCCCAAGGGTGCACCCAGATTCCTCTCAAAATGCACTCAATGATTACTTAACATTAAGGCATGCACATATATGTGAAAACTAAAGACACAAAATTTGGAAGTATTGACAGTTTGAAGTTGAGTACACATGTGGTTTCGGATGTTGATTGAACTGAATGTTACCCTAGGCTTTGCCTTTGTAGACATTCCATGCTTACTCATGTAGCCAGAAAGCATCACATTTCCTAAAAGCAAATCCAGTAAAACCTTGTGCATAATTTTTCTCACTGTTTTAAGGAGTTGAGATGCTTTAACCCTTAGAACAATTGGTGCCTGCCCCAAACCTAAGGGTCTTTAGCTTCAAGATGGCAGTATTTCTGTTCCTTATGTCCCCCTGCCACGCCTTTATTCTCTCTTGCTGCTGTTAGCACCACAGTTTTTGTTCTGGCTTAATTTGTTGCCTGTGGAGTACTTGAGAACCAGGCCCTTTGTTTCCTCTGGGGTGGTTTCTTCGCCGTTAAACATGCGTTGTCTCCTGTTCTTTCATTTTTCAACAAGAGGGTTCTGGTTAGTGGCTGCCTTGTAGGTTCTGGGAAATCTACAACTTTTGTGGCTCTATTATGAATCCCGCTCTGGGTTTTTTTAATATGTGCTTCACCTTGCTTTGTCATGTGGGGGAGTGGATGCAAAGAATTTGAATTGGGCTTCCATAGGTTTGGGAACCACTGTACCCATCAACTTTTATAGTCCAGCAAACTGAACAGTCAAAAATTAAGCATCTTATCTCTTGTCAGAAAGCCAGTAGGGAAGAGAGCTGGGTGGGGAACCCCAAAGCACCTCATCTCCAAAGCGGTGGCCATTCCACTACACTGGGTGTCCCCCTCTGCACATTGCTGGGAGCCGAAGTCCCCCTTTATCTCTTCATGGAATTCAAAGTTGTCTTTATACCTTGTGTGTTTACAACTGAGACATGCTGTATAGGGCAATTCATGAATTAATTCACATTTTAAAAGGGCACTTACTATGTAGAGTTACAGGGCATTGGGGCCACAAAGATGAATATGGCAAGTCCTTGGAAGCAAGGGGCTCACAAGCCCTTTGGGATGAAGGTCCTTCATGGTGCCTGTTTTTTAAATTTCCACAAATCTTCACAAGGGAGAGGTTGCCATGGATGACAAAAGTAGTTGCCCAGCTTCTCCCTGTATTAAAATTCTCTACCGCTGCTAGTCAACCACTCAGCACATACCATAGCCTGGGCCACCTGCTTTCCCCTCCCATGCATAACGTGGAAGAAAGGCACAGGTGATTAACCTTTGATGTGAGGGAGTTTGAAGCAACTGATGCTGTTACCAAAAGAAGTGGTCCATCTACTTGCCACTCTAAAGCCAATAAAGAGACAAGGTTGGTGGAAAGGAAAGTTTGCTTTATTTTGGAGGCTGGCAACCTGGGGGGAGGGCGGACGCCTGTCCAAAGCTGACAGAGGGCAAGAGCTTTTATAGGCGGAGCTAGGGGGCTACTTGCAGAAACAGCACAGTCGGCTCTGTCATCTTGAATTTGGTTATGCGGTGGTCTGATCAGCGTCATCTTGATTGTTTTAAGTAAATCTTTAGTTCCAGGGTTGGTTTGTTCCCATTTCTTTGAGGCCAGCCCTCGGAATTGTGGCAGCTTATGTCGTGGCTACAGTCTTGTCATCATGTAGTTCACTTCTTCCACCTGGCGGGGGTTTCAGTATCTATAAGCTTGCAGGATGTGGCTCAGTATTATCTATAGCCCTTGAAGAGTATCTAGAAGTCCTCGATTTGCTTAATGACTAAACTATCATTATTTTGTTGGACTGTTCCTATTTCTGCATTTTCTCACTTCTCTGATTAAACTTATTCTTTGGCTAAAGTTTTTTCACAGACAAAAGGCAGGCTGAGGACATGGGGGGGGGCAAGGACCATATAGGGTCCTACTCCGTTTCAGTATCTCCACCAGTATTTATAGTTTCAGCCTTTTTACTTCTTAATCATGGAATGAAAATATGAAATGCCCCCAACTACAGATGTAAAACTGTCAGGAGCGTCCAGAATTGAAATGTAGCTTCTCTAAGGTAAACCTGCTTAGGCAAAGGTGTGCTGGTTAACTGTCAACAACCAATCAGAACAGGTTGGGGAGAGGGTTGTCAGCTGTGAAATTCCCACTTTGACCAGGACTTGGTCTGCTCTTCTCAAACCCCTGCTCTATCTAGAGTGGCATGGGCAACTCGACACTTGTGGCTATTGAACACTTAAAATACAGCTAGTCCAAAAGGAGATGTGCTGTAAGTGTAAAATACAACTGAATTTCAAAGACTTAGCTTAAAATATCTCATTCTGATTACATGTTGAGATAATATTTGGGCTCTACTGGGTTAGTAAATTAAGTTCACCTGCTCCTTTTCACTTTAATATGGCTACTAGAGCATTTGAAATCACCTGTGTGGCGTGCATTGCATTTCTATGGGACAGTGGAAGTGAAGAAAAGCCACAGAAAGGTGTTCAGAAAGGGACATAAAAAAGCTGGTTATGATACACTATGCATGGAATGAGCTAACAATAACATTTAATATGAGTAGAATGATGCTGGAAGAAGGAACACCATGTTAACAGTGACTATCTCTGGGTGGTGACGTAGGTGTGCTTTGCTTATCCTTTTTTGTTTTGGTAATGAGCACACATTATGCGATGACACTTTTTTTTGACGAAGCATGAAAACTATAGATTATGCAATAATAGCTTTTTTTTTGAGTGCTTACTACGCACAAGGCATTGTGTCAGGCATTGAGCTATTTTCGCTTTGTGGTGGTTGATTTTTTTAAAAAATCAAGGCACCTCCTAGACTTAAACGAGGATAGTGGCCAAAAGGCCCGCTTACTACCGCCCAACTGCAAGAACAGGACCGACAGGTAAACAAAGGGCAATTGCCATGACAAATAGAAACGATGCCAAAGTCAACATTTTCGCAAGGGTCGAAGCAATAAATCCTGCGGAGTCGAAGGCAGATGACAGTGCTCCCCGCTGCACCGCTCGGAGGCTGGGAGACCAGAGCAGAAATAAGTACCTTTGTTTATTTGCCAGCCTTGGCCAACGCGTTCTTTAAAAACGCGAGGGGCGCTGCGGGCCGTCTTCCCAGAAGCGCAATGCACCGCCCTTGGGAGAGCGGGCTCGGCCGGCGCCGCGCTCCGCGCCTCTCCTCCGTGAGGAACACAGGTGTCCCACGTGGCTCCCACCCAGGCGCCCCTCCCCGGGCCTGCAGCGCCCCCTGGCCCGAGCGTGTCTCGCCGCGCGCTCCTCGCCGCGGAGAGCCCAGCCCAGGTGGTCTCCATGCCGCAGGAGCCCGCGCTCCGGGGCGTGGTTAGCGGCTTCTGAGAGGCGCCGCTTCCTTCCTCGCGCTCGCAAGAGAGGAGACGCCCGGCCCCCGGGCGATTGTGCCGGGAGTGCCGAGACCGCGTGGCCCCGCGCGGACGCGGCGGCGGGTTTTGTTCGGCAATGTCTGCGTTCCACCTGAGTGCGGCCGTGGGGTCCGGGCGCCTCTCCGGGAAGTCGGCGTCCCGGGCAAAGCGCACCTGGCGCGCGCCTCCTCCGGGCTCCCCGCTGTCGGCCCCTGGTGAGCCGGCGGGGTTCTTGGGAGGCAGCGCGCGGCGGGCCCGTGAACGGCCCCTCTCATGGGTCCCCGGCAGCGGAGCACCGAGCGGAGGGGCGCGGACCGCAGGTAAGGGGATGGGGGCTCGGTGAATGTGGGTGGAGGAGGGAACCGCATAATACCCGACAGGCTTGGCGCGGTCGTGGAGTCCCCTAACCCGGCTCGCCTTTCGAATAAAGGCTTTGAGGACAAGCCCAAGCCTCCCCCCGCCCCACTCCATTTTACGGAACAGATGCAGGTGCCTGCTTGGTTTTCCCAAGCAGCCCAGTGCCTCCAGCGAGGTCTCTGCAAGCAGAGCCTGAGAGACTCGCCCTTGGCCTGTGGGAAGTCCAAGGGATTTATCCTCCATGGTGATTTCATCTGCTGGGACCCCCTCGCCGGCCCAACCCCGCTCTGGCCAGCTGGACCAGCCTTGCTTCCTGCACTTCTCCAATTCAGGGCCGGCTCTTGGCCACCTTCTGGGATGGGAAAGGGGAGGGTCTCAGAATTGCACCTTAGAAACTTGCCAGGGGGCATGGATTTAAAAACAGGGTGGACACCCAGGCAGAAGAGAAGGGAGGAGGGCACCTTGCTGCCCTTTCATTGTGGAATCAGTGGCTTTCCCGCTGAGAGGGACCTTTCCATGGTGACGCTATGCAGTGTGTTTGGTGTCTTGGAACTGAATAATTAGAACCTGTACAGTTTTCAAATTATGCTGTCCATTAATTTAAAAACAAAACCCCTAGAACCTCTAAGTGTTTTATAAATTGAGATCTAAAAATTGAAGTTCTCTTCTGCTTCCAGTGTGACATTATATTAAGAAATGTGCAGTTATTGAGAGAAGAGTCAGAAAAGAGAAAAACAAAACCAAGAGAGGTTCGGCTGTAGTTGGCAAAGGCCGTGGAAGTTCATTTGTAAATGCTGCTGGCTTTCGGTAGCCTGCAGCCCTTCTCTTCCTGTGGCTGATGGGGCACAAAGCTCGACTAGATAGTCCCTTGCATGGGACATGTGGCCCTTCCTCTGCTTTGTAGAAATCCAGCTCAGAGCCACCTCTTGATGTATAAGAATTTACCAGCCAGGGTCCGCAGGCAAATCCCGGAGGGTCATGGAGATTCCTTCGCTCATCATACCTGTGTCTTTGAAAACCATCAATGGCGTTTTTATTTTTTTTTAAACAATTTTTAAATTTTATTATTTATTTATTGGCTGCTTTAGGTCTTCGTTGCAGTGTGTGGGCTTCTCACTGCAGTGGCTTCTCTTGTTGCAGAGCGTGGGCTCTAGGCGCATGGGCTTCAGTAGTTGTGGCTCACGGGCTCTAGGTGCACAGGCTTCATTCAGTATTTGTGACACATGGGCTTAGTTGCTCCAAGGCATGTGGGATCTTCCCAGACCAGGCCTCGAACCCGTGTCCCCTGCATTGGCAGGCGGATTCTCAACCACTGTGCCACCAGGGAAGTCTGACATTTTTTTTCTTTAAATCTGGTTTTTGGTCTATCGTCCAGAGCTTAGTGTAGCTCTTTCCCCTCCCCCTCGATAGGCTCGAGTTCTTGGAATGAATTATAGTCAGATGCCCGTGTTTTTACAGATGAGGAGACTGAGACCCAGAAAGGGTGGAAGACTGCCTGAGGGAGAGTGGGAGAGCCTGCCAGGAACCCTGACTCCTGGGTTTTTAATGAGCTTCTTGAGCAGCACAGTCACTAATTGGCAAGTGATGACATTGAGGATAAACTGCTGGTGAAAATGTAAAAGCCTTTTGTTAAGAATGGGCCCACCAGGTGCACAACTTATAGAGCATATTCACTGCATCCCCACCACCTGGGAGGGTGCTGGGCACAGGGCAGATGCTTACTAGTTTTTATTGAATAATTTAAATTTCATATAATTATATCAATGGAAGGGTCAGCACCACTATAAGGTGTTTTGGAAGACTGGTCCTCACACTTTGGTACTTCACAGATCAGTAAAAAAAAAGAAAGAAAACTGTTTTAAGTGAAAGGACTGTAACAGAATTGCTCATTTTTAATTTTATCCCACAAGGATATTAAAAAAAAAAAAAGACACATCCCTCCCATCATCTACAAAGCTATTGGAGGTCTCTTGGGAACCCTGCACAAGGGAGGGTCTATCCCGTGCAACACCCCTGCTTCAGCGTCTCCCCAAGCCAGCAACCTGGGACAGCTGAATACACTTGAAGGCCCTTCTTTTAGTTCATCCTTTTATCTTCTAAACAGCTCCAGCCTGCTTACTCTTCCTCTTCCACCCAGAAAACTACCTGCTGGGTTTCCCTGAATGTGATTATGATCCTCCATCCCTCACTTCCTTTCCTGATCCTGGGTCCCTTCTCTTAACTGGATTTCCCTGATCTCCATTAGTCACCTTTGCGCTTGCCAGAGGACTTTTGCACTGTAGTCTCATGTGATGCTGGCAACAACCTTTCCAGGTAAATAGGACGGGTAATGTCACCCCCATTTTTGAAAGAAGAAAACTGAGTGACTAAAGTGAAGGAATTTACCTAAGAGGTCGGCGCTCAGGTCTCCTGATGTCAGACTGGTGCTCTTTGCACGCCAACTGTGTATTGCTTCTTGGCATGTCCGGGCTGCCAGCATCAGAAGACCTGGGCCTGACACCAAACTTGTGATTTACCAGCTCTTTGACCTTGGACCCCAACTTCTCCAAGACCATTTCCACAAGTATAAAAGTGGAAATGATCATGTCTACCCTATAGGGTATGAGTAGTTAAATGAAGTTAATATATTAAATGAAGTGATAATCTTTTAACATCATATGTTTAGAAAGTCTTTTACCCTTAAGGGGACTTTCACACACTATTCCACTGGATCTTTACAACACTGTCAGTTTATGAAACAGATGAATGAACTGAGGTGGGCAGGGGTGGGGGTGTGTGAGGAGTTGTTTGCAGAGTCACCCGTCTGGTTAGAAGCAGAACTAGTCTGGAATTTCATCCCTGGACTTCCAGTCCTGTGTGTGTCTTTCCAGAGTCCCATGGCAGTGAATTTGGGTCCTGTACAGTTTCAATAAAGGATTTTCAAATACTACCAAAACAAATATCAAAATCTCTTTTGGCTAAAAATGTCCCTTAGCAGGTACAGTGAGTGTGGGAAACCTGTGATTTATGCCCAGTCTGCCTATTCTCCCCAACCATCCAGAGATCCAAAGGGCACATTGTTTGACCCTTGGGGCTGATTTCTGGTTGCCAGACTGTTAGGTTCTGAAAATTGTGATTTTGTTAGAGGGAGCATGGCGTGTCCAGAGCAACTTTTAAAATGCTCTTCTTGCCTTATCAGACTAGAAATGTGTCATCCACTTCCCTTGACTTTCTGGGTCTGAGCCAAGTGTTTTGCCAAATGAACAAGGAAGATGTTTGTTACAGTGAAAGGCCACGGGCTTCCAGCCTGAAGACTTTTACCTCCAATTTTAAAGTCTTTTTGTTCAGGTGTGGACTGTTTTTGTAAAGGGTTCAGATTTCCATCCTACTGATGGAGAGGAGGCTGCCAAGGGCTAATCTAATATTCGGGGTTGGAATTGCATTTTGTAAGGAGGTGGAGTGCTCTCCTTTTTCACCCTGCCCTCATTTCATTTCCGATCATAGAGGAGAAGGTGGGCATTGTCCTGCAAAACTGCCTTTAGCTATTGCTCAGTCTGGCCCTTCTTTTTCAAAAGTAGCCTTGTTTGGCCTTCCTTTCTTCCTGCCTCATGGGAAATGTATTCCCGGGGCAGCACAGAGTGTGATGTTTTGCAGCGTCCTGCAGCAACCCTCACTCACCCGCTGTCCCAAGTGCTGCTGGTGCTGCATGGAATCAGGATTGGAAAATAAGAATCAGATAAGAAGACGGGGTGGGGGGGGTGTCTAAGTCCAAGCGTGAGAACCCCAGAAGCTAGGAATAATGTGTGGGATTAGCATGAGTAATGGAACAGAAAGGAACAAATATGATGAGTCGGGCGTTTTGTAATGGAAGAGGCTTGACAACGTGTACCTGGGAACGATCTCCTTTTTCACCCTACCCTCATTTCATTTCCTATCATAGAGGAGAAGGTGGGCATTGTCCTGCAAAACTGCCTTTAGCTATTGCTCAGTCTGGCCCTTCTTTTTCAAAAGTAGCCTTGTTTGTCCTTCCTTTCTTCCTGTCTCATGGGAAATGTATTCCCGGGGCAGCACAGAGTGTGATGTTTTGCTGCGTCCTGCAGCAACCCTCACTCACCCGCTGTCCCAAGTGCTGCTGGTGCTGCATGGAATCAGGATTGGAAAATAAGAATCAGATAAGAAGACGGGGTGGGGGGGGTGTCTAAGTCCAAGCGTGAGAACCCCAGAAGCTAGGAATAATGTGTGGGATTAGCATGAGTAATGGAACAGAAAGGAACAAATATGATGAGTCGGGCGTTTTGTAATGGAAGAGGCTTGACAACGTGTACCTGGGAACGAAGGATCTGTTTCCGCCCCTGGGTTGCAGACCACTCCCAACTGCTTTGTACAAGAATGCATAGAGTTCTGGAAATCTTCTCAAGTTTTGTGCTCGAGTGTGGGAGTTGCTGGCAGGTATTAGCTCATGGAAGACTGCCAATGGGTGGGATTCAGAGTGGCAGATTTTTAATTATGCTTCTGTTCCTCTGTCCTGATTCCCCAGAATCAGGAAGGTGACAGATGGAACGGACACTGGGAGGCCAGAAAGGAGTCCGATGCACTTACTAGCTGTCTAACCTGGGGTGAAACACTTCACCTCTCCATGTCTCAGTTTTCTCATCTGTAAAATGGGGGTAACACGCTGTCACAAGCTGTCTGGGAGGATTAGGAGAGGGAAGATACAGAAGTATGGAGCCTGGTACTGGGCGCTTTAGTGAGTTAAGCGCTCACTAGGTGGGAGCAGCTGTTGTTTTTTACTGTGGAATTCATCCTTTAAAAAATTTTCAGATGTAGGGTTGTATTTAGAATGTTGAAATAGTATTGCAAGAAAGTTTTGCTATGTGAGTTGGGGGGAATGAACTGAATTTTTGAGATGATTGGGTAGGAATAGACAGTGAAGAGTGCTATTAACCCTGCACCAGCATCAAAATAACAGTTTCATTTATCTTGGTATAAAAAAGAATACAAAGATTCATCAGGAAGTATCCTTCCAGCCGACCTGCCGTGCCGAGTTCCAGTAAGCACGTGTCTCACCTACTATGTGCCAGGCACGTGCAGCTTGCTGGGGCTCCAGCAGAGACTGAGACACAATCCCTAGTCCCTGAGCCATTTGCCATCTGGCAGGCAGGACAGATACACCAGCAGGCAGGCTCAGTGTGGGCTGTGTGACAGTGGGGTTTGCAGTGGGTGTTGGAGGACAGGGGAGGGAGGTGCTGGTGAGGTCCCAGAGTCAGCACCATCTGAGCCAAGCACTTACAAGAAGGCGTTTGGTTTCTTACATTGATTTCCAGATTGCCAACACAAATTTTGTTTTAATGAGCAGAACCTTAGGAGGCTCTGGCAAAACATTCATCTGGGCAAGCAGAGGCGCATGATAGAGCACGATGGATCTGCTTAGGTTTGTCACCTAGTAGAGGGAGGGGCCGTGTTTACTGAACGCCTTGCTCTGCGTCGGGAACCTTCTGTACTCCCTTTTACCTTGTCCTCACGGCAGCCTGCGGAGGCTGCTAGAATCCTAGTTTTGTAAAAAAAAAAAAAAAAAAAAATTAACAGGCCTGAGCCTCAGAATCCCGCGCGTGCCCAAGGTCAGAAGCTGTGATCCCAGAAAATCATCCTGAACCTCGGGACTAGACGGCATGGAGAAGACCTTTCCTCTGCTCTGCCCTGGCCTTTGTCTCCAGGCCTGGCCTTTGTCTCCAGGCCTGGCCCCTGCCTGGCTTCCAGGTGCCAGGTGGGGACTTGTCCTGTGGCTGTTGTCTGAAGTAAGAGGAAAGAAAACCGGTCCTTGGGGAAAAGGAAACTCTTGCTGGCATGAGTGGGGCAGGAGGCATGACAGCTCCTCCACCAGCCGGTATCCTCTCTGTCTACCTTCCTCTCTTTGATTGTGTCTGGGAAGCTCCTGCCTTCCTCCTGCTTGCAGTATTGCGTGTCCAATTTTCACTTAGATTAGGTGAGGATGTGAAGCCTCTGAGTTATTTGAAGCACAGAGACCCTCAGCTGGTTAGGATATTCGATTTGGCTTGCTTCAGAAATGTTTTGAAATCCAGCAAGCTGAATAGACAGGGGAGTAAGGTCCGACCATCGTAGGTCCACGACAGAGGAGATCAAAAGGGGATTTTTTTTTTAAACCAGAAGACACCTTGGCAGCATCTGGTCCAACCTCCTCATTTTGCAGGTGAGGAACCGTAGCCCCCTCTCAGGGTCGCACAGCATCGGATGAGAAGTAGGGCCCCTGGATCCAGGATGCAGACTCTACCACCATGGGGTGGGGATGGCTCCTGCCTGTCTGGGAGTGACTTACGGTGTGCCAGCTCAGTGTGGATGGAGTTCTAGGACTCTGAGCTGACTTCGGCTCCAGGAGTAGCATGGTTAGAGGAAAGCCTGTTGGATTAGGAGCCAGAGACTTGAGCTGTGTGATCACCCAGGACCCCTTCCCTTCTGAACATCAGTGGCGCCTTCCAATCATCTCTGGGGTGTGTACATTCATTCACTGAGTCTCCTCTTTACTTTTGACACCAGAGGGCGCCACCTGCGGGTAGGAGTGCAGGCCCAGGGGGTAAGCACAGGCCAGGAAAGCACACCCACCACCACTGGTTATTCATATTTCCTGCAATTCCAGTGAGGTCTGGCAGTAGCACCTTCATGAACACGAGTTGGGTCATTTTTAACTCTTCTACGGTTCACAAGAATATACATTTCCTGGGCGACTTTGATTTTCAAGGCAGCCATTGCTCTCAGACTGGTCGGCAAATCCTCTGAATTCGGAGTGGAGTTCTGTTGTGTTCCTGCAGCTGGCAGGTGTGTTTTCAGTGCCCAGGCAGAGGTGGATGGGGTGCAGCAGACGAGTGAGACAAAAGTCACATGGCAGAACACTCTATGACATAAATCACAGCAAGATCCTTTTTGACCCATCTCCTAGAGAAATGGAAATAAAAACAAAAATAAACAAATGGGACCTAGTGAAACTTAAAAGCTTTTGCACAGCAAAGGATACCATAAACAAGACCAAAAGACAACCCTCAGAA
>NC_041234.1:89984608-89984867 GCF_002837175.3 Physeter macrocephalus | reverse complement strand
ATGGGCAGAAGAACTAAATAGGCATTTCTCCAAAGAAGATATACAGATTGCCAACAAACACATGAAAGAATGCTCAACATCATTAATCATTAGAGAAATGCAAATCAAAACGACAATGAGATATCATCTCACACCGGTCAGATTGGCCATCATCAAAAACTCGAAACAATAAATGCTGGAGAGGGTGTGGAGAAGAGGGAACCCTCTCTCACTGTTGGTGGGAATGTAAATTGATACAGCCACTATGGAGAACAGTATG
>NC_041234.1:89983523-89984411 GCF_002837175.3 Physeter macrocephalus | reverse complement strand
GCAAGAGGGAGGAGATATGGGAACATATGTATATGTATAACTGATTCACTTTGCTGTAAAGGAGAAACTAACACACTATTGTAAAACAGTTACACTCAAAGATGTTAAAAATAAATAAATAAATAAATAAAATTATAGTCTCAGCTCAAAAAAAAAAAAAAAGTCACATGGCTGAGTCACCAAAGACAACCAGGAGACTCCTGCTGGGTGTTTTGGAGAACTGGCATCCCTAGTGGAGGTGGGGGATCCGAAGGGCCAGGATCCATAAATGAAGACTTGGGGCTTCTGCCTTGCTCTCCGCGTTCGTAGATGCAGGAGAGTGGCCCTTACTGAGGATGTTAAAGGGATTTTTGGAGAGTGTCAGGTTGAAGTGAATTTCCCTGCTGCGTGTTGCACGCTTCTGTGCCCCCACAGAGACTGACCGCTTCTCTCTCTGCCCTCGTCTCTATAGCCTGGGATTCTCCTGGAATCCTGCAGTGTTTCCCTTTCCACATCTCTGCTTGGGATTTTCTCTTTGGAATTATCTCCTGATTGAGCATCTGTGTTATTTGTTTAGTGGAAAGAAACATGTGCATTGCCTGGCTCTTCCTAGTATGGTTGATTGAGAGTGTTGTGCTAGTTTCAGGTGTACAGCAAAGTGAATTAGTTATACATATTCATATATCCACTTTTTTTAGATTCTTTTCCCATATAGGCCATTACATAGTATTGAGTAGAGTTCCCTGTGCTACACACCAGGTTCTTATTAGTTATCTATTTTATATATAGTAGTGTGTACATGTCGGTCCCAATCTCCCAATTTATCCCTCCCCCCTCTCCCCTGGTGACCATAAGTTTGTTTTCTATATTTGTGGCTCTACTTCTGTTTTGTAAATAAGTTCATTTGTA
>NC_041234.1:89974137-89983260 GCF_002837175.3 Physeter macrocephalus | reverse complement strand
GCCTCTCACCGCTGTGGCCTCTCCTGTTGCGGAGCACAGGCTCCAGACATGCAGGCTCAGCGGCCATGGCTCACGGGCCCAGCCACTCCGCGGCAGGTGGGATCCTCCAGGGCACGAACCCGTGTCCCCTGCATCGGCAGGCAGACTCTCAACCACTGCGCCACCAGGGAAGCCTGCATGTATCCTTTTGAACCATGGTTTTCTCCGGGTATATTCCCAGGAGTGGGATTGGTGGGTCATATGGTAGTTCTATTTTTAGTTTTTTGAGGCACCTCCATATTGTTCTCCATAGTGGCTGTATCAATTTACATTCCCACCAACAGTCAAGAGGGTTCCCTTTTCTCCACACCCTCTCCAGCATTTATTGTTTCTAGATTTTTTTGATGATGGCCATTCTGACCGGTGTGAGGTGATGCCTCATTGTAGTTTTGATTTGAATTTCTCTAATAATTTGTGATGTTGAGCATCTTTTCTTGTGCTTTTTGGCCATCTATATGTCTTCTTTGGAGAAATGTCTATTCAGATCTTCTGCCCATTTTTTGATTGGGTTATTTGTTTTTTTGATATTGAACTCATGGGCGGTTTGTATACTTTGGAGATTAATCCCTTGTCAGTTGCTTCGTTGGCAAATAGTTTCTCCCATTCTGAGGGTTGTCTTTTTGTTTTGTTTATGGTTTCCTTTGCTGTGCAAAAGCTTTTAAGTTTCACTAGGTCCCATTTGTTTATTCTTGTTTTTATTTTCATTACTTTAGGAGGTGGATCAAAAAAGATCTTGCTGTGATTTATGTTTAATGCAGAAAAACTGTAGGGTGAGATCTTGAATGTATTGCATCCCAAAGGACAAAAAATAAAATTTCTAGACCCTATTGTTATTTTTAGATTTTTTTCCCTGCTGAATTATGCTGGGGGGAAAAGTCTAAATTTCATCTATATGATCCCTTTCAGTTCTTACGCTCCATGTATACTTACCAAAATACAAGTCTGTCTGACTTGTGCATCATATCTTTGTGATCGAAATGATAATATTGCATTTCCAGGCCTCACAGCTAAAATTGGAAGTAAACCTCAGATAACTGCCCTTATGGAATCAATGTTATATGGTCTATGGTTTCTCAAGAAAAGCTCTCACTTCCCATCCTTAATATCTCCCTCAAAAATCGATAAGTAATCAGGCCCCATGGAACTGAATTTTACCCATACTATAAGCATTAGGCAACAAAAAAACTTTACAAAACCACTTTTGTTTCTTCCTCAGCCATGTTACTGTTTTTAAGTAATTTAGAAAGTGCGGGCTGGGAGACCTTACTCGGTTTCAGAAAATGAAGACTTTGAAATCAAATCTTCAGTCTATCAGAATCTAACTCCTTGTGAAGAGATGGAGCTGCTAAGCGGGAGGGGCTTTCCCCAGGGTCACGTGGCTGGTCAGGGCCGAGGCCGAGCAGGGCCCCGGGTCTCTTAACTCTGGACACAGCGCACCTTGCCAGAGTCTGTGAAGGAGCTGGGGGCTTTGGAGGTAGGTGTCTGGGGAAGATGTTAGGCTGTCCTTTAGAGTCATTGGAGTAGTCTTCCCTGGCTTTTGGGGATTTGAGTCCTCTCCAGGCTACTGTAGTCATGGCAAGGAGCAGCCTCTAGGGTCATATCTGTGCCCTGGGAAAGGCTGAGCCGTTGTGGTCTTGTTTGGAGGTGTGACTTGAGGAGCTCACAGAGCTGATTGCTGATGCTTTATTTTCTTGTCCTGGCCCTATAGTTTTGTCAACATGCCCTCTTTCCTGTTGCTGGAAGCCATCTGCATTTTCCTGTTTGCCGAAGGTAAGTCTACTTGGTTGTGGGGCGAGGGTTAAGGTGTTGAGGGGTTTGGTTTGCCTCACATCCTGTTGATTTTAACTTCTAAAGTTCTCGAGTGCATTTGTGTTTCTCCACTCCACGGCCACATGCCTACTCTAAGCCCCATCATCTGGTGCTTGGACCACTGCAGTAGCCTCCTGACTGGTCTCCGGTCTCCTTGGGTTCACCTGGTTCCCGTCCATCCTGTTTTTCACACATCGCCATTTCAAAATGCAAATCTAATCATGTCTGGACCTCTCTCCACTCCCATCCCCTACCTGAAACTTTTAAGTGATGTCCTGTTGCTCTTAAGAGGCCCTGCCTGGGACTTCCCTGGTGGTCCAGTGGTTAAGACTTCAACTTCTAATGCAGGGGGTGTGGGTTCGATCCCTGATCGGGGAGCTAAGATCCCACATGCCCTGGGGACAAAAAAACAAAACATAAAAAAAAAGGAATCGGGCTTCCCTGGTGGCGCAGTGGTTGCGCGTCCGCCTGCCGATGCAGGGGAACCGGGTTCGCCACTGGGGCTTCCCTGGTGGCGCAGTGGTTGCGCGTCCGCCTGCCGATGCAGGGGAACCGGGTTCGTGCCCCGGTCCGGGAAGATCCCACGTGCCGCGGAGCGGCTGGGCCCGTGAGCCATGGCCGCTGAGCCTGTGCGTCCGGAGCCTGTGCCCCGCAACGGGAGAGGCCGCAACAGAGGGACGCCCGCATACCACCAAAAAAAAAAAAAAAAAAGGAATTGTCCCCTCTGGAGCCCCCTCTGTCCACCCTTTGTGTTGCAGCCCACACTCCTTCCAGGCCTGCCCAGCGCCCTTGCTCCCTCCCATCCTAGGGGTTCTCAATTATGGTGGCCTCTCTGCTTGGACCATCGCTTCACCCCAACACTGCTATTCTGGTAAACTCCTGTTCATCTTCCAGCACCCAGCGCAGTTCCTCCTGGACCCCCAGATCAGGTCAGATCCCCCTATTAAAACCTCCTGTAGTGTAGAATTCCTCTGCTGTGTAGCACTTAACACAGATATGAGTTTATTTCTGTGTGAATTTTAAAAAAATAATGTCCATCTTCTCCACTGGACATAAGCTCCATGAGAAAGAGACTGCCTATTCTTCATTCACCACTTAACTGTGTGATCTTGGCTCCTAGCACTGAGCTTGGCACATAGTTGGTGCTCAAGGAGCAGATTAATGAATGAATAATGGAGCAAATCAATTTTCTGTTTACTTCCCACTTTGGCCTTCCCAAGTCCTAGCCCCTTTGAAATATGAGATGGTAGAAAGGAATGGTGTGTTTTGTGGATTGTCGTCCAGCGAGTAAGGACCAGTGGGCTGGGTGGCTGTCTGAGGCTAGCCCAGGGTCCTCTTGTGGTCTCTGAGGCTCTCTTCCAGTTCTTCCCTGGTCTGTGTTTCTGTGAGTAGGGGTACATACATTCTCTGCTCGTTGGCTGCTGTCACCACCTGCCTGTTCTCCGGAGCCTCAGGGAGATAAGAGAGGCTGGAAGAAGGCTGTGCTTGCCCAGCCCGCCTGTCCCCTCTCTTGAAGCCATGTGGGTGCTGAATGTAACACAGTAGCTTCATGGCCAAGGAATTGGGGAGAAATGAGATGTGTTTGGGGACAGGGCCCGAATGCGGTCCCTGGGGGCCCAGGCACAGTAAAGGTTCTGTTCTAGCTCATCGTGGAACTTTACCCTCTGTAGCCTGTCCAGTTTACAGAGCACTTGATCTGACCACCCCTAGGTTGTACAGATGAGGCAGGGGAGGCCCAGAGAGATTCTGTGATTTGCCTGGGGCTGCACAGCTATCAGTAGCAGGGCTGGGATAAAAACCCACCACCCACTCCACCCCCTCCCCATCCAGCTTCTTAGCACCATCCATTACCCCCGCCCTCCCCAGGTAGGTGGTCCTCAGAGGTGTGGGCTGACTTGGTTGGGAGAGGAAGCAACAGTCACACGTTCATCAGCTCCCTGTTCCAAGGGGGACTTCTGCAGAGTCCTGAGGTAGTTTCACAGGGGCGCAGTGGGGACATCACCCCGGTACCCGCTCCCCTGAAGGAGGCCTCACCTGAAGCCTGGCCATGGCAAGGAGCAGCCTCTAGGGTCATATCTGTGCCCTGGGAAAGGCTGAGCCGTTGTGGTCTTGTTTGGAGGTGTGACTTGAGGAGCTCACAGAGCTGATTGCTGATGCTTTATTTTCTTGTCCTGGCCCTATAGTTTTGTCAACATGCCCTCTTTCCTGTTGCTGGAAGCCATCTGCATTTTCCTGTTTGCCGAAGGTAAGTCTACTTGGTTGTGGGGCGAGGGTTAAGGTGTTGAGGGGTTTGGTTTGCCTCACATCCTGTTGATTTTAACTTCTAAAGTTCTCGAGTGCATTTGTGTTTCTCCACTCCACGGCCACATGCCTACTCTAAGCCCCATCATCTGGTGCTTGGACCACTGCAGTAGCCTCCTGACTGGTCTCCGGTCTCCTTGGGTTCACCTGGTTCCCGTCCATCCTGTTTTTCACACATCGCCATTTCAAAATGCAAATCTAATCATGTCTGGACCTCTCTCCACTCCCATCCCCTACCTGAAACTTTTAAGTGATGTCCTATTGCTCTTAAGAGGCCCTGCCTGGGACTTCCCTGGCGGTCCAGTGGTTAAGACTTCAACTTCCAATGCAGGGGGTGCGGGTTCGATCCCTGCTCGGGGAGCTAAGATCCCACATGCCCTGGGGACAAAAAAAACAAAACATTAAAAAAGAAAGGAATCAATATTGTAACAAATTCAATAAAGACTTCAAAAAATGGTCCACATCAAAAAAAGAAATTAAAAAAAGAGGCCCTGCCTGATCTGATCCTGTGCCACCTGGTGTCCCCTCTGGAGCCCCCTCTGTCCACCCTTTGTGTTGCAGCCCACACTCCTTCCAGGCCTGCCCAGCGCCCTTGCTCCCTCCCATCCTAGGGGTTCTCAATTATGGTGGCCTCTCTGCTTGGACCATCGCTTCACCCCAACACTGCTATTCTGGTAAACTCCTGTTCATCTTCCAGCACCCAGCGCAGTTCCTCCTGGACCCCCAGATCAGGTCAGATCCCCCTATTAAAACCTCCTGTAGTGTAGAATTCCTCTGCTGTGTAGCACTTAACACAGATATGAGTTTATTTCTGTGTGAATTTTAAAAAAATAATGTCCATCTTCTCCACTGGACATAAGCTCCATGAGAAAGAGACTGCCTATTCTTCATTCACCACTTAACTGTGTGATCTTGGCTCCTAGCACTGAGCTTGGCACATAGTTGGTGCTCAAGGAGCAGATTAATGAATGAATAATGGAGCAAATCAATTTTCTGTTTACTTCCCACTTTGGCCTTCCCAAGTCCTAGCCCCTTTGAAATATGAGATGGTAGAAAGGAATGGTGTGTTTTGTGGATTGTCGTCCAGCGAGTAAGGACCAGTGGGCTGGGTGGCTGTCTGAGGCTAGCCCAGGGTCCTCTTGTGGTCTCTGAGGCTCTCTTCCAGTTCTTCCCTGGTCTGTGTTTCTGTGAGTAGGGGTACATACATTCTCTGCTCGTTGGCTGCTGTCACCACCTGCCTGTTCTCCGGAGCCTCAGGGAGATAAGAGAGGCTGGAAGAAGGCTGTGCTTGCCCAGCCCGCCTGTCCCCTCTCTTGAAGCCATGTGGGTGCTGAATGTAACACAGTAGCTTCATGGCCAAGGAATTGGGGAGAAATGAGATGTGTTTGGGGACAGGGCCCGAATGCGGTCCCTGGGGGCCCAGGCACAGTAAAGGTTCTGTTCTAGCTCATCGTGGAACTTTACCCTCTGTAGCCTGTCCAGTTTACAGAGCACTTGATCTGACCACCCCTAGGTTGTACAGATGAGGCAGGGGAGGCCCAGAGAGATTCTGTGATTTGCCTGGGGCTGCACAGCTATCAGTAGCAGGGCTGGGATAAAAACCCACCACCCACTCCACCCCCTCCCCATCCAGCTTCTTAGCACCATCCATTACCCCCGCCCTCCCCAGGTAGGTGGTCCTCAGAGGTGTGGGCTGACTTGGTTGGGAGAGGAAGCAACAGTCACACGTTCATCAGCTCCCTGTTCCAAGGGGGACTTCTGCAGAGTCCTGAGGTAGTTTCACAGGGGCGCAGTGGGGACATCACCCCGGTACCCGCTCCCCTGAAGGAGGCCTCACCTGAAGCCTGGCGCCTGCCAGGACAGCTGGGCACATGGTGCAGAGTTACATTAGCTGAGTCACATCTGTAGTGAGTGGTCTCTGGTCACGGAGCGCCTCCTCCCTCCTATCCGGGGCGATGGCTGGTCTGTCTCCAGCTGGAGAATTTGCTGGTAAGACATTTAAAAAGGAACAGGACCTTAGGGATTCCTTAGCTCCTGGACCCTTTGACAGTAATTCATGGGCTCATTCAGGAAAGCTTAGTGCCTACGGGCTTTGACTACAGGGTCAAAGGATGTGAGCATTTTTATAGTTCTTAATTCATTTGGCCAAACTGTGTGCAGAGAGCTGGGCTGGGCTCTGTGGAGGACAGGTGGAGGTGTTCCTGCCCTCGGAGAACTGCTGGGGGTGCAGGGCTCATGGGAGCAGCACCGCATCACGGGATGGGCTGCAGCAGGAACCTCCTCCCCCCGCCCCAGGTTGACAAGATCTTGATGATGTCGAGTGCACTGACGCAGAAAGCCTCCATTTTCTGGAGGACCAATTTGCTGAATTACTGAGTGATTTTTGTGATCTTTTGTTTTTGGAGTTTGGGGGGTAAGTGTTGCCTCTGCTTCTGTCCCAGCGTCTGCCATGTGTTTTATGGAAGTGGAGGATTTTTTTTTCTTTAATTCAGTCTACTGTCTGTATTGTAGTTTATGTCTTGTTTCTGCCTCTGGTGGCAAAATGGCAGTGATGGTCTTTCTTGGACTTCATGACATATACTTACTTGTCTGACAGCTTTTGACTGTGGAGCTAATGGCTGGTTCAGCATTTTGGCCTAGAACCATCTTCTACTCAAGTAGAGATTAAGGGGAGGGCATATCAGGTGAGCAGGAACTCAAAGATATGGTCGGGGGAGAAGGAGACACTGGTTTAGTTTGTTTTTCAGGAACTAGTGAATGTAGGTGGAGCTGGGACCAGCCAAGGGGGTAGTTGCTTCATGCAGTGGTCCCCAACCTTTCTGGCACCAGAGACTGGTTTTGTGGAAGACAATTTTTCCACGGGCCCGCATGGAGGGGATGGTTTCGGGGTGATTCAAGAGCATTACATTTATTATGCACTTTATTTCTATTATTATTACTTTGTAATATATAATGAAATAATTATACAACTCACCATAATGCTGACAGGAGGCGGAGCTCAGGTGGTAATGCGAGCAATGGGGAGTGGCTCTAAATACAGATGAAGCTTCGCTTGCTAGCCTGCCGCTCACCTCCTGCTGTGCAGGCCGGTTCCTAACCGGTCATGGACCAGTACCGGTCCATGGCCCGGGGGTTGGGGACCCCTGGCCTAATTAACTCCAGGGGGTGCTGCCAACGAGAAGCATGCCCCCCAGAACCTGACATCATTTTTTGGTGTCCTCCTCCTGGTCACCTTCCTGGCAGGGGCAAATCCCCCTGAGCCCAACTTCCCTGTGTTGTGTGATTCCTACCCCCGCCCCCGCCTGGCTCCCTCTCCTTTACCTCTTTCCTCAGCAGTCCCCCCAACCCCATCTCACATTCCTTCATCTGCCCCGTTCCTGGCCTGTCCAGCTCCTGGGCTTTGCCCACCCTCACTTTCGGTCATGGACCAGTACCGGTCCATGGCCCGGGGGTTGGGGACCCCTGGCCTAATTAACTCCAGGGGGTGCTGCCAACGAGAAGCATGCCCCCCAGAACCTGACATCATTTTTTGGTGTCCTCCTCCTGGTCACCTTCCTGGCAGGGGCAAATCCCCCTGAGCCCAACTTCCCTGTGTTGTGTGATTCCTACCCTACCCCCACCCCCGCCTGGCTCCCTCTCCTTTACCTCTTTCCTCAGCAGTCCCCCCAACCCCATCTCACATTCCTTCATCTGCCCCGTTCCTGGCCTGTCCGGCTCCTGGGCTTTGCCCCCCCTCGCTTTGTGCCCACTGTGTTTACCCAGCGGACATGGACGTTTATAAGCATCTACATGTCTGCTTCTTCTGGCAGTGACCATGCACAGTTGGCTTTTCAAATAATCCCTCCAAGTGGCACCTCACTGTCTTCAGAACTTTCATCGTGGTTGGCTTGCTGTTCAGCACCTGGCATGTTACCTGCCCTCAAAGTTTATTTTGAAAATTGTTGGTGGCTGTTCATATGCCATTATTACAATTTTACCGGGTATCACATAGAAGAAAAAAAAATGTATCCACAAACTTTCTACCCCCAAACTTTTTAGCCCTTGTTCATATTAATTGCATTGAATGACTGTATCAGTGTTTACTGAGAGTTCTATCTCTTTGGATATTTGTTACCGCCATCATTCCTCTGAAACAAGTAACATTGAAGGGAGTGTCTTGGTGCACATTTTCCCTTCTCTAAAGTTGTTTTTCCTTTGGATCAATTCCCAGGTGCGATACTGTGGAGCCTAAGCACTTTGATGACTCTTAATTCATTTGGCTAAATGGTTTTCCAAAAGGGTTGTACCAATTTATAGTGCCACCACTGGGAAAGCTTTTCCTGATTTAATCTTTCCCCACCCAGTTACATTTAAATTTAAAACTTGATCATCTAAATTTCACATTTAAAAGGGTATCCCATTGTTTGAGTTAAAGTGCGTTGTCACCTGTTTGAAAATTTTCCTTGTGCTTTTCCATGAATTCTCTTTCTTCTATGAATTGTCTGTTCACGTCCAAGGTTAATGTTTATGGCAAGATGCTACACCCCAGAGGGGCACTCAGTTATGCCTACCCAGGGACGAAACTCATCAGAATCACAGGCTCTCTATATCCCCCCGTATATATTTTTAATTTTTCTCTTCAAAATACCCAAATTTAAATGTAAAGATACCTGATAGAAGTGGGGCAATTGGTGGGGGTGGAGGGAATTATTTATGTTATCCATCTGGTAATTTTTAAGATACAATATCATTAAACTCTTTGACATTCCTGTTTTCTCTCTTGTGACCCGTTCGTCCTGGTCATAACGTGGAGACTAAGACTCCTCCCCTCTCTGCCTTGTAATGACTGCTTCTGGTGTTTTCTCTCCTAGTGCCCCCATCCCTCCCTCTTCAGGAAGGCCACGTGAGCAAGGAGACCATTGGGAATATTTCAGTCGCCAGCAAAAGTAAGCCCACGTTTTTACTCAACCCTCCAAACACCTACTTCAGCCTCTG
>NC_041234.1:89960176-89970365 GCF_002837175.3 Physeter macrocephalus | reverse complement strand
GACATCATTTTTTGGTGTCCTCCTCCTGGTCACCTTCCTGGCAGGGGCAAATCCCCCTGAGCCCAACTTCCCTGTGTTGTGTGATTCCTACCCCCACCCCCGCCTGGCTCCCTCTCCTTTACCTCTTTCCTCAGCAGTCCCCCCAACCCCATCTCACATTCCTTCATCTGCCCCGTTCCTGGCCTGTCCAGCTCCTGGGCTTTGCCCACCCTCACTTTGTGCCCACTGTGTTTACCCAGCGGACATGGACGTTTATAAGCATCTACATGTCTGCTTCTTCTGGCAGTGACCATGCACAGTTGGCTTTTCAAATAATCCCTCCAAGTGGCACCTCACTGTCTTCAGAACTTTCATCGTGGTTGGCTTGCTGTTCAGCACCTGGCATGTTACCTGCCCTCAAAGTTTATTTTGAAAATTGTTGGTGGCTGTTCATATGCCATTATTACAATTTTACCGGGTATCACATAGAAGAAAAAAAAATGTATCCACAAACTTTCTACCCCCAAACTTTTTAGCCCTTGTTCATATTAATTGCATTGAATGAATGTATCAGTGTTTACTGAGAGTTCTCTCTTTGGATATTTATTACCACCATCATTCCTCTGAAACAAGTAACATTGAAGGGAGTGTCTTGGTGCACATTTCCCCTTCTCTAAAGTTGTTTTTCCTTTGGATCAGTTCCCAGGTGCGATACTGTGGAGCCTAAGCACTTTGATGACTCTTAATTCATTTGGCTAAATGGTTTTCCAAAAGGGTTGTACCAATTTATAGTGCCACCACTGGAAAAGCTTTTCCTGATTTAATCTTTCCCCAGTTACATTTAAATTTAAAACTTGATCATCTAAATTTCACATTTAAAAGGGTATCCCATTGTTTGAGTTAAAGTGCTTTGTCACCTGTTTGAAAATTTTCCTTGTGCTTTTCCATGAACTCTCTTTCTTGTATGAATTGTCTGTTCACGTCCAAGGTTAATGTTTATGGCAAGATGCTACATCCCAGAGGGGCACTCAGTTATCATGCCTACCCAGGGACAAAACTCATCAGAATCGCAGGCTCTCTATATCCCCCCGTATATATTTTTAATTTTTCTCTTCAAAATACCCAAATTTAAATGCAAAGATACCTGATAGAAGTGGGGCAATTGGTGGGGGCGGAGGGGATTATTTATGTTATCCATCTGGTAATTTTTAAGATACAATATCATTAAACTCTTTGACATTCCTGTTTTCTCTCTTGTGACCCGTTCGTCCTGATCATATAACGTGGAGACTAAGACTCCTCCCCTCTCTGCCTTGTAATGACTGCTTCTGGTGTTTTCTCTCCTAGTGCCCCCATCCCTCCCTCTTCAGGAAGGCCACGTGAGCAAGGAGACCATTGGGAATATTTCAGTCGCCAGCAAAAGTAAGCCCACGTTTTTACTCAACCCTCCAAACACCTACTTCAGCCTCTGTGTGATGGACTCAAGAGAAGCCATGTTACTCCAGACAGTTTCTGCCCCACTCCTGTCTTCTTTCATGCTGTGGCCAGAGTCATTTTCCCCAAACAGGGGCCTGACCAAGTTCCTCTCCTGGGTAAAAACCCTAGGAAGATCCCTGCTGCCGAATTTCTTGGCCCATGCTTCAAGGTCTTCTGTTGTGTGACCGCCATCTACGCAGCCAGCCTTGTCTGCTGCCATATTCCTTCTCTTCCTCTCTGCTTGTCATCCCCTCCACATGCTCAAGCCACCCCGCCCACTCCTAGGGACCCTGCAGTCCCTTCCCTCCCTCTCTGGTGAAACCCCCCTTGCATGCTGCTACCAGGTGGCGCCTTCTCACTGGTGCTTCTCTGACTTCTGCTCTCTTGCATCTTCCTGGTGAGGTGATAGGGTGTGGACTCTGGAGCCACACCTGTGGACGGCCTCAGTTTGATTCCCGGCTCCACCACTTTCTGGTACTTTGGCCTTGGGAAATTCCTGAATTGCCCTGTGCCCTGCTCTCCTTCTCTCTCCAATGGGAATGCAGATTGTAAATCTGTTTAGGGGTGGGGGTAGGGGGCTAGAGAGCGGATATGATAGCAAAAGAGCACAGGGTTTCCTTTTGAGGAGATGGAAAATGTTCTAAAATTGATTATGATGGGGATAAATATATCTAAATATACTAAAAACCATTGAAGTGTATACTTTAAATGGGTGACTGGTATGGTATGTGAATATTATCTCAATATAACTTGAAATATAAAGAAATAGTATATCTCAAGGTGGTTATGAGAATTAAATAAATTAGTACATATAAAGTGTTTAAAGCAGCACCTGGCATATAGGAAAGATGCAGTCAGTGCTGGTTATCATTACGTAGACTCTTGGGTAATGCAGCCTTATGAACCAGGGTGCCCGGCTGTGTCCCAGGCAAGATTGTGACCCCTGAGGGCAGGAACCAAGGCTCTTGGGTATCCCTCACTGGCCCAGTAGCCCCTCCTCTCATACGGCTCAGTTAGTGTTGTTGAATTAGACTCTTCCATTATTATATAGACTTTCATGAGTTATGCTCATGGTAGGTGGGTGCTCCCTGCTGCAGAGGAGGGCTGCCTCTGGCCCAGAATTTCTCCAGTGTTATTTCCCCCATTGGGCTTAGAGGAGCTTGACCCACCACAAGGTTGTTTCCGCCTCCACTCTGCTTTGGGAGTAAGATCTTTTGGGGACCAGACTGTAGGGAAGCTGATTGTCACCCATTCTGTCCCCCCTCTCCCCTAGTGATGTGGTGCTCAGCTGTGGCAGACATCTTGTTTCTGATCGATGGCTCTCACAGCATTGGGAAAGGGAGCTTTGAAAGGTCCAAGCACTTTGCCATCACAGTCTGTGATGCTCTGGACATCAACCCCAGGAGGGTGAGTGCAAGTCTTGTTGTCTTTGTATGAGGGCGTGTTTGGCTGCAAGTGACAGAAATTCTATCTTAAACAGAAGAGGGCATTTACTGGCTTGTGGAACCAGGAAGACTAAGGAGGTGAATCCTGGTTCTAGGCACGATGGGATCCAGGGACTCGATCCCTCTCTTTTTCTCCTCCTCTCCATTTTGCTTCCCTCTGTTGGCTTCCTTCCCAGGCAGGTTTTCCTTACATAGCAAAGTTGCCCTACATTGTCCCTCAAGGTAGTCACCCCAGGAAAAAGAAAGTAGACTTCTTACCCTGTGGAGCTGGCAGAAGTCCCAGGGAGGGCTCTGATTGGACAGGCATAGGTCACATGACAGTCCCTTGACCAATCACAGAAGTCAAAGGGAAGAGCTTGTCTGGCCAAACCTGAGTCATGTGCTTATTTTGCTTATCCTCATTCTTGCAGTGGGAATGAACACTTGGATTTCCCACTAGAAAGAGAGGTTGTGTTTGCAGAACAGTGGGAAAGGTAAAGCATGCTGGCAGACAAAAACTATAACTGCCTCTGAAGACTAGAGTCGTAATATGAAACATAGCTCCTACCCTCTCTGTTCACTTGAAAGGAACAGTTCCTGCCTAATCAATCCAGCCAGTATCTTCATTTCTTGTTCTTCCTCGTTTCAAATAGCAAGTCTTAAATGTCAGCAGTGCGCTAGCTGTGGCTCTTGTTGCTAAAGGGGAATTTTGGAACAACTCAACAGAAAAACAGGCAATGAACACCGATAGTTCCCAGAAAATGAAACATAGATGGCCCTTTGACATAGGAAAAGATGCCCAGCCTCACTCAATGTAATAGCAAATCTCTGACCGATATACCATTTTTCACTTAACTAGATTAGCAAAAATCCAAAGTTTGGTGTCATGCTCCATTGACAAGTCTGTGGGAAACCAGTGTTCTCATGCACTGCTGGTGGGAATGTGCAACCTCTCTATAGAGGAATCTGTAATAACGGTGTCTATCAAAATTACAAAGGCTGGGACCCTTTGGCTCAGTATTTTATTCTACAGATACTCCCACAGGTGCAAAATAATGCACATATGAAGTTATTCATTGCAGTGTTGTATGTAATTGTAAAAGATTTCAGGCAACCTAAAGGCCTGCTCACAGGGGACAGGTAAATCTATTATGGTGTCTTCATATAATGAAACACAGGGCAGCTTTAGAAAGTGAATGAGGAAAATCGCTGATGTGGAAAGACACCAAAACAAATTGAGTGTAAAAATAAGGTCCAAATAGTATGTATAATGTGTTACCTTTTATGAAAAATGGAGATGAAAAGAGTCTATATTTGTATTCGTCTGTATGTGCATGAAGAAACTCTGGAGGAATTTGTAAGAGGCTAAGAGCAGCGGTTTCCCATTGAGGGAGAGGGTGGGAACTGAGCAGATGGGGCACAAGTCCAGGGGGAGGCCCATCGGTATAAACGTCTTTATACTTTATGGATTTTGAACCATGTGAACTGACTCAAAAATCAAGTAAATTTAAGGAGGGCATTTTGGTCTGGAAAGCTATAATTACTTGAATTAGGGGCTAGTCACATACAGGTCGAGGAAGGAAGTGGTTTTCCAAGATGACATTCCTGGGTTAATCCTAGAAAAACCTCTAGGATTTAGGAGCAAAATAATGGCTTTTAACGAGGGCCAGATTTTCTCCAGAATGACCTGTCATTTGCGGAGAGTGAGCACATTACCCTGGACCTCAGGCCGTCTTGCATGGTTATAGCTGACATCGTTCCATTGAGGCATGAACAGCCTGGAAGTTCCAACCGTGAAGTCAACCCATCACAGACCCTCAGAGGGTCAGGGCCAAGGGCAGCTGAATCTCTACCCTCCTACACACCGGGCCCTGATTTTAAAAGGAAGTGATTCTCTATGAAGTTTCACTAATTTTTTCATGGAGGAAGAGCCATAAAGATCAAACACTGTTGACCTTGGCATGGATATAGTATGTCCTGAAATGGGTGACCTGGAGACCCCAGCGGATGGCAAGTTGGAAGGGAAGAGTTGTATGGATTATTAGAGAATGTTTTACAACTGAAGAAACAGGCTCAGAGAGGCTAAGTGACTGCCTAGGGTCACACAGCAATCTTAGAAGAGAGCTAAGCTTGGAAGAACTGGTGCTCTTGACTCTCAGCCCAGGACTTCACATTCTGCTGTCACAATCATGTAGCATGTGGACAGCAGGCAACATGGTGGTGTGTGTCTGTGTATCTGTGTATGCGGAAGTGGGGGTGCTTATGGAATTCAGCATCCTCAAAGAGAGGGTAAGAAAACTATGACAGAAAAACTTGATGGGTGGTGCTGTTGGGAGCAACTATCTCAACACACAGGTCCCCAGATTTCAAGGAATTTAATCTCAATGTTGCCAAACCACGTCTAGAATGTGGCATTTTTAGGTTAGATATTGGCAAACCAGACAGTGCCCACAACAAGGAGACGGAACAGTGAGAGGCCTGGACTTTTCCATGTGAGGGAACCTGATTATCGTTTTCATGGGAAAGAGGGTGCCTAGCGGCTCTCTTTTATTAAGAGGACATAGTCTGGGTGTTGACAGAGCTGTATTTGGCTTGTCCTGAGAAAACTTTCTCACAGCAAGACCTGTTGAGCAAAGGAGTTGGGTGTCTAGTTCACGAGCAAACGAGAGCCTCCACCTCCAAGCTTCTCAGACTCGATGGAATTGCTAGCAAAGGGTTTTTGCATTAGGGTGATTTCAGATGCTTCAGTCTGACTTGTGGCGTCAGGTTTTGTGTGTTTGCTGCTGCATTTTGGTGTCATCGTCTTATCTCCATGTACAAGGGATTTGATTTGCACCTAATTTTACTTTCCAGAAAGAAATTTTTAAGTAGCTATAAATTAAGGCTTTTTATGGAGGCTCTGTTTTGAGGTGGATTTAAGGTGTCTAACAAGTCTTCCTCTCAACCCTTAAGCTGAGAAGTTCACTTCCTGGCTCTAATATAATGATTGCAGCAGAGTGATTACAGTGTGGTGAGAAATCTGGGCGGGCTTGCTTCTGAGCATACAGTAAACTAAAGATAAAAGGTAACTATTTTGCTCCCAAACCACCAATTAAATTAAATGCCTTGACTACTGACTCAAGCTGTTTCCATCTTGTTTTGTTTTGAAGTTGGCTCCTTCCTGTTTAATTTAAATAAATACACCCAGCTGTTGGTCTCGAGGGAGTTTTTAAACTAATTCATTCATTCACATTCAAAAAAAGACATTCAATGAAAAATATCCCTCCCAGTCGCATATTTTCTATTTGCCCCGCCCCGCCCCGCCCCCCGGCTGTCTTGAGCATCCTTACAGAGTCACTTCATGCAAATATAAGCAATATGAATATATATTCTAATTTTTGCCCTTTTAACACAAAGGGTAGCATGCTATACACACAGTTTTATCCCTTGCCTTTTTCTCTTCACATTATCTTGGAAGTCTTTCCATATCTAGGTAGATAGGTAATATAGGTCTTAATATAGGCATATACACTATATCATTTTTTATAGCTGATTAATGTTCCATTGTAAGGATTTACCAAGGTTTAGTTAACCAGCCCCTACTGATGGACATCCACTATTACAAATATATTGTGAGCTTGTAAATATGTCATTTCACACATGTAGAAGTATATAGCTGTAGGATAAATTCCCGATAGCCCCATGCATTAGTAATTTTCAATAAATATTGACAAATTGCTCTCTATGGATGCCATAACATTTATGTTCTTGTAGCAGTGTTTGAGAATACTGGTTTCCCCCTGCAAACATTGTATCTGGCTTTTTGCTACATCTCAGTGCAACACAATCAAGCATCTTTTCTTATTAAAGAGCCATTTTGTATTTCCTGTTATGTGATCTCTGTTCATAGCCTTGGCCCATTTTTCTGTTAGATTGTTGGTCTTTACACGTATCAATCCCTAGACACTCTTTATATATTGGGGAAACTAACCCTTTGTCTCTGACGTGAGTTGCAAATAACTTTTCATTTTGTCTTCATTTTTTGGTTGTGTTATGATATGTTTTGCCCTGTAGAAGTTTTCTTCATGTAGTCAGATTTATCAGTTTTCCTTTACGACTTCTGGAGTGCAAGTCTTTTCTACTTTGAAGTTACAAAGGAATTCTTCCAAATTTTCTAGAACTTTTATGTTTACATTTTTGACATTTAAACCTTGAATCCATTTGCAATTTATCCTTTATTCTTTTGCAGATGGCTATCCAGTTGTCCCAATATCACTTACTGACTGTACCATCTTTTCCCAATCGTTTGAGATGCTCCCTTTATCACATGCTAAATTCAAGGGAGATTTTAAACGGGTCGCTTTTCAGAAACTCCTTCCTGAGGTTCTCTACTACTCTGCTTTCCGCCGTCCCTCTCCCTCACATGCCCACCCAAGACTTGAATTTCTTCCTACTTAAGATTCCCAACAGCTCCTCCTATGGGAGGAAGGTCCAATGGGCTGTGCTCCCTGGGAGCAGGTGCAGCCGGCCTGGTGTGGCCAAGTGCTTTGATCGGCTCCCAAGCGCCAGGCCTGTTAAGGGATCAGCAGTGAAGGAACTCACAGAGCAAGAAAAGATCAGCATCGTTGTTTAAATAGGAATCACTTGGCCCATTTGCAATCTTGGCCAGAATCGGGGTTAATTGTGAGAATAGTAACTGAGAATGTAGTTTCTCCAGGAGTTTAGAGAGCCAGTGACTAGGTGCAGGGGTTAGGCCCTCAAGAGGAAGCTTAAATGTTTAAACCCTTCTCTGCTTGACACACACTAATCTTAAGGATCCAGAGAATGACTTTACTCAGTTTCCCTTCTCCAGTTTTGCAAGGCATTGGATTTTCTCCTGTGGCCTTCTGAATGAGGATGCAAAATCAGGACTCGCCAGTGGCTCTCACAACCTCCGCTACAGAGGAACTTCAGCTCCAATAGTGCTCCTCTCCGATTAGGGAGCTGCTTGTCCCCCAGTCTGACTCTGGCCTGGAGATCTGGCCTTTCCCTAGCTTGGCAGGAGGAGGCCTGGAAGAGTGGGCCCGCCAACCAAGGATGGGTGTGGTGGCTGCGGATAGCTTCTGTGACACCCCTGGTTGGGGGTTTAGCTGAAGTCCTGTGCTGGCTGCTGAGAAGGTGATTGGCGTAAGAGGCTTAGTGAAGATCACGGGCACCAAGTCCAAAGGCCGCGCTCCTTTCTTACTAGCCCTGGGCCAGACCTGTATCCTCTTTATTTTAGTTTCTCCAGCAGCGATGTGGGTAGGAATAGCACCTCTGTGGATTAAATGTAATAAAGAGTTGAGAAGGCTTAAAACAGTGCTTACACCTGGGAGGCAGTAAGTGTGAGCAGAGACCCTAAAGCTCACAGCTCCACCCAGAGAGCTGTCGGAAGGGGGGTCGAATTGGTGGTGGTCAGTGTGGAGCAGGGGCAGATTTGACCTTCTCCTTCCAGATTGCCCTCTCAGTCTTTGGAGCCTTCTTTTAAGGAGACGAGAGAAATACCAGCACTGGTATTTGTGAGTGGGCAGGAGGCAGGGTCGTTAACCTTTCCCGTCCCTTCTTTCCGCTCAGGGATGTTTGTGACTTGACCCAGCTCTCGGGCCCCGGGGCCCTCCGTCTCCCACTACAGGTCAGGGTGGGAGCGGTCCAGCTCAGTTCCGCCCCTCATCTGGAATTCCCCATGGATGCATTTTCAACCCAACAGGAAGTGAAGGCAAGAATCAGGAGGATGGTTTTCAGGTAAGTACGATCAGATACTGCCGTGGTTAGGATGAAGCTAGCTGCTCTCAGAATCGTCCCTTGAAGGGTTGGGCCTGCTCTTGACCTCACAGAGAGAGAGGCTGTGGCCCGGCTTCCAAAAGCCCAGCCGAGCGAGAGCAGCGGGTGATAAGAATTCCCTTCTCAAAGCTGCCCCTTATTACATGATAATGTCCCAGGTGGAAACTTAAATGCAAGTTAAAAAAAAAAAAAAAAAGATTTGCTGTTACTGTGTGTGGCTGTCAGCTGGGAGAAAGGGCTAGTGAAGGTGGAGACAGGTTAAGAGCATGAGGTGGTAGGAAGAACCTTGGGTCCTTCTCCCAGTTCTGTCCCTGGTGACCACACAGCCAGGAGAATTCACCATGCTTCTTGGAGCCTCATTTTTGTGATCTAAAAAGACTAAGTGGTCCTCTGTTACTGAGAGCACTTTAAAAATGATGAATTTCTGTTTGTGTGCTCATACACATATACATCCTATATATATATATATATATGTAGTGAGTCATAAATTTACTCACAAGTCAGCTGATGTGTGTATATGCACATACATATATGTGTATACATATATTTTATGTATAAATGTTTTGTATATGTGTATTATATACATACACATATACAGCTACATGGATATAAATGTATGTTATATTATATACATGCATGTATATACATGTACATACACACACACAGTGTTCTTCATAAGCCCTCACAGAGGAATGCCTTTATTTGTCACCTGCCACTCTGATCTCTGGATCTTCTTTGCCCCCTGCTGCCTCTTGCCCTAGCGGACCTGAAGTTCCACTCAAGTCCATGGTCCCAGCCATGTACAGCCGTCACCTCCGCTTGCAAAGGCTCTGAGGTCCTTTAATAGGCCTCGGGCCTCTGTAGGTCCCCAGTGCTCTCAATAAGCCAGAATCCCCACACTGGACACAGCAGGAACTCTGGGTGTCCTACAGGTCCCAGAGACCCCCAGTGACTTTTCTTAAAATTTTTATTTTATATTGGACCATAGTTGATTTACAATGTTGTGTTAGTTTCAGGTGTACAGAAAAGTGATTCAGTTATACATATACATATATCTATTCTTTCTTAGATTCTTTTCTCATTTAGGTTATTACAGAATACTGAGCACAGTTCCCAGTGCTATACAGTAGGTCCTTGTTGGTTATCTATTTTAAATAGAGTAGTGTGTCTATGTCAACCCCAAACTCCCAATTTATCCCTATCCCCACCTTTCCCCTTTAGTAACCGTAAGTTTGTTTTCCACGTCTGAGTCTGTCTTATGCATAAGTTCATTTGTATCATCATTTCCACTTCCAAATAAGGGATATCATATATTTGTTTTTGTCTGACTTACTTCACTTAGTATGATAATCTCTACGTCCATCCGTGTTGCTACAGATGGCATTATTTCATTCTTTTATAGCAGAGTAACATTCCATTGTGCATATCACATCATCTTTATTCATTCCTTTGTCAATGGACAGTTAGGTTGTTTCCATGTCTTGGCTATTGTAAACAGCACTGCAATGAACATTGGGGTGCATGTATCCTTT
>NC_041234.1:89957519-89960037 GCF_002837175.3 Physeter macrocephalus | reverse complement strand
TTTGCTGCACAAAAGCTTTTCAGTTTAATTAGGTCCCATTTGTTTATTTTTGTTTTTATTTCCATTACTCTAGGAGATGGCTCAAAAAAGGTATTGCTGCAATTCATGTCAAAGGGTGTTCTGCCTATGTTTTCCTCTAAGAGTTTTATAGTATCCAGTCTTACATTTAGGTCTGTAATCCATTTTGAATTTTTTTTTGTATGGTGTTAGAGAATGTTCTAATTTCATTGTTTTACATGTAGCTGTCCAGTTTTCCCAGCACCATTTATTGAAGAGACTGTATTTTCTTCATTGTGAGGTCTTGCCTCCTTTGTCATAGATTAATTGATAGGTTTATTTCTGGGCTTTCTATCTGGTTCCATTGATCGATATCTCTGTTTTTGTGCCAGTATCACACTGTTTTAATTACTGTAGCTTTGTAGTATAGTCTGAAGTCAGGAAGCTTGATTCCTTCAGTGTCATTTTTGTTTCTTAAGATTGCTTTGGCTATTCGGGGTCCATACAAATTAAAATTTTTTTTGTTCTAGTTCTGTGAAAAATGCCATTGGTAATTTGATAGGGATTGCATTGAATCTGTAGCATGCTTGTGATAGTATAGTCATTTTGACAATATCGATTCTTCCAGTCCAAGAACATGGTATATATTTCCATCTGTTTGTGTCAGCTTCAATTTCTTTCATCAGCGTCATATAGTTTTTGGAGTACAGGTCTTTTGCCTCCTTAGGTAGGTTTACCTAGGTATTTTATTCTTTTTGATGCAATGATAAATGGGATTGTTTCTTTAATTTCTCTTTCTGATCTTTTGTTGTTAGTGTATAGACATACAACAGATTTCTGTGTATTAATTTTGTATACTGCAACTTTACCGAATTCATTCATGAGCTCTAGTAGTTTTCTTTTAGGATCTTCTATGTATAGTATCATGTCATCTGCAGACGGTGACAGTTTTACTTCTTTTCCAATTTGAATTCATTTTATTTCTTCTTCTTCTCTGATTGCCATGGCTAGGACTTCCAAAACTATGTTGAATAAAAGTGGAGAGAGTGGACATCCTTGTCTTGTTCCTGATCTTAGAGGAAATGCTTTCAGTTTTCACCATTGAGTATGATGTTGGCTGTAGTTTTGTCATATATGGCCTTTATTATGTTGAGTTAAGTTCCCTCTATGCCCACTTTCTGGAGAGTTTTCATCATAAACGGGTATTGAATTTTGTCAAAATCTTTTTCTGCATCTATTGAGATGCCCAAACGGTTTTTATTCTTCAGTTTGTTAATGTGGTGTATCACAGTGATTGATTTGCGGATATTGAAAAATCCTTGCATCCCTGGGATATACCTTGCATCCCTGAGATATACCATGATCCTTGCATCATGGTATATGATCGTTTTAGTGTACTGTTGGATTTGGTTTGCTAGTATTTTGTTGAGGATTTTTGTGTCCGTGTTCATCAGTGATATTGGCCTGTAATTATCTTTTTTTGCGGTTTCTGCCTATGTTTTCCTCTAAGAGTTTTATAGTATCCAGTCTTACATTTAGGTCTGTAATCCATTTTGAATTTTTTTTTGTATGGTGTTAGAGAATGTTCTAATTTCATTGTTTTACATGTAGCTGTCCAGTTTTCCCAGCACCATTTATTGAAGAGACTGTATTTTCTTCATTGTGAGGTCTTGCCTCCTTTGTCATAGATTAATTGATAGGTTTATTTCTGGGCTTTCTATCTGGTTCCATTGATCGATATCTCTGTTTTTGTGCCAGTATCACACTGTTTTAATTACTGTAGCTTTGTAGTATAGTCTGAAGTCAGGAAGCTTGATTCCTTCAGTGTCATTTTTGTTTCTTAAGATTGCTTTGGCTATTCGGGGTCCATACAAATTAAAATTTTTTTTGTTCTAGTTCTGTGAAAAATGCCATTGGTAATTTGATAGGGATTGCATTGAATCTGTAGCATGCTTGTGATAGTATAGTCATTTTGACAATATCGATTCTTCCAGTCCAAGAACATGGTATATATTTCCATCTGTTTGTGTCAGCTTCAATTTCTTTCATCAGCGTCATATAGTTTTTGGAGTACAGGTCTTTTGCCTCCTTAGGTAGGTTTACCTAGGTATTTTATTCTTTTTGATGCAATGATAAATGGGATTGTTTCTTTAATTTCTCTTTCTGATCTTTTGTTGTTAGTGTATAGACATACAACAGATTTCTGTGTATTAATTTTGTATACTGCAACTTTACCGAATTCATTCATGAGCTCTAGTAGTTTTCTTTTAGGATCTTCTATGTATAGTATCATGTCATCTGCAGACGGTGACAGTTTTACTTCTTTTCCAATTTGAATTCATTTTATTTCTTCTTCTTCTCTGATTGCCATGGCTAGGACTTCCAAAACTATGTTGAATAAAAGTGGAGAGAGTGGACATCCTTGTCTTGTTCCTGATCTTAGAGGAAATGCTTTCAGCTTTTCACTGTTGAGTATGATGTTCGCTGTAACTTTGTCATATATGGCCTTTATTATGTTGAG
>NC_041234.1:89938396-89957044 GCF_002837175.3 Physeter macrocephalus | reverse complement strand
ATTGTATCTTTCTAAAAATTTGTCCATTTCTTCTAGGTTGTCCATTTTATTGGCATATAATTGCTTGTAGTAGTCT
This sequence comes from Physeter macrocephalus, assembly GCF_002837175.3. NCBI lineage: Eukaryota > Metazoa > Chordata > Mammalia > Artiodactyla > Physeteridae > Physeter > Physeter macrocephalus. Next base: position 89,956,968 of record NC_041234.1, on the reverse strand, counting down.
CTTGTGATCCTTTGTATTTCTTTGGTGTCAGTTGTAACGTCTTCATTTCTAATTTTATTGATTTGAGCCTGCTCCCTTTTTTTCTTGATGAGTCTGGCTAAAGGTTTATCAATTTTGCTTATCTTTTCAAGGAACCAGCATTTAGTTTCATTGATCTTTTCTATCACTTTCTTTGTCTCAATTTCATTTATTTCTGCTCTAATCTTTATGATTTCTTTCCTTCTAATGACTTTGGGTTTTGTTTGTTCTTCTTTCTCTAATTGCTTTAGGTGTAAGGTCAGGTTATTTATTGGGGATTTTTCTTGTTTCCTGAGGTAAGATTGTATTGCTATAAACTTCCCTCTTAGAACTGCTTTTGCTGCATCCCGTAGGTTTTGGATCGTCATACTTTCATTTTCATTTGTCTCTAGGTATTTTTGGATTTCCTCTTTGATCTCTTCAGTGATCCATTGGTTGTTTAGTAGCATATTGTTTAACCTCCACGTGTTTGTGTTTTTGTGTGTTTTTTTTTTTTTTTTTAGCGGTACGCTGGCCTCTCACCATTGTGGCCTCTCCCATTGTGGAGCACAGGCTCTGGACGTGCAGGCTTAGCGGCCACGGCTCACGGGCCTAGCCGCTCCGTGGCACGTGGGATCTTCCTGGACCGGGGCACAAACCCGTGTCCCCTGCATCGGCAGGTGGACTCTCAACCACTGTGCCACCAGGGAAGCCCCGTGTTTGTGTTTTTTACAGCTTTTTTCTTGTAGTTTATTATTTCTATTCTCATCACATTGTGGTCAGAAAAGATGCTTGATATGATTTCAGTTTTCTTAAATTTACCAAGGTTTGCTTTGTAGCCTAGCATGTGATCAGTCCTGGAGAATGTTCCATGTGCGCTTGAAACGAATGTGTGTTCTGCTGCTTTTGGACAGGATACTCTATAAATATCAGTTAAGTCCGTCTGGTCTAATGTGTCATTTAAGGCCCGTGTCTCCTTATTGATTTTCTGTCTGGGTGATCTGTCCATCGATGAAAGTGGTGTGTTAAAGCCCGCCCCCCCCCCCATTTGATCCCTTGATCATTGTGTAGTATCCTTCTTTATCTCTTGTAACAGTCTTTATTTTAAAGTCTGTTTTGTCTGATCTGAGTATTGCTAATCTAGCTGTCTTTTGATTTCCATTTGCATGGAATACCTTTTTCCATTTACTCACTTTCAGCCTGTATGTATCCCTAGATCTTAAGTGGGTCTGTTGTAGACAGTATATACATGGGTCTTGTTTTTGTATCCATTTCAGCCAGTCTGTCTTTTTTTGGAGCATTTAATCTGTTTATGTTTAAGGTAATTACCCCCACCTCTGATACCAGAGAATCAAAGACATATGCCTGCACAAAAACATGTACAGTGATGTTCACAGCAGTAATATTTATGATAGCCAAAAATCCAATGGATGAATGGGTACGCAAAATGTAATTTATTCATAAAAGCAAAAATGAACTCCTGTGATCAAACCCTGCTGGCCTTCAAAGCCAGATGCTCTGGGAGCTCCTCCTCCTGATGCCAGACCTGCAGGCTGGGGAGCCTGACATGGGGCTCAGAACCAGCAGTAATATTTATGATAGCCAAAAATCCAATGGATGAATGGGTACGCAAAATGTAATTTATTCATAAAAGCAAAAATGAACAGATAGGACTACATAAAACTCAAAAGCTTATGCACAGCAAAAGAAACAACAAAATGAAAAGGCAGCCTACAGAAATGGAGAAAAATTTTGCAAACCATATATCAGGTAAGGTGTTATTATCCAAAATATATAAAGAACTCATACAAGCAATAACAAAAAACCCAACAATCTGGTTAAAAATGGGCAGAAGAACTAAATAGACATTTTTCCAAAGAAGACATCAAAATGGCCAAGAGGCAAGATGCTTAACTAAAATGCTAAGTGAAACAAGCCAGACATAAAAGGTCACGTATTGTATGATTTCATTTATATGAAATAGTCTAAAATGGGCAAATCTGTGGAGACAGAAAGTAGATTAGTCATTTCCAGGGGATGCGGGGAGGCAGGATATGACTGCTAATAGGTATAAGGCTTCTTTTTGGGGTGATGAAAATAGTTTGGACTTAGGTAGTGGTGATGGTTGTACAACTCTGAATTATACTAAAAACCACATTTATACTTTAAAATGGTGAATTCGGTGGTATGTGAGTTATATCACTATTGATATAATATTCTATTGTTAAAAAAACTTTTGTACCCATTATATACACACAAACATTTGCAGAAGAAAAAGTAACCTAATGTTTTAAATTTAGGACTGAAAGTCAAAAACGTTTGGGGGACTGACTCAAATGACTCAGCCCTGCTCTCTTGTGAAAAACTAAGCCAATTTAAGTGACTTGGTACCAAAAGGTACTTTACAGAGATCACCCAGTACCTCTTCCAACCCCTTATTTCATGGAAGAGGACACTGAGGCTGAGAAGAGCAGGTGACTTGGCCGGGACCACAGGGTCACACTGCTCGTCCAATAGGCCCCATGGAACTGTCCTTCCCCACCTCTCCCCGACCTCCCCCTCCACCCCTGCCCCCTAAGTGATTAGCTGAGCCTCTTGTCAGCTGTGTTGAAAGTGGTAACTAAGGGCTGTTACTCATAACCCATGACATGCGGAGATGCATTGAGGATGCACCAGATGAGGACACTGCGGGGTGGAGAAAGATGCCTCTTTACGTGTCTGAACAAGGTCAGCTCTTCTTTTGGGGATGAGAATGGTTAGCATTTGTGTATCCCAGGATGGCTGTAAGACAACAAACAAGAAAAGGAGGCAGTTACTGGTTTTTTGGCCACGGTTGCAGGGTCATTGAGGACATTGAACATTAAGATACTCTTACTAATCAGAACAGAGAAATGTTGGCCGAATGGGAGTGATAACCTGCCCAGGGCTCCTTACCCTTTTTCTTCAGTGGAGTTTTGAATTCTCGACTGACGAGCACAGCTCTCCCCAAAACCCAGAACACTTGCCTTTCCAGATCAATGCAGTCCCCTAAAAGCATGTTTTGAAATGACTAAGAAGACACTGTGACAGTCACCTTATTGCTCCTTTGTAATAAGTTTAAAAAATACTACAATCAAACCTTACAGTGTTGTACCCCATGATAACCTAAAATCAGATAAAACACGGCCAGTAGTTGGCTTCCAAATGCCTAGAAGTCTGGCCAGAGGGCTGTGCACGTCTGTTCCATCATCTGATTAATTTCACATAACATGACTCTGAGTTTTCTGTGATTGAATTTTTTTTTTTGGACCCCATCTGTAGCTTTATCAAAGTTGTACCGTGTTTGAGTAGCTCTGCAGAAATAGCAATCACCCCTTTCTTTAGCACAAAGCCTTTTATAGCCAGCTCTGGCCTCTTTCAAGCTGCATTAACATTTAAACATAGTTTTTAGAACAGTTAAAATTACAAAGCACTTTGCGCTTTTTTTTTTTTTTTACTTAATATTATTTGGTGTGTATTTTTGCATAAAGCTGCATTATTTTTCATGTTGATCCTTTTTAATGGTTATGTAATCAATGAATTGAGCTCTTACAATATAGTAAATCAGACCCCTAAAAGGACACATTTAGCTGGATTCCAGGATTTTTGTCCGTTGCTGAAACCAACAACAAAAACTCCTGTAATCAACATCCCTGTACCTACAGTGAGTGTTCGTATGAATTATTTTTCAAAGTCTATTCCATGCACCACCTGCATCAGAATCACTGGGGATGGGAAAGGGGAGGCGGGTCTAAAATGTATTGATAGATTCTCAGGCCTGGTCACACACCCACCAATTTGGACTCTGGGAGGATGGAATCTGAAAATCCACATTAGTAAATCTCCCAAGGGACTTTCATGCTGACTAGAATTTGAGACTAACTCAAAAGGTAAACTTCTTAGAAGAGGCTGCTAGGTAGTTCATTATAATGACCACTGATGGAGTGCTTACTAGGTACTAGCAGGCACTGGATACAGCTTTTAATCCTCAAGCAATACTGTTACTTTTTCTACTTTAGCAGGTTTAACAGGAGTCTCAGGCCAAGTAACGTTGCCAAGTTTAGCTGGCCAGTATCTCACGGGACTAGTATCTGCGCCCTTGTTCTTTAATCAGTCCACGCGTTTCTATCATAAACAGCAGTCCATCTGTGAACCTTCACTTTCTACCTAGTTTAGTCCTGTTGGAGAGAAATTAGAAAAACCTTAGATTCTGGCCTCAGACCTTCCTGTCTGGAGCCAGACGCTGAGCTCAGAACAGACTCTGTGAGAAACACTCCACGGAATAAGAAAAGTGGAGGTAGCAGGGTTTCTTCTCATTTCCCGGGGTTCAGATGCTGTTAGGAATCTCACCTGCGCTCGGTGGGTCAGAAGCCAGCAGGTCAGGTGCAGAGGTGGAGAGGGTGGCCGGCACGGGCATTTGTGCGCTAGGCGATGTGGAAGTGGACACCCCAGAGGTCTGTGGAGTTGTAGTCTGGGCCCTCATGGCCTTGAAATTTAATTTCTCTCTAGCCACAGGCTGGTAGCTTTGAAGAGGGGGGCCCAGACCCACTCAGAAAATCTGGATTGAAAAGGGGAAACAAAGGTTAGCTCTGGAGGGGCCGAGGGTAGACCTGTATGAGAAACAAGAACAGAGTTGTGGAGAACAAGTGCTTTTGTTCCTGGTCCTGAAGCTTTGACTCCATATGGAAAGAAGTGATGATTAGATGGGCGAGGGGTGCGGGGGTGTTTTGAGGAGAGAAAGCGAAGTCTGGCTGAGAAGCTAAGGATGCAGGGCCACAGCCAGAGGCTTGTGGGGAACCCTGCCAGGGGGAAGGTACAGGGAGCTCCTGGCTTTTGGTGAAAAGTGTTTTGAAACCATTTAGAACAGTATAGAGTAGGGGTCAGCAAACCTTTTCAGCAAAGAGCCACAGAGTAAATATTTTAAAGCTTTGCCGGCCGCGTGGTCTCTGCTTAGACAGTACATAAATGAATGGGTGCCCATTTTCCATGCCCATTAGGCCCAAGTCTGCAGAGGAATGACCATTGGCTTTGGAATTAGCTGGACTGGGTTTCAACTGCAGTTCTGACCTCCACTAGTTGGGGAGAGGCAGGCTGTGTAGCCTGATGGTTAAGAACTTGGGCTCTGGGAGTGGAGGGTTCAAGTCCTACCTCCACCACCCATGAGCTGTGTCACCTTAGCTAAGGCCCTTCTCTTCTCTGAACTCCCCTGTCTCAGAGCTGTGGTGAGAATTATATGAGCCAAGCACCTTTACACACACACACACACACACACACACACACACACACACACACACACACACACACACACACACACACACACACACACACTCCTAGCACAGTGGTGCCTGGCATGTGGTAAGTGCACAGTAAATATTAAGTTAGTATTACTGGTCTCTGAGCAGGGGATTCCTCATCTATTACCATCCACTGAAAGGTTTTGCCCAAAATCTATTGTAGTGAGTCATTATTTTCTTCCCAGTTGACAGAGCTGGCAGTCCACCCTCTGAGGACGTTTGCACGAGCCTCCTATGGCGAGCTTTAGTAGGGATTCTGCGCTGGGATTCCAAGCTCAGTCGACAGTCCCTATAACTAGGCTGTGAGGATTAGAGAACCTTAGCATCCTGATGAGATGGGACCACCGTAACCTGCCCTGATCTGAAAGCAGTCAGACAGTTCAGCCTTCCAGCGCCCAACCCTGAACTTGGAAGTGGGACAGAGAGGCCTGATCATGGACCCTTGCATCAAAGCCTCTGATGAGAGGCCTCATCAGACCCTTGCATCAAAGCCCCGTCCTTCACGCTCATAAATTCTTATTAAGCTCATTTATCTGCTTTCCCACCCCAAGGAGATGTTGAGCTGTAACAAGAAGGAAATGGTATGGGGATGGGGAGATGGGAGGTGGGTGTTAGACAAATGAGGAGAATTGTGCCCCGGAGACACCATGGGGACAGACAGCAAACACGTACACAAAGAATGTCATTGTTACATAACAGAGATGTGTAGGGGGAGTGTTAAGTCCAGGGGAAAAGTTCATTTCTCTTCATCATTCTTGTGGTTTAGATGGTGAGAGAGTGCGTATCTCATGCTGGAATTGTCCCTTTGAGCCTCTGCTGGAAGAAGGTGGCCATCGTTTCAGGCTCTCATTCCAACTTCACCTCTGGACCACTGACTCTTGCTTCTTTGTTTTTTTCCTTCTGGGTGAGCTCAGAGGAGGACGTACAGAGACGGGCCTTGCTCTGAAATACCTTCTGCATAAAGGATTCCCTGGGGGCAGAAATGCCTCTGTGCCCCAGGTCCTCATCATTGTCACCGACGGGAGGTCCCAAGGGCATGTGGCCCTGCCAGCCAAGCAGCTGAAGCAAAGGGGCATCACCTGTGTTTGCTGTGGGGATCTGCTTCCCAGGGTAAGAGATTTGGTCATGCGGGGTCAACCCTCTGGGTCAGCCTGGGGACGTCACAGCCATGGGAAGAGAGGGGAGCTGGGAAAACCATCCTGATCCTTCCTGGATCCGTTTTTTCCTCACTTTGCTGTATTTGTTGCTGGCACAAGGGGACTGCCAAGTCTTTGGAAGTCTGAGAGTTTGCATCGTCTTTAATTTAGTCTGAACGCTTGATTTCAAGTGTCAGAAACTTGACTCCAATTTATCTGGGCAGAAATGGAAATTCATGGACTCATCCAACTGCACAGGGTGGGTCAGGGGTCCCTCGGGGTAAACAGGAGTCAGGAGCCAGATGCAGGAATATGCCTTCCTAGAGGAGAGGGGGGCAAAGTTCCTCAATGCTCTCAACCCTGAAAATGGAGGTGACCTCAATGGGGCTGTTGTCATTTGTGGGTGTCAAGTGAAATGACTCTGGTCTGGGCACTGTGCCCTATACATAGAAATCTCTTTATTAATTTTATTATAGTTGTTCCTTGGTATCTGCAGGGGGTTGGTTCTAGGACCCCTGTGGGTACCAAAACCCATGGATGCGTAAGTCCCTTAGTTGGCCACCCATATCCATGGATGTGGAACCCACAGATATAGAGGACCAGCTGTACATTATTTATTCTCTCAGTCAATAAATATAGGTTGTTTTCCTCGTGCCAGACACTATTCTAGGTTCTCAGGATGCACAGACAACAATACAAAGTCCCTGCCCTGATGGAGCTTCTGTTCTAGGAAAGGAACTAGATTTAAAAAAAAAAAAGTGAGTGAATAAATAAGTAACAGTTTCAGGTGGAAATAAAATTCAAAGGAGAAAAATAAAGTAGGGAAGAGGTTACAGAGTGATGGGAATAGAGAGGACAGCTATTTTAGATAGGGGGTCTGGCAAGGCTCCTTTGAAGAGTTGGTTTTTGAGCAGAAACTTGAGTGAGGAACAAGCCGTCCAAATAACAGGGAAAAGAGCAGGCAAGGCAGGCAGATGGAAAGTGCAAAGGCCCTGAGGCAGTAGCTAGTTCGGTGTGTGATAGAAACAGTGAGACAGCCAGGAGTGGCTGGAGCCCAGCAAGCAAGGGGTGAATTATAAGAAATAAGGTAGAAGAGGTGGGCAGGAGTTAGGTCTAGAGCTTTTGTGGGTTATTGTAGAGACTAAAGTTTGTAATGAGTAGTCTGGGAATTCTTTGGGGTGGGGGATTTGAGCAGGAAAATTACATGAATTGGCTTACATTTTTAGAAAATCACACTGACTGCAAGGTAGAGAATAGCCTGGTGGGTGAGGCAGAGGGGGAAGCAATAATAGGGGCAGTGGAGCATCTAGTTAGGAGGGCTTTGGAGCAGCTACATGCAAGATAATGATGGTTTGCAGTAGGGAAGCAGCTGTGACCCCGCTGAGGAGTGGCTGGATTTAGGATGTGTTTGGAAGGCAGAGCAATTGAGTGACTGGTGTATTGGACGTGGGTGTGTGAGAGAAGAATCAAAGATTTTGGCCTGAGCTCCAGTGTGAATGGTGGTGCTATTTACTGAAAAGAGAAAGACTGGGAAAGGAACAAAGGAAATTGAATTCTGTTTCAGACAGGTCAAGTTTGAGATGTGTATTAGCCATCTAAGTAGAGAAGCTGAGTAGAGAGTTGGATATGAGAGTCCGGAGCATAGGAGAAAGGACAGGCATCGAGATTGAAACTGAGGATGGTATTTAAAGCCTAAATAAGATCACCTGGAGCTGAGTGCCAAGTGGACCAGCAAGTGCAGAAAGAGGAAGAAGACATGGGAAGAGAGGGGAGCTGGGAAAACCATCCTGATCCTTCCTGGATCCGTTTTTTCCTCACTTTGCTGTATTTGTTGCTGGCACAAGGGGACTGCCAAGTCTTTGGAAGTCTGAGAGTTTGCATCGTCTTTAATTTAGTCTGAACGCTTGATTTCAAGTGTCAGAAACTTGACTCCAATTTATCTGGGCAGAAATGGAAATTCATGGACTCATCCAACTGCACAGGGCGGGGTCAGGGGTCCCTCGGGGTAAACAGGAGTCAGGAGCCAGATGCAGGAATATGCCTTCCTAGAGGAGAGGGGAGCACAGTTCCTCAATGCTCTCAACCCTGAAAATGGAGGTGACCTCAATGGGGCTGTTGTCATTTGTGGGTATCAGGTGAAATGACTCTGGTCTGGGCACTGTGCCTATACATAGAAATCTCTTTATTAATTTTAGTATAGTTGTTCCTTGGTATCTGCAGGGGGTTGGTTCTAGGACCCCTGTGGGTACCAAAACCCATGGATGCGTAAGTCCCTTAGTTGGCCACCCATATCCATGGATGTGGAACCCACAGATATAGAGGACCAGCTGTACATTATTTATTCTCTCAGTCAATAAATATAGGTTGTTTTCCTCGTGCCAGACACTATTCTAGGTTCTCAGGATGCACAGACAACAATACAAAGTCCCTGCCCTGATGGAGCTTCTGTTCTAGGAAAGGAACTAGATTTAAAAAAAAAAAAGTGAGTGAATAAATAAGTAACAGTTTCAGGTGGAAATAAAATTCAAAGGAGAAAAATAAAGTAGGGAAGAGGTTACAGAGTGATGGGAATAGAGAGGACAGCTATTTTAGATAGGGGGTCTGGCAAGGCTCCTTTGAAGAGTTGGTTTTTGAGCAGAAACTTGAGTGAGGAACAAGCCGTCCAAATAACAGGGAAAAGAGCAGGCAAGGCAGGCAGATGGAAAGTGCAAAGGCCCTGAGGCAGTAGCTAGTTCGGTGTGTGATAGAAACAGTGAGACAGCCAGGAGTGGCTGGAGCCCAGCAAGCAAGGGGTGAATTATAAGAAATAAGGTAGAAGAGGTGGGCAGGAGTTAGGTCTAGAGCTTTTGTGGGTTATTGTAGAGACTAAAGTTTGTAATGAGTAGTCTGGGAATTCTTTGGGGTGGGGGATTTGAGCAGGAAAATTACATGAATTGGCTTACATTTTTAGAAAATCACACTGACTGCAAGGTAGAGAATAGCCTGGTGGGTGAGGCAGAGGGGGAAGCAATAATAGGGGCAGTGGAGCATCTAGTTAGGAGGGCTTTGGAGCAGCTACATGCAAGATAATGATGGTTTGCAGTAGGGAAGCAGCTGTGACCCCGCTGAGGAGTGGCTGGATTTAGGATGTGTTTGGAAGGCAGAGCAATTGAGTGACTGGTGTATTGGACGTGGGTGTGTGAGAGAAGAATCAAAGATTTTGGCCTGAGCTCCAGTGTGAATGGTGGTGCTATTTACTGAAAAGAGAAAGACTGGGAAAGGAACAAAGGAAATTGAATTCTGTTTCAGACAGGTCAAGTTTGAGATGTGTATTAGCCATCTAAGTAGAGAAGCTGAGTAGAGAGTTGGATATGAGAGTCCGGAGCATAGGAGAAAGGACAGGCATCGAGATTGAAACTGAGGATGGTATTTAAAGCCTAAATAAGATCACCTGGAGCTGAGTGCCAAGTGGACCAGCAAGTGCAGAAAGAGGAAGAAGATAGAAGGGGACTGAGGTTGCAGGTACCATGGGGCTGCCCTGATTGTGCTGTGTCCTGGTGACAATGATGACAGCTACCACCATTGCCAATAAGTTGGTATTAAACACAAGCTGCCTTATGGCTGGCTCTTTCTGTGTCCTCAGATATAAGGAGTATAAACCCCTTGAGAGAGGAGAGTGGGCGTTACTTCATGGCTCGCTCTCAACCCTGAAAATGGAGGTGACCTCAATGGGGCTGTTGTCATTTGTGGGTATCAGGTGAAATGACTCTGGTCTGGGCACTGTGCCTATACATAGAAATCTCTTTATTAATTTTAGTATAGTTGTTCCTTGGTATCTGCAGGGGGTTGGTTCTAGGACCCCTGTGGGTACCAAAACCCATGGATGCGTAAGTCCCTTAGTTGGCCACCCATATCCATGGATGTGGAACCCACAGATATAGAGGACCAACTGTACATTATTTATTCTCTCAATCAATAAAAATAGGTTGTCTTCCTCGTGCCAGACACTATTCTAGGTTCTCAGGATGCACAGACAACAATACAAAGTCCCTGCCCTGATGGAGCTTCTGTTCTAGGAAAGGAACTAGATTTAAAAAAAAAAAAGTGAGTGAATAAATAAGTAACAGTTTCAGGTGGAAATAAAATTCAAAGGAGAAAAATAAAGTAGGGAAGAGGTTACAGAGTGATGGGAATAGAGAGGACAGCTATTTTAGATAGGGGGTCTGGCAAGGCTCCTTTGAAGAGTTGGTTTTTGAGCAGAAACTTGAGTGAGGAACAAGCCGTCCAAATAACAGGGAAAAGAGCAGGCAAGGCAGGCAGATGGAAAGTGCAAAGGCCCTGAGGCAGTAGCTAGCTCGGTGTGTGATAGAAACAGTGAGACAGCCAGGAGTGGCTGGAGCCCAGCAAGCAAGGGGTGAATTATAAGAAATAAGGTAGAAGAGGTGGGCAGGAGTTAGGTCTAGAGCTTTTGTGGGTTATTGTAGAGACTAAAGTTTGTAATGAGTAGTCTGGGAAGTCTTTGGGGTGGGGGATTTGAGCAGGAAAATTACATGAATTGGCTTACATTTTTAGAAAATCACACTGACTGCAAGGTAGAGAATAGCCTGGTGGGTGAGGCAGAGGGAGAAGCAATAATAGGGGCAGTGGGGCATCTAGTTAGGAGGCCTTTGGAGCAGCTACATGCAAGATAATGATGGTTTGCAGCAGGGAAGCAGCTGTGACCCTGCTGAGGAGTGGCTGGATTTAGGATGTGTTTGGAAGGCAGAGCAATTGAGTGACTGGTGTATTGGACGTGGGTGTGTGAGAGAAGAATCAAAGATTTTGGCCTGAGCTCCAGTGTGAATGGTGGTGCTATTTACTGAAAAGAGAAAGACTGGGAAAGGAACAAAGGAAATTGAATTCTGTTTCAGACAGGTCAAGTTTGAGATGTGTATTAGCCATCTAAGTAGAGAAGCTGAGTAGAGAGTTGGATATGAGAGTCCGGAGCATAGGAGAAAGGACAGGCATCGAGATTGAAATTGAGGATGGTATTTAAAGCCTAAATAAGATCACCTGGAGCTGAGTGCCAAGTGGACCAGCAAGTGCAGAAAGAGGAAGAAGATAGAAGGGGACTGAGGTTGCAGGTACCATGGGGCTGCCCTGATTGTGCTGTGTCCTGGTGACAATGATGACAGCTACCACCATTGCCAATAAGTTGGTATTAAACACAAGCTGCCTTATGGCTGGCTCTTTCTGTGTCCTCAGATATAAGGAGTATAAACCCCTTGAGAGAGGAGAGTGGGCGTTACTTCCTGGCGCCCAGCCCACCCTCAGCCCCGCATAGGGCCGAATAGAGTGCCTTGCACGTAGTATTTGCCCAAAGGTTTGTCACTGAGGATAGAATCACCCATGGGTGGAAATACTGGCCCGTTCTGGGGCTTTCTTCTTCGGCTGCTGGCTGGAGTAGCACTTCTCAGACCATCTGTGGTGAAGGTCCAGTTTGTTTTTTTTTCTAATCCATCATGAACTGATACTTTTTTAAAAAAAATACAATAAAAATGAGTTACTAGAAAGATGAAATAAAAACAAAATAGAAACTCAGATATTTATTATTTGACCCAACAGACATAAAATGACTGTCAAGTTGCTGTACGATTCGTTTCTAAATGCTTGGTGTCTATACTTATCAGATTCTGAATCAGGGTGAAACAGTTTGGGGCTCTTCACTGGCCCACAGACCATACTTTGAGCATCCCTAGTGCAGGGAAATCGAGAAGCCATTGTTCAGAAGAGGGGGTACGGCTCAGATATGAAGGCCTGAGCTGCAGACACAGGAAGCCTCTGAGAAAGCCTGTTGGACTTCCAGGCCTACCTGACCCCTCCCCACTCCTAGTAAGAGGCCAGCTCACTGTTGACCAGTGGTTCTCCAAGCGTGTTCCTTGGACCAGCAGTATCAGCATCAACTGGGAGCTTGCTAGAAATGCGCACATTCAAGCCCCACTGCATTGAATCCAAAACTCTGGGGCAAGGAGCCTCAATCTGTGCTTTTTCTGGCCCCTCAGCGATTCTGATGCCGCCAAAGTCTGAGAACCACTGCAGTGTGAGATTAAAGACTGTTGCCTGTTCAAACTCTTTCCCCTTTTTAGTGTATATTGAGCCCCTTCTCTGATGGTTCTCAACTCTGGCTGAGCATCTGAATTACCCAGGGAGCTTTTAAGAAGGTCTGTTTGGGGGTCGGAGAGCTAAGGGTGCGGCCCGGCATACTTTTTTAAAAAAAATACAATAAAAAGGAGTTACTAGAAAGATGAAATAAAAACAAAATAGAAACTCAGATATTTATTATTTGACCCAACAGACATAAAATGACTGTCAAGTTGCTGTACGATTAGTTTCTAAATGTTTGGTGTCTATACTTACCGGATTCTGAATCAGGGTGAAACAGTTTGGGGCTCTTCACTGGCCCACAGACCATACTTTGAGCATCCCTAGTGCAGGGAAATCGAGAAGCCATTGTTCAGAAGAGGGGGCACGGCTCAGATATGAAGGCCTGAGCTGCAGACACAGGAAGCCTCTGAGAAAGCCTGTTGGACTTCCAGGCCTACCTGACCCCTCCCCACTCCTAGTAAGAGGCCAGCTCACTGTTGACCAGTGGTTCTCCAAGCGTGTTCCTTGGACCAGCAGTATCAGCATCAACTGGGAGCTTGCTAGAAATGCGCACATTCAAGCCCCACTGCATTGAATCCAAAACTCTGGGGCAAGGAGCCTCAATCTGTGCTTTTTCTGGCCCCTCAGCGATTCTGATGCCGCCAAAGTCTGAGAACCACTGCAGTGTGAGATTAAAGACTGTTGCCTGTTCAAACTCTTTCCCCTTTTTAGTGTATATTGAGCCCCTTCTCTGATGGTTCTCAACTCTGGCTGAGCATCTGAATTACCCAGGGAGCTTTTAAGAAGGTCTGTTTGGGGGTCGGAGAGCTAAGGGTGCGGCCCGGCAGAGCTGCCCACTCAATGCTAATGTGAGTCTGGAACTGAGAAGCCCCTCTGTGTGCCAGGTGCTGTCCTAGGTGTTGGGCAAAGTGTCTGGTTTCTGTGGCTTCAGAGGAGAATGGGGAGCTTTACATTAGGAGGTTTAGAGATACCTGAAGGTTTTGCTGTATTGCCAAGCCGTGGTCTATTTTGATGAATTTTTGATAGGCAGGGTTCTAAATGTGTCACTGACCGCCTTGTCTTCTTAAAAACAGGTTTCTCAACATCATTTAACCCTTTCTTCATGCCCTACGGTCATCATCCCCCACATCATTTCTCTTCTGGACACTAACAGTGCCCTCTGGTTGTTGAACTATGCCAGCTCCTGCCTCTACACGGCCTCATGTTGCTGGCCTTTGAGTACTTATTGCCACTATTTATAATTCTTCAGGATTTTTTTTTCTGTTACTAGCTGTCCCTGTTTGTTCTTCTCTTGCTGTCACCTAGAACCACTTTCCTTCATTTCCTTTCTAGTTAAAAATTTTTTTTTTTCATTTTTGGCTGCATTGGGTCTTCGTTGCTGCTTGCGAGCTTCATTTTTAGAAAATCACACTGACTGCAAGGTAGAGAATAGCCTGGTGGGTGAGGCAGAGGGAGAAGCAATAATAGGGGCAGTGGGGCATCTAGTTAGGAGGCCTTTGGAGCAGCTACATGCAAGATAATGATGGTTTGCAGCAGGGAAGCAGCTGTGACCCTGCTGAGGAGTGGCTGGATTTAGGATGTGTTTGGAAGGCAGAGCAATTGAGTGACTGGTGTATTGGACGTGGGTGTGTGAGAGAAGAATCAAAGATTTTGGCCTGAGCTCCAGTGTGAATGGTGGTGCTATTTACTGAAAAGAGAAAGACTGGGAAAGGAACAAAGGAAATTGAATTCTGTTTCAGACAGGTCAAGTTTGAGATGTGTATTAGCCATCTAAGTAGAGAAGCTGAGTAGAGAGTTGGATATGAGAGTCCGGAGCATAGGAGAAAGGACAGGCATCGAGATTGAAACTGAGGATGGTATTTAAAGCCTAAATAAGATCACCTGGAGCTGAGTGCCAAGTGGACCAGCAAGTGCAGAAAGAGGAAGAAGATAGAAGGGGACTGAGGTTGCAGGTACCATGGGGCTGCCCTGATTGTGCTGTGTCCTGGTGACAATGATGACAGCTACCACCATTGCCAATAAGTTGGTATTAAACACAAGCTGCCTTATGGCTGGCTCTTTCTGTGTCCTCAGATATAAGGAGTATAAAGCCCTTGAGAGAGGAGAGTGGGCGTTGCTTCATGGCTCCCTGCCTACCCTCATCCCCTCATAGGGCCGAATAGAGTGCCTTGCACGTAGTATTTGCCCAAAGGTTTGTCACTGAGGATAGAATCTCCCATGGGTGGAAATACTGGCCCGTTCTGGGGCTTTCTTCTCTGGCGGCTGGCTGGAGTAGTGCTTCTCAGACCATCTGTGGTGAAGGTCCTGTTTGCTTTTTTCCTAATCCATCACGAACTGATACTTTTTTAAAAAAAATACAATAAAAATGAGTTACTAGAAAGATGAAATAAAAACAAAATAGAAACTCAGATATTTATTATTTGACCCAACAGACATAAAATGACTGTCAAGTTGCTGTACGATTCGTTTCTAAATGCTTGGTGTCTATACTTATCAGATTCTGAATCAGGGTGAAACAGTTTGGGGCTCTTCACTGGCCCACAGACCATACTTTGAGCATCCCTAGTGCAGGGAAATCGAGAAGCCATTGTTCAGAAGAGGGGGTACGGCTCAGATATGAAGGCCTGAGCTGCAGACACAGGAAGCCTCTGAGAAAGCCTGTTGGACTTCCAGGCCTACCTGACCCCTCCCCACTCCTAGTAAGAGGCCAGCTCACTGTTGACCAGTGGTTCTCCAAGCGTGTTCCTTGGACCAGCAGTATCAGCATCAACTGGGAGCTTGCTAGAAATGCGCACATTCAAGCCCCACTGCATTGAATCCAAAACTCTGGGGCAAGGAGCCTCAATCTGTGCTTTTTCTGGCCCCTCAGCGATTCTGATGCCGCCAAAGTCTGAGAACCACTGCAGTGTGAGATTAAAGACTGTTGCCCGTTCAAACTCTTTCCCCTTTTTAGCGTATATTGAGCCCCTTCTCTGATGGTTCTCAACTCTGGCTGAGCATCTGAATTACCCAGGGAGCTTTTAAGAAGGTCTGTTTGGGGGTCGGAGAGCTAAGGGTGCGGCCCGGCAGAGCTGCCCACTCAATGCTAATGTGAGTCTGGAACTGAGAAGCCCCTCTGTGTGCCAGGCGCTGTCCTAGGTGCTGGGCAAAGTGTCTGGTTTCTGTGGCTTCAGAGGAGAATGGGGAGCTTTACATTAGGAGGTTTAGAGATACCTGAAGGTTTTGCTGTGTTGCCAAGCCGTGGTCTATTTTGATGAATTTTTGATAGGCAGGGTTCTAAATGTGTCACTGACCGCCTTGTCTTCTTAAAAACAGGTTTCTCAACATCATTTAACCCTTTCTTCATGCCCTACGGTCATCATCCCCCACATCATTTCTCTTCTGGACACTAACAGTGCCCTCTGGTTGTTGAACTATGCCAGCTCCTGCCTCTACACGGCCTCATGTTGCTGGCCTTTGAGTACTTATTGCCACTATTTATAATTCTTCAGGATTTTTTTTTCTGTTACTAGCTGTCCCTGTTTGTTCTTCTCTTGCTGTCACCTAGAACCACTTTCCTTCATTTCCTTTCTAGTTAAAAATTTTTTTTTTTCATTTTTGGCTGCATTGGGTCTTCGTTGCTGCTTGCGAGCTTTTCTCTAGTTGCGGCGAGCAGGGGCTACTCTTCGTTGCGGTGCGCGGGCTTCCCATTGGGTGGCTTCTCTTGTTGCAGAGCACGGGCTCTAGGCGCTCGGGCTTCAGTAGTTGTGGCACTCGGGCTCAGTAGTTGTGGCGCATGGGCTTAGTTGCTCCACGGCATGTGGGATCTTCCCGGACCGGGGCTCAAACCCATGTCCCCTGCATTGGCAGGCGGATTCTTAACCACTGTGCCCCCAAGGAAGCCCTCTGGTTAAATTTTTCTCATCAGCTATGGGTTGCAAAACCAGACGACTAAATCTGTTAGGACTCTGTCTCAAATAAGAGCCGACGGTTTGGGTGTGAGGCTCTCCTCTGAGGAAGTTCGTGGACTGGAGCATGTGCACGTTATGACCCATGGCTGAGCCTCCTCGAGGTCCTTCTGTGCTTCACTTCTAGACCTTACCTGCATCCTAGGTGGATGAGGTTGCAGCTCTGTGGCTCCTGCATCAGTGGGTGGCGGGGCTGTCCACAAGGAGCCCAGTGTCTAGGAGACGGGTGAGTGCGGGGCGATGAGCCATTGTAACTTCTCGGCTGGGGGCTCAGGGTACAGGTAGGAGGAGCTGCGCATGCCGTCCAGCGAGCCAAGGGAGCAGCACGTGCTGATGGCCGAGCAGGTGGAGGATGCCGCCCACGGCCTCTCCAGCACCCTCAGCGGCTCTGCCACGTGCACCATTGCCTCTCCGGGTGAGTAAGGCCTTTCCGTGTGGAAAGGAGTGGTCTTGCCTGTATGGAAGTGGGATGCGGGTGAGGAGGGTTCCCCAAGGCCGGAGGTCAGGACTCGGGAGGTCCCCCTGAGAGGGAGGGAAGAGGAATGGAGCCCAGCAGCCTCGGCCCTGGGGCACTCTACTCTGTTCTTCCGCCCTGTGTCAGGCCCTGTGGGGTTCTAAGGCTGGGAATTTCGAACTTGTCGCATGAGGTAGAGAGGCTCAGATCCGGTGGGGTCCCCTCCCCTGCTGTCAGCACAGGGAGGCCTCATCTGGGGGTGAGATCCCTGTATCCCCAGTAATCTTTGTCAGGCTCCATCCAGGAGCTAGAGTGATAGTATTTGCCCAAAGGTTTGTCACTGAGGATAGAATCTCCCATGGGTGGAAATACTGGCCCGTTCTGGGGCTTTCTTCTCTGGCGGCTGGCTGGAGTAGTGCTTCTCAGACCATCTGTGGTGAAGGTCCTGTTTGCTTTTTTCCTAATCCATCACGAACTGATACTTTTTTAAAAAAAATACAATAAAAATGAGTTACTAGAAAGATGAAATAAAAACAAAATAGAAACTCAGATATTTATTATTTGACCCAACAGACATAAAATGACTGTCAAGTTGCTGTACGATTCGTTTCTAAATGCTTGGTGTCTATACTTATCAGATTCTGAATCAGGGTGAAACAGTTTGGGGCTCTTCACTGGCCCACAGACCATACTTTGAGCATCCCTAGTGCAGGGAAATCGAGAAGCCATGTTCAGAAGAGGGGGCACGGCTCAGATATGAAGGCCTGAGCTGCAGACACAGGAAGCCTCTGAGAAAGCCTGTTGGACTTCCAGGCCTACCTGACCCCTCCCCACTCCTAGTAAGAGGCCGGCTCACTGTTGACCAGTGGTTCTCCAGGTGTGTTCCTTGGACCAGCAGTATCAGCATCACCTGGGAGCTTGCTAGAAATGCACACACTCAGGCCCCACTGCATAGAATCCAAAACTCTGGGGCAAGGAGCCTCAATCTGTGGTTTTTCTGGCCCCTCAGTGATTCTGATGCCGCCGAAGTCTGAGAACCACTGCAGTGTGAGATTAAAGACTGTTGCCCGTTCAAACTCTTTCCCCTTTTTAGCGTATATTGAGCCCCTTCTCTGATGGTTCTCAACTCTGGCTGAGCATCTGAATTACCCAGGGAGCTTTTAAGAAGGTCTGTTTGGGGGCCGGGAGAGCTAAGGGTGCGGCCCAGCAGAGCTGCCCACTCAATGCTAATGTGAGTCTGGAACTGAGAAGCCCCTCTGTGTGCCAGGTGCTGTCCTAGGTGTTGGGCAAAGTGTCTGGTTTCTGTGGCTTCAGAGGAGAATGGGGAGCTTTACATTAGGAGGTTTAGAGATACCTGAAGGTTTTGCTGTGTTGCCAAGCCGTGGTCTATTTTGATGAATTTTTGATAGGCAGGGTTCTAAATGTGTCACTGACCGCCTTGTCTTCTTAAAAACAGGTTTCTCAACATCATTTAACCCTTTCTTCATGCCCTACGGTCATCATCCCCCACATCATTTCTCCTCTGGACACTAACAGTGCCCTCTGGTTGTTGAACTATGCCAGCTCCTGCCTCTACACGGCCTCATGTTGCTGGCCTTTGAGT
>NC_041234.1:89921687-89937327 GCF_002837175.3 Physeter macrocephalus | reverse complement strand
AAAAAAAAAAAAAAAAAAATGGTATACGTGTGCACAGGATGGAAGAGCAGTGTGGGGCGGGGCTTGTGCAGAGGAGATGCTCAGAGACTGGCTGCCCCTCCCCCGTGTACTCTGCCGGGAAAGAGCCAGGGCTGAGGGTGGTGGGCCCACGGGCGGAGGAAGGAGGTGTAACCCTGTCTTCCCTGCCTCGGGTATGTACGGTGGACACAGACTGCAAGGTCCAGCCTCACCCCTGTGAGCGCAAGACGCTAGAGATGGTCAGGCAGCTTGCTGGCCAGGCCCCGTGCTGGAGGGGATCTCGGGGGACCAAGGCCGTGCTGGCTGCGCTCTGTCCCTTTTATACGTGTGCACAGGATGGAAGAGCAGTGTGGGGCGGGGCTTGTGCAGAGGAGATGCTCAGAGACTGGCTGCCCCTCCCCCGTGTACTCTGCCGGGAAAGAGCCAGGGCTGAGGGTGGTGGGCCCACGGGCGGAGGAAGGAGGTGTAACCCTGTCTTCCCTGCCTCGGGTATGTACGGTGGACACAGACTGCAAGGTCCAGCCTCACCCCTGTGAGCGCAAGACGCTAGAGATGGTCAGGCAGCTTGCCGGCCAGGCCCCGTGCTGGAGGGGATCTCGGGGGACCAAGGCCGTGCTGGCTGCGCTCTGTCCGTTTTCCAGGTTTGTCCACAAGGTGTGGGGTCAGAGCCTGTGGGCAGGGCCTGGGCAGGGATGGCCAAGTGCTCATGGGCTGCAGGGAGAACGGCTCTCCGGGGCCTTGGCTGTGGAGTGTGTGAACAGGGATCGGAGGAGACCTGGGAGGGAGGCAGGGACAGAGCTCCGGGGACCCAGGCAGGGGCACAGCTACTCAGTGTCAGAGTCTTTTAGACACACCGCCCAGGAGCCCAGGGCCTGGGTCACAGCCATTCTGAAGGCTGGCAGATCAGCCAAAAGCTGGTCTGACAGGGCAGTGGTCTGGACTTGGGATAGTGGTCTGCTAATTTGGTCCCTCTGATTACCAGTTTCCGTACGTATGGGGGCTGAGCAAGGCAAGAGGCTTAAGATGCTTGGATGAATTCCGGTTGTGGAGGCCGTGAAGAATGCTGGATTCTTCAGGACCGGAGCTCAGGCATTCAAGAGCACCCGCCACCTGGCTCTCAGCCACTGCCCCGCAGACCCCCAGATCATCCCCCTTTATCCGGACCACCT
Source organism: Physeter macrocephalus (assembly GCF_002837175.3). Taxonomy (NCBI): domain Eukaryota; kingdom Metazoa; phylum Chordata; class Mammalia; order Artiodactyla; family Physeteridae; genus Physeter; species Physeter macrocephalus. The sequence continues at coordinate 89,936,140 of NC_041234.1, read as the reverse complement.
TTAGTATGGCACCTGGTCAGCAGCTCCTGATCTCGCCCTCTAGTCCTTTCTGGAGGTCCAGGGTAGTGTTTGAACCAGCCACACCTTGGCCCATTGGCCTGGCCTCAGCGATGAGATCAGAGCGCGCGCGCGCAGCAGTGAGATGGAGCGTCTGAGAAGCCGTGAGGGCCGTGTTGGGTCCATGCAGAGTCCAAACGCCATCTCGGCAGGGAAGGGCGGTGCCCCGCATGTGGATCAGAGGAAGTGGGGCCTCGTGCCATGTCAGAGGCCACTAGAGGCTCTCTTCTGAACCTGCACTTTCGAGTGAAAGGAGATAGTTCTTCATTCCCTGGTGAACATGTTTAAGTACTCACTCTGAGCCAGGCAGGGTCCAGCGAGGAGTCAGGCACAGTCGCGGCCCCAAGAAGCTCGTGGTCCAGAGAGAGCCTCCCAAGTGCTGGGATGGGGCCTGTCCCCCGCACACGTCATGGAGGAGGGGTTGCTTGAGCAGTCTCGAAAGATGTGGGAACCGGGTAGCAGTGGGCAGAGGCATCCAGAGCCGGGAGCCCTGGGAGAGGCTGGTGGGTAGAGTACACTTCATGGCTATGTGCTCAGACTCTGGGGGCATCACTGGTGAGCTGGGAACCTCCCGCTGTCTGTTTCCACATTCAGCAAGGGGGTGATAACAGGACCTGCCCCCAGAGGATTGCCAGGAGCACGCAGCGAGGTAATTCGTAGAATGCACTGACATTGCAGGCAGCGAGGTAATTCGTAGAAGGCACTGGCATTGCAGGCTCCTAGAATAAGGCATATAGTAGGCTTTTTATCGATCCACTCATTCAGGGCCGTGTTGGGTCCATGCAGAGTCCAAACGCCATCTTGGCAGGGAAGGGCGGTGCCCCCCATGTGGATCAGAGGAAGTGGGGCCTCGTGCCATGTCAGAGGCCACTAGAGGCTCTCTTCTGAACCTGCACTTTCGAGTGAAAGGAGATAGTTCTTCATTCCCTGGTGAACATGTTTAAGTACTCACTCTGAGCCAGGCAGGGTCCAGCGAGGAGTCAGGCACAGTCGCGGCCCCAAGAAGCTCGTGGTCCAGAGAGAGCCTCCCAAGTGCTGGGATGGGGCCTGTCCCCCGCACACGTCATGGAGGAGGGGTTGCTTGAGCAGTCTCGAAAGATGTGGGAACCGGGTAGCAGTGGGCAGAGGCATCCAGAGCCGGGAGCCCTGGGAGAGGCTGGTGGGTAGAGTACACTTCATGGCTATGTGCTCAGACTCTGGGGGCATCACTGGTGAGCTGGGAACCTCCCGCTGTCTGTTTCCACATTCAGCAAGGGGGTGATAACAGGACCTGCCCCCAGAGGATTGCCAGGAGCACGCAGCGAGGTAATTCGTAGAATGCACTGACATTGCAGGCAGCGAGGTAATTCGTAGAAGGCACTGGCATTGCAGGCTCCTAGAATAAGGCATATAGTAGGCTTTTTATCGATCCACTCATTCAAGAAATACTCACCGAGGCTCTCCTACGTTCCCAGCACTACCCCAGGTCCTGGGGAATCAGCATGAGTGTCTTGGAAACAAATCTGCTCTCATGAGCAAGAGGCAGCAGTGAACAAAGTGAACACCTAAATAAACTATTAGGTGGTGGTAAGTGCAATAGGGGAAAGGATGCGGGGTGGGACAGGGTGGGGTAAGTAGAGGGTAGGGTTGCAGTTTTAATTAGAGTGGGCAGGGAGCAGACCTGAGGGAGGTGGGGGACTAGCTGAGTACAGGCCCAGGCGAAGCCCTATGGATAGTGTCTGCTCAACAACGCTGGCTTCTGTAGGCCTAGGTAGGGAGGGCAGGGCCTGTGGAGCTTTCTGGGCTAGGACGTGTGGTTTTATGAGGTCACGAGGAGTAGACATGGAGGGGGAGAAGAGTTCTCTTTAATGAGCTGGCAGCTTGGCACAGTTTTGATTTCAGCAACCCCTTGAGTTCGTAGTTGACTTGGCTTTTATCCTAAGTGGATGTTTTGCCTCAGGAAAGGCCCCGCCCTAGAGGTGAGCCCAATTATCCTGCCTCCCAGGTGAGCAGCCCTGGGTGGGATCTCACCGGGAGAAGTGCTCTTTGGCAAGTTTTAGAGAACTTTGTCGCGAAGGCCCCAGGAGAATCTCCTTAGATGAGGCCATCCGTGGAGCTGCTGCCAGCCAAGGGGAGGGCTTTCTGCCCGAGGGACGAGGACCCACTCCTCTGTGGTCGGCCCATCGCCCCACAGATTCAGGAGAGCCAGGGGGCGAGGCCCAGAGGAAAGGATGCATGGGCTTTGGAGTGGGAGGTGGAGTTCGGATCCCAGCTCTGTTGTGTTCTGGTAACCGTGTGACTTTGGGCGACTTAATTCAGCCCTGAACCCATTTCCCCATCTGGAAGAGGAGACTGCTGTCTCTTCAAGTAGCCGAGGACTTGACGTAACGATGGGGATGGCTGGGGCATGGAAGCCAGCACAGGAATGGTGGCCCTTGTGTTGTCACAGAAGGTTGTCACTCAGACCGACCTCAGAGGTCATTGAAACCAGCCAGTGGTTTGCAAATCCTCCTGAGCTACAGAGCCTCGTATGGACACTTGTTATGTAGACCAGAAAAAGCACATTTGGGGTGGGGGCGTGGGGCTGGGGCACTGGGGGAGCCCTGGACAGTCCCCTTCCCTCTCCACTGAGGCTCTGAGGAACACAGTTGAAAACTACAGAGTTGCTATATAGAAGAGGGAATGGAAGACCAGAGAAGGAGAGTAACTTGCCTGGGGTTACATAACCAGAATCCAGTCGCCTAATCCCAGTATTTGCCACCCCCCACTCATTGTGCTGGCCCCAGAAAGTAACTCGTAATAGAAAGCTGTTGCCGTAGTTCAGAGTATTGAACACAGATATCTCTATAATTTCTGACATGATAGCCAGCTTCCATTATCTTTTTTTTTAAAATTGTCTGAGTAGTTTGAAACATTTCCTACTCTATGTGCAGACAAAAGTTGGGTAGAATCAGGAAAAAAAAAAAAAAAAAAAGAACCAAGTCTTTCTTGACTTGCTTCTGCATTGGCATCTTGTGTCAGCTTTTAGTATTTTAAATCCCCTCTCCTTAAAACTTTGATCTCTACCATTTGTTTCCTTGGGTTGTAGCTGGAAGAGAGTGTTCTTAACCCACCCTGCCACTTGCTACAGGACCACCCGCCCAGGTACAGTCTGCCTCTTGGATTCTCCTCTTCTTTCTGGCCCTGGGACTAGGCTGGCTCCCAAAGGGGCATTTATACTCCTGGGACAGCAAGTGGGGTTGGACTGAGCTCCAGGGCACAGGGACAGGCATTTCAGAGGCAGAGGAACATGCTCATGCCATACTCACGCCTCCCTTGGTCAGTGGTATATTTTCACTGAGAAAGGGAGTGAAGGCTTTGGAATTACTTCCTTAACCAGGGCCCCTTGCATTGACGAGAAGCAGAGCAGGGCGTGCACTGAGCCCCAGTTGTGCAGACAGAAAGCCTCACATCTAGCACCAAACTCAGGGCAAGATACCTGAGCCTCACTTTCCTCCTCTGTAAAATGGGGCTAATGTTTGCCCCACGTCTGGACTCCCCATTTCCCTGCTCTGGATGATAGGGGGTACCATACAAGGGATCCCTTGACTTGCTTCTGCATTGGCATCTTGTGTCAGCTTTTAGTATTTTAAATCCCCTCTCCTTAAAACTTTGATCTCTACCATTTGTTTCCTTGGGTTGTAGCTGGAAGAGAGTGTTCTTAACCCACCCTGCCACTTGCTACAGGACCACCCGCCCAGGTACAGTCTGCCTCTTGGATTCTCCTCTTCTTTCTGGCCCTGGGACTAGGCTGGCTCCCAAAGGGGCATTTATACTCCTGGGGCAGCAAGTGGGGTTGGACTGAGCTCCAGGGCACAGGGCCAGGCATTTCAGAGGCAGAGGAACATGCTCCTGCCATACTCACGCCTCCCTTGGTCAGTGGTATATTTTCACTGAGAAAGGGAGTGAAGGCTTTGGAATTACTTCCTTAACCAGGGCCCCTTGCATTGACAAGAGGCAGAGCAGGGCGTGCACTGAGCCCCAGTTGTGCAGACAGAAAGCCTCACATCTAGCACCAAACTCAGGGCAAGATACCTGAGCCTCACTTTCCTCCTCTGTAAAATGGGGCTAATGTTTGCCCCACGTCTGGACTCCCCATTTCCCTGCTCTGGATGATAGGGGGTACCATACAAGGGATCCTAGGGAAGATTCAGTAGGTGATGTCCACCAAAGTGCTTCATCAGCTACAAAGTCCCAAGCAAACAGGAGGACTTTTCAATACCATTAAGATCATGCAGCCTGGCTTCCCAACGGGCCCTCACTCTCCTCACCCCGGGGTCTAGTGCATCTCACTGACCCAGGAGCACAGAAATCACACTGAAGGGTCTTGGCATCAGTGCTTGTGTAGATATGCTACTCCTGATGAGGTCGGGAGTCCATCCCTCGAAAGCAGAGCCAGAGGCTTTGTGTGCAGGCGGGATGGTGCTTCCTGCCTGGGGTTAGGTGATCCTTCGGGCATCTTATTTTAAAGTTCCAACTTGGCTGGTCTCTGACACATGCGAGGAACTGAAAGTGGGGTTGTTTCTGCTCAGAAATTAAAGCTCAGGGACTTACGGTTTTGGAACCAGAGTGACCTGTGTTTGAGTCCCAGCTCTGCCACTTTCCCAGTAGCTGACCTTCAGCACGTGACTTCTGTTCGTCAAGTTTCAGCTTCCTCATCTGTGACGCGGCGGTTCACAGTACCTGCTTCATCCAGTTGTATCAGTGAAGTGAGATCATACATGGTGTAGCGCTTAGCACAATACCTGGCCCATAATAGCTGCTCAGTTAAAGGCCACTGTTGGTGCTGTTAATGAGCCCTCAGTTGTTTGCATGAAACTCCAACTGACAGAACTGCTGGCCTAGGAGCCCAGAGTTACCCTCGGTAATTCCTACCTTCCAGAAGTGTATACTTTAATTACAGTCATGTGACCACCAAGTAGTAGATTAACATTTTTAAGGTATTGGGGGTTTGGACTCCTACATATAAATTTGGAGGTGGCGGCGGGGAGAAATTCAGTCCATAACACGTGTTCCCAGTATCAGAGCCAGGAGCCAGATCCCATTGGCAGATCCCCAAGTGAGCCTGTAATTCACACGGGGCCTTACTGAGCCCACCATTGAGTGTCTGTTACCACCTACACCCTAACCCCGCCTTATGTACTTCATTTACTTTCCTCTTCGCTACAGGTGTTGAGACTAATTTCCTAGTGCATCTGGGGAAAGGAAGGAGCTGGGCCCTGGTGGGGCAGGGTAGCCGAAGCCCTTCACATCTCTGGGCTGATGTGCCAGGCTGTTAACAGGCATCTCTCTGATAGGCCCCTGTGACTCGCAGCCCTGCCAGAATGGAGGCACGTGTGTTCCAGAAGGACTGGACAGGTACCACTGCCTCTGCCCGCCAGCCTTTGGAGGGGAGGCTGACTGCGGTACGTGTGCACAGGACTTCCCAGACTCTGACTGTTGGGGAGCAGTGAGCCGGGGCTCCTGCCTCTCACCTGCCACCCTTCTAGCTACTAGGTAGGAATTGGCCCTGGAGTTAGGGCCACCTGCTTTTCAAGTACACCACTGATCTGATGTCTCAAATGATACACGGAGGGTTCCATGAAGAAGTAACTCAGATGGTGGAGCTCTGGGTAGGACACGGCTCCTGGCTTCTTAGCTTTAGAATGGCTGCTGCTTGATCTGTGAGCATCGCGGAGCCCAGCTGCAGGCTGGAGCTGGCCGAACTGGGTCCTGGTTCTGGGCTGAGTCTCTTCTCCCCTCTTCCAAGAAGAGGAGGAGTGAGAAGCTTCAACCCCTTTTGGTTTTAAAACGGTGAAATGAAGATTATAACTGGCTTTACCCCCTACGGTTATGGGAGTTTGAAATAAGATTCTTAGCACAGTGCTTGACACACAGGACGGGACTTGTTAAATAGTCACTTTTTAAAAACTGTAGTGCTGGGTCAATTGGAGACTTATATGGGAAAAAAATATATATGTTGACTCCCTACCTCACAAGCTACACAAAAAATCAAGTCCAGATGGATCACAGATTTAAATGTAAAAGGCAAAGTTGTGAAGCTTCTGGAAGAAAACATAGGAGCGTATCTTCATGATCTTGGGGTAGACAAAGATTTCTCCAACGGGACACAAGAAACACTAACCATAATGGGAAAAAGCTATGGATTCCATTTTTCTTTTGAAAGAGTGGTGAGATGGAGACACTTGGTGGGAGCCAGGGAGCTCTGTGTCCGGCCGTGTCTAACCCTGTGACCTGCACTGGTCACTAGGCCCTGAAGCCTCTGTGTCAGTGTCCCATCTCCCTCCTGGGAGGGAGGCGGCTCTGGCCCCACGTGGCGGCTGGGGGTCCCGGGTGGGACAGTGCTCCACAGCGTGACGGCCGCTGTGAACCTGGCAGCCCCGAAGCTGAACCTGGAGTGTAGAGCCGACATCGTCTTCCCGCTGGCCGGCTCGGCGGCTGCCACCCCGGAGGGCTTCCTGCGGGCCAAGGCCTCCGTGAAGCGGTTCGTGCCGGCGGCGCCGAGTGAGGGCTCCCGGGCCCGCATGGGCGTGGCCCGCTACGGCGCGGAGCTGGGCGTGGCCGTGCCCGTGGGCGAGTACCGGGACGTGCGGAGCTGGTCAGGAGCCTCGACGACCTGCCCTTCGGTGGCGACGCCACCCTGATAGGCCAGGCCCTGCGGCAGGCGGCGGAGCGCGGCTTCGGGAGCGCCGCCGGAACGGGCCTGGACCGGCCCCGCAGGGCAGTGGTCCTGATGACCGAGGCGCACTCTCGGGACCAGGTGGCCGGCCCGGCGCGTTTCGCCAGGGCCCGGGAGCTGCTCCTGCTGGGCGTGCGCAGCGAGGCCGTGCGGGCGGAGCTGGAGGAGGTCGCGGGCAGCCCGGAGCGCGTCATGATCTACGCCGGCCTGCAGGACCTGTGCGGCCAAATCCCGAAGCTGCGGGGAAAGCTGTGCAGCCAGCAGCGCCCAGGTAAGGACCAGTCCTGCACCGGCGCCAGCCTCGCCCGACCCGGGGGCCGGCTGGCCAGTGGCAGGCCCTTCCTCCCTTTGGTAGCGACTTAACCAGGGCCTGTACTGGGGGCCGCAAGCACAGCCCGACTCTTCTGTATGCTAGCCTTGTGATGAGTAACTTCTCAGTTTACTGGTCAGTAAAATTGGACTAATAGTAGTACCTCTAGGGGGCCTTTTGTGAGGATTAAGTAAGGCAAGCAACATACACAGTAGCACACAGTAAGCTCGGAGTGTATGCTCAGAATTGTAGGTATTGTTATTTATTATTAATTGTTATTTATTGCTAAGAAGGAGTTCTGAATCTTCAGGCTTTAGCTGAAATGTCGCTCCTCAGAGGAGCCCTGACCCCATCCTTACTCACCCATGTCGCCCCTGCTGGTCCCTCTCATAGCACCCTGCTCCTTTCCTCCATGGCTGCTCACATAGTTTGTAATTCTTTGTTGGTTTCATGTTTGTCATCCGATCAAGGACAGGCATTGGCAGTTTTGTCCACATGGTATAATTAGTGCCTTGTATACAGTGCACGGCACGTGGAGGGCACTCCGTAATGGCATAGATGAGGCCCCGGAGCTCAATAGCTTACGCACCAGTTCAGAGGTGAGCGGCCAGGGCCAGCAGGGTGACTCGGCTATCGTGTGGTTCCACCTCTAACTCCAGGGTCACTGTTTCTCAGATAGCAGGAAGAGGGCAGAGAGGAAGTGGAAGGCAAGCAGCTTCCTTTTGAGGACACAACTTGGAAATTGCACAATTACTTGCAATCACAACCCATTATATAGAACTTGTCACGTGGCCACACGCGGCTGCCAGGGAGGCTAGGAATGTGGTCTAGCTGAGCATTCACGTGTCCAGCTACCATTCTAGGAGAGGGTGGAGGATGGATACTGCAGTGGACAGACTGCAGACCGGCTGACCTGGGCTCCGCTCACCCCAGAGCAGTCCTCACTTTGCCGCCCCCTGAGGTCCACTCTGCTTGTTCTGCAGGCTGCCAGGCCCAGTCGCTGGACCTGGTCTTCATGTTGGACGCCTCGGCCTCTGTGGGGCCCGAGGACTTCGCCCAGATGCAGAGCTTCGTGAGAAGCTGTGCCCTCCGGTTTGACGTGAACCCTGACGTGACACAGATTGGCCTGGTGGTGTATGGCGGCCAGGTCCAGACAGCCTTTGGGCTGGACCCCCGGTGCTGCAGCGCTGCGGGCCAGGAGCCAGGACCCCTACCTGGGTGGGGTGGGCTCGGCAGGCACGGCCTTGCTGCACATCTATGACAAGGTGATGATGGTCCGGAGGGGCGCCCGGCCTGGTGTCCCCAAGGCTGTGGTGGTGGTCACGGGTGGGAGGGGACAGAGGACGTGGCCGTCCCTGCCCAGAAGCTGAGGGACAGCGGCGTCTCTGTCTTGGTGATGGGCGTGGGGCCCGTCCTGAGGGAGGCACTGCGGAGGCTCACAGGTCGCCGGGACTCCCTGATCCACGTGGCAGCCTACGCAGACCTGAGGCACCACCAGGACACGCTCATCGAGTGGATAGGCAGAGGTGAGTGGGGGGCGATCCACACCTCGGGGCCGCCTCCAAGGGAGGACCTCAGCCCGAGCCTTCACGTACATCATTACAGGGACAGCAACTCCTCCCAACTGCCGGGCGCTTTCCACATGCCGGGCTTTATGCTAAGTGCCACACTCACACGAATGTCACTCACCTGACATTTAAGGTGCAAATAATTTAACACAGGCACCTCTTCCCAAACTTGAGAATGTATGTACCCCACTTAAAAAGAAGACGTCATTAGGATACCCATAGGACCCCGGGTTGGCACTGACCTTGGTAGGAGCAGACACAGCCAGGACAGCCTGACTCCAAGCCTTCCTTTTGCCAATGACATCCTTACCACTTTTTAAAAAGCATGTGGCCATAATAACAATAAGCACTGCTGTGTGAACGGCCCGTCCGAGAGAGGGAGTCTCTGTACACATGTAGGAAAGCTGGGTGGAAGTCGGCTCTTTGACCGGCCATGCAGTATGGGGCCCAACTAACCTGTGGCTCAAAGGCCCATGGAGCCACTAAGATGTGTAAGACTCTGGTGGCCTCGCCTCTGTACTGGGCTTCCTTAGAGCGGGGTCTTTGGGGCCAGCCCAGGCAGGGTCTGCTGGCACGTGCTCCCTTGCGGAAGCCAAGCGGCCAGTTAACCTCTGCATATCCAGCCTGTGCATGAGCGAGGGCACCTGCGTCCTGCACAACGGGAGCTACCGCTGCGAGTGCCGGGATGGCCGGGAGGGCCCGCACTGCGAGAGCCGTGAGTGGGGCACCTGCGTGCACTTGGGAGCTGGGGTGCTGTTCTGAGTCCTCCTGAGCCCCAGGGCCACAGCCAAAGGAGGCTCTAGGGCATCAGTGGAAGGAATCAATCATTTGTTTGTTCATGCAGGAAACATTCAGTGGGTGCCTCCTACATCCCAGGTGCCATTCTAGGTGCAGGGAACAGAGCAGGAAGCAGGACAGACAGAATCTCTGCCCTCGTGGAGCTTCCACTGTAGCGAGGGAGACAGCAAATAAGTACAGCACATAGTGTATTAGATGGTGCTGAGCACACTCTGACTGATGAAAATTGATGACTGGAAGGGAGAAGCAAGTGGACGCAGAGTAACTGGAAGGCAGGCAGAGGATGTGGGCACGGGTACAGGTGGGTGGGTAGATGTGGCGGTAGAAGTCGGTGGGAGTTCTGGGCGTTTGCTCAGCTGAGAGTGAGAGGGACGGGGAGACATGGAGGTTGAGGAGGGAAGAGAACTAGTAACTGTCTAGGAGAGAAGGGGACCGGAGTAAGGACGTAGAGAATGATTGTTGGGCAGCACTGGCCCACCCGTGGCTGCTGCTGTTCGTGAATTTAAAGTTAGAACAGCAGCGGCAGCCAGAGGATGATTCCCATTGGAGCCCTGGGTTTTCAGGCACTGGTAGAGGTGGGCTTCGTGATACCAGGCGTGATGTGAGGGGCACCTCTTCCTTGGCTTACGGAGTAAGAGCAAGGCATGATGGGGCCCGTGAGGCAGCTAGTTGGTTGAGAAGAGGACTCAGACACTCCTCGTGTCCTCAAAGTTCACTTCTTTCCCAGGGGCCTTGAGAGGAGACGCCCCCAAGGCACGTGGCCCCAGCCGAGAGCCTGCAGGAGGGCAGCAGCTGCCCCCCTCCCAGCTGCTACCAAGAGGGCCTGGGTCCCCTGGGCGCTGAAAGGGGGCCTGCCCTCAGCGGAGCATCCTGTCTCGTGGAGTCCTTTGCGTGTCTGCCTTCAGCCCTGTCCAGAACCCTCCTGCCCAGTCTCCTGACCCAGGGAGAAGAGAGGGCCCAGCTGCACACGGTGCTGCCTAGGGACACACTGGCAGCTGATTTCCCCCCTAACGACGATGTTGAAAATTCTTCAGGTGTAAGTACTTACTTTGCTGACCTAGTTGAGCGCTGCTGAGCTGGTGTCATCTGCCACCTTTCCCCTGAGGAACAGAGGAACCTGGAGACTTTTGATGGCCTGTTTGAAGCTCACTTTTCCCACAACAGATGCTAAGTAGAACGTTGTTGGGACAGTAATGCCCAACAGAAGGCAGTGATGAGAGTGTCACTCGGACCCCTGACGTGATGGCATTTCAAGATAGACAAAGGGTGGACCTTTAAACACATCTTTCTCTTAAGATGTCCCAGATGGATTCATTCTTAGTTTGAAAAGGGGCTTGAGTGGCATTTGTGACTTGTTTTGGTGACTGGATCCGCGTGTGGGAGTTGGAAAGGCCCCACACTGCAAGGTGACTGATTAACCAGCTGTTTGCCCTTGGGGGAGGGGCTGAGTGTGCAAACGGCCCTGGTCTCGAGGGGCCACGTGAGCTGGGCCTGGGCACCGGGCAGCATTCCCTTCGAGGGGCTTCTCAGCCTTTACTTAGGAGGGTTAATTGCAGGGTGTTTCTTGAGTGCTTGTCTTACTCTGCCCTTTGGGGGCAAAAAGGAGTAGAATTCTTAAACTCAATCAATATAGAACAAAGAAACTTGGAGTTTTGTTTTTTTAGGCGTAGATCTTATGCTGCTTGGTTTTAGGTGTTTTTTTTAGACCTGGTTTTGAAAGGAATATTTCAAGAAGTAATGTTGGTTATTTATTTAACAGGAGTTTTTGTACCTAAATGGCAAAGAGGCTTAGTTGGAATATTTTTTGGTGAACCGGATATTTCCTTACCCCACAGTATTTAGGAATCAATTCTCCCCCTGGGTGGTCATGTTGGGAGTTGGGTTTTTGGTAAAAGCCTTTGTAGATCTCTGATTTAGATCCAAATACTTTATCACAGTTTTTATTTTTAAGGTAAATACCTTAATGTGATGTTTTATAGGCAAACATTCAAGGCTACCTTGGTTTAAGTATTGCTTAGCTTTAAAAACTTTAGGATTTCTGGTGCAAGAGAAGTACTTGAAAGGTCATCACCATGGTTCTGTTAGACGTTAAAAATTCCTGTGTGCCGAGCACTGTGCATGACAGTCATTTGCATTCAAGGGACATTTTCATTCCTATTATTGCTTTTGCCTTGGCAGAAGGTGACATCAGAGCAGGGTCACATGTCCACCTGGCAGATGCTGATAGGTGATGTCTGAATTTACATGAACCCCTTGTCTTTATATTAACAGCAGTTCAATCGTTTCGTGTGTATGTAGGCTTTTTGCCTGGTTCAGGGCTGACATTTTGATGTCCCATTTGAATTGGACTTAAAAAACCCCCCACAAAAACTGGAAGGCAGGCAGAGGATGTGGGCACGGGTACAGGTGGGTGGGTAGATGTGGCGGTAGAAGTCGGTGGGAGTTCTGGGCGTTTGCTCAGCTGAGAGTGAGAGGGACGGGGAGACATGGAGGTTGAGGAGGGAAGAGAACTAGTAACTGTCTAGGAGAGAAGGGGACCGGAGTAAGGACGTAGAGAATGATTGTTGGGCAGCACTGGCCCACCCGTGGCTGCTGCTGTTCGTGAATTTTGTGTGTTAGCATAGCTCTGATACAAAATTCTAACTTTCTAAAATGAAAAATATATAGTCATCAAACTTTCAAGCTGCTATATTCATAGTGTTTTCCTGTAATTTAAAAAGTCTTGTCAGTATCTGTACTTAAGGCCTCCGTTTCAGTTCTGCCATTTAATACTGCCCTAGGCTGTCTTTTTATTGTATTCGCCTTTTCAATGAGCCAGAAATTTGGCTTTGTCATTTTTAAAACCAGCATGTTTATGCTATAAACTTTCTTAATTATTACTACTAAGGCAACTTTCCAAGTACTGGTACCTTTTTTCCCCCAAGAATTATTTAGGAGTGTGTTTAATTTCTAGGAGTACTGATTTTCAGTCAGTCACTTATGTATGATCAGCTTCTAAAGATGTTTCCCTTGTGTTAATTTTACTATTAAAATCTTCTTTCAGCCTTACCTATGCTACTTAAGTCTCCTGCTAAGATCCACCTTGTAGTTCTACCAGTTTTTACTGCACACAGTTTGAAGTTCAGTGCATAAATAACCATGATGTTTCCCCCCTTGAAGTAGAAGTCTACCAGGCCTTGCCCCATGTCGTTCCATGAAATACAAAAAAATCCAAAATATAATTAACATTTTATTAAAACAAAAACAAAAACTAACTCACCACTTGGGACACCAAGTGTTTATGACAAAGGAAATAAATGCCCTGGGATTAGAAAGACAATAAGACTCAAAAGACCTTTAGTTCTCAGAAACCAGTGTTAAAGAACTCTGATTCAGAACCCCCAGAAATGAGGCTGAGAGATGATAGGTGAAATGTTCCAACCTGTGTTAACCAATGCCATCAGAAGAGAACGGGCAACACAGAGAACGGCACTGCCAATTTTAAGAGAAGAGACCACCAGAAACAAAATTTGCCCCTTTTTTCTTGGAAAGGGCCTGGACATTGAGCACAACTTAAAAAAACAGGGACTAAGAGAACATTATATTAAATAACTCTTTTAAAAATCGCCTCACCACAGGACTGAATCTGTAAACACAGGGTAATCTTGTTTCTATGGTAATATAAAATGTCAGTTAAATCTCAAAAGACACTTTTCACTGTTCTAAATTACAGGATTTGAAACATTTTTTTTCTATGTAATACAGCATCACTCCGGATATTTCCTTACCCCACAGTATTTAGGAATCAATTCTCCCCCTGGGTGGTCGTGTTGGGAGTTGGGTTTTTGGTAGAATCCTTTGTAGATCTCTGATTTAAATCCAGATACTTTATCACAGTTTTTATTTTTAAAGTAGCCTGCTTTAGCCTGAAAAAAAGTCCTTAATTTACTGGGAACAGTGCCTCAGCTTGGTCCCAAATGTTTTCCCCGTTACCATTTCTCAAAAAACCATAGATGGTTTTACACAGTTGAAGACAAGGACCGTTTAACCCCTGACACTGCTAAGAATCAGATAGATAGGAGATGACAGTCAGGAGTTTAGACCTTCTCAATCACCAAAGCCATGGCTACCTTGGTTTAAGTATTGCTTAGCTTTAAGAACTTTAGGATTTCTGGTGCAAGAAAAGCACTTGAAAGGTCATCACCATGGTTCTGTTAGACGTTAAAAAGTCCTGTGTGCCGAGCACTGTGCGTGACAGTCATTTGCATTCAAGGCTTCTCAATCACCAAAGCCATGTGATCAGTGGGACAGGGCCCTGCTACCTTAATTTCTCTTCCACCAAAGTCTCCACATCAGAATCTTTTCACTTAAAAAGCTTGATAAAGCAATTGCTGAAAACTTCCAGGAAGAAACACAGAATACCCCTAAATACAGCAATGTAATGTTTACAACCAACAGACTTAGGTCTCCAAAAATGTCTTTTTTGTTGTTGTTGTCGTATTATTTTCTTTGGCTCTGCAAAGGGACAGAGCCTCCTCTTACCTGAAGTTTTCCATTCACAGAACCCATTTTCTCCAAATGATCCTTATTCCAGCCAACCCGCTAAATGCTCTAGTTCTAATAGTTATTTGATTCTCTTGCTTTTTTAGAAAGACAGCATTTACAAGTAATAACAGGTTCCTTCCTTTTGAAATCTTATACTGCTTTTTCTTGTCATCTTGCATTGTCTAGAACCTTCAGAATAATGTTTTAAAACGTAGTGGTAACAGCATGCATCTGATTCTTGACTTGAAGGGACTTTTTCATCATTATATGTTATCTTCTGTGGATTACTTGATAAGGAATGTTTACTTCTATTCCTAGCTTACAAAGAGTGTTTATTAGGAGTGTTGAGATTTGTGGTTTGCTTTTCTGCTTCCTTTCAGAAGATGTTTTTTCACATTTAATCAGTTACTATGATAAATTACCCATTAGTATATTTTCAGTTGTTGAACTGCCTTTGATTTCTTGGATGAATGCTGTCTGGTCGCAATACCTGATTCTT